>NW_027491042.1:0-600000 GCF_021521415.1 Bidens hawaiensis
ATGGGATGAGACAGTGACTTGGAAGTTGGATGACAAGAGGATAGGGGCTGAAACATTGAAGTTGTAGATGGTGGCATCTTGGAGGGTGAATTTGGGCTTTTTGGGTTGGAGGATAGCCCATGTTATTAGGAAGGTTAGGAGGACGACGAAGGCGAGGATGAGGAAACCGGCGAAGAGTTTTCGGGCGAATTGGCCCTTTTTATGTTGTGGTGGGTACACTCCTTGACGGACATGATGGGTGGTGGGTGGTGGTGGTAGAAAGATGGGGAGGACTAATTATCACTAGGATTGATTAAAAAAGGAGGTGTGGACACCAATGTGTATTGCTGGAGAAGTGTAGAAAGATCAAGTGGAGGGCACCTTTGATTTTAAGGACTTGGGTGTGTTGTAAAAGGTTGTACATTACAAGTTGATGATGTTGTGATGTGTGTCATATATTCCTTTTGGATTTTGACATTTTTGTTTTTAAAGTTGTTGGTACCAATTATTTTACATTTCAATATACTTAGGAGTAGTACTTTTTAATGTTTGTGAGTTTAGATGATTAATTTATAGATGTCTCATGTATTAGTAGGAAATAAGAACTTTTTAATATCTAGTTTGTGTATAGTCAACTAAAATTTTGAATTTAATAATCCATGCTAACAATATTATTAATAACACTAACCGTAGTTTTATTATAACAAATCCGTAGTTTAATTTTTGTGTTTAATACAATTTACAAAATTCTGGCTTTAATAAAAATTACTTGAAGTCTAGTTATAGATAAGCTAAGTTACTTCTGTTTTCATTTATAATAAAAGTAGAAGTTACTTACGTGTGGCAATGATATACTATTAAAAGTCAGTTTCTTTGTAAGGGTTGGGGTGGAATAAAGTAAGGGTGTTTACGGTCTGGTTTTCACGATTTTTAAGTCAAACCTTTATTGACGGTTTTTATTTCTGTAAACCACCCAAAACCAAATTGTAGAACTCTTAAACCAAACAGAATCAAATCGTTAGTAACGGTTTGGTTCCAGCTTGGTTTTACGGTTTCGGCTCGTTGGGCTTTTATAATCACTTTCATTTAGTCTTGTGAAGCAAAATTTATGGGGGTAAACTGTTTATAAGGTTATGTGTAGTGAATGGGCTATAAAATGGGGTGTTTTGCGCCATGTGGCGCCTAGTCAGCAAATGGTTGGTTTTTGTTTTTGGGTGTAATGGTGTTGTAACTCAATATATATACATACCTACCATACACAAACAATTATAATATTAATATAACCAAAGTGAAGCAAGGCGACAAGCAGCCCCCCCCCCCCCCCCCCCCCTCAACACAAATCGCCCCTCAAATTCGCCCTTTACATACAGCCTAAGGATTACATAGCATGGTCATAAGAGATTTACGATACTTATAATTTCAAAAACACAGTGAAGAGGTTTACTTTCTGTATTATAATTGAAAATGAAAAGATAGTTTAGCTTATTTTTTAATTACTGTAACTTAGAGTTAAAACAGCTTAAAATTTTAATCATCTCTAATAAAATTATTAAAATTTTTAATTATTATTAAAAATTTTAGCTTAAAATTTTAATTGAAAATGGGCGACTAAAATAAGAAATTTTAATTGAAAAACAGCTTAAAATTTTTAATTATTATTAAAATTTTAGCTTAAAATTTTAATTAAAAATGGGGTGTTTTGCGCCATGTGGCGCCTAGTCAACAAATGGTTGGTTTTTGTTTTCGGGTGTAATGGTGTTGTAACCCAATATATATACATACATACCATACACAAACAATTATAATAATAATAATATAACCAAAGTGAAGCAAGGCGACAAGCAGTCCCCCCCCCCCCCCCTCAACACAAATCGCTCCTCAAATTCGCCCTGTACATACAGTCTAAGGATTACATAGCATGGGCATAAGTGATTTACGATACTTATAATTTCAAAAACACAGTGAAGAGGATTACCTTCTGTATTAGAATTGAAAATGAAAAGATAGTTTAGCTTATTTTTAATTACTGTAACTTAGAGTTAAAACAACTTAAAATTTTAATCATCTCTAATAAGACACACACATGTGTGTATGTAAATTATATTTCAAAACTTTAATATAATAAATTCTTACGGTTCAGACCGGTTTTATACGGTTGGTTTTCGGTATAAACCGTAAACTAAACCGTTCACTACGGTTTGACAATATTGAAACCAACCAAAAGTTAGGTAAACAACCTGACCGTGAAACCAATGACCGGTTTGGACGGTTTTATGCTTTGAACCAAACCATGAACACCCTAAAAGTAGGTAAACCCTCGCAAGTACCCTAGGGGTTGCGGGAATACCACCATCACCCCAAAATTTTTGCCGTCGGGAACAAACTAAGGGTTCTACTACCCGAAGAGAGAAACAAAAATATAGCATTTACAAAGGCTATATTCCCCATAAATGCATTTTTTTTAATTTTAATTTTTCCAATAAATACCCTATATTCTTTCAATTCTTTTCATACATTCTCTACAATTCTACAAACACAAACCCAACATTGGAAATAGTGTTGTAAAACAAGCCTAATAGTCAAACATGTAAGAAAGAGATATAGGGAGAAAGATGGAAGATTTCATTGATTAGGTGTGTTATACAATATGATACAATGATATGTATATATAGGAGAAGATAACTTGGAGAAAAAGTCTTAACTAAATTTGGTATTGATAACCACAATAATATATATTTATAACACTCCCCCCTTAGTTATCAACTCAATATGCTTGGAGATGTTGCCTCATTAAAAACCTTGCTAGGAAAACCCAGTGGGACAAAACCATAGCTAAGGGAAAAAGAGTGCAACGCGTATTGTCTTCCCCTGATTTATATATCCTTTAAAATGGTATATATCGATCTTCCGTGAAAGTTACCCAAAACTTTTGTAGTCAATCATTTGCGTCTTCGTCACTTGACATTTGAATCTTTAAGTTGAATAATGTTGTATGATCTTCACGTGAAAACTTCTATTGTTTCATCTGGTAAACACTATGACCTTGATGTGTTTCTCTGCATAAACAAGACTAACAAAACTTGTTTTGATGGGTTAGTAAAATATAAACACATATCTTTCATACATGAAATATATGTTTTAACCCGTCGTGATATCTCCTAGTAGAACACATGCCAATAAATATAAATAAAGAAAATAATAATCATATATAGCTAACAGTACAACATAATGCACAAATGCATTTAACTATGGTATTTCCGAGCCAATAATATTCATATTTAGATAGACAAGTCATTGTTAGACATCCTTTAACATGCTAACAGGATTCAATTTGTCCATGTTAAAAGGTCTCAACATTTTCTAGATGCACTTTGATAGATTTATAAACATATAATTATACATATACTCGAAGTATAAGTCGAACAATAATCACACTGTGTCAAGGTCTTTCAAAAAGAATTTTCTCTTTAAAAGCTCATAAGTTTCTCTCAGTGATATGTACATCATGTGATTCTAATGACCTTTTAAGAGTGAAATTTTGATAAAAGTATGACTAATTATATTCAACTTATATCCCTCTTTATCAAAATATCTCTTGATTTGTGCCAAGCTCAATCCGAATAATTTAGTTCATACGTAATAAGCATAAATCCATGCATTCACAAATCCATCATGGACTTCTTTTCAACTTGACAAATGATGCATACGCATTCACTTTTCCAGGATTTTCGTTGCATAAACGTGCTCATTAACACATCATTTTGTATCACATATCAAAAATCCATATTGCACGATTTGTGTGTTGAGATATTGTACTCATCACGTACATTCTCTTCTATGTGTATGCTTGTTGATGCACATAATCAATTATTTTTTCAAGTATTTAATTACCTTGGGAAACTCTTCAGGAGTTCCATTTATGTTCAACATATTCAATAATCGTAAAGAATTCAAATATAACTCTATACACAACAATCATTATGTTCTCGAAAACTTACTTTACATGATTTGATAATTCAAATCCTTCATAGATTTTCTTGTAAACTCTCAGTATCAACTGAATAACATATCAATTCTCTCTTTATATTATCAGACTTTTCAGTTATCGGAAAGTCATTGCTTCCACCATTGGAGAATGTGTCTACTCAATCCTCATAATTAATCATGGGTCTTTGCAAAAAAATTTTTGTGCCATCAATTTTGCTTTATATTACTTGATGAATTTTTATAACTCATATACAAGACCGTTTGTATCTAACACATTTTATAACTTTAGTTGTACGGACTCCAACAAACTTTCTGTTATTTAGATAATTCAACTCTGACCTGTTTGCGTTTTTCCACTTTGGCCAATCATTTTTTTTATAGGCAGATTTAGATTCTTGATCCTTATCATCATTTCAAGCGCTAATTATATGTATATATATATATATATATATATATATCTATATAAATAAAATTATAACGACGTCGACTTTATTTCGATTCCATATATCTTTGTAGACATGATACAACATAATTTATTGAGAGCTCTTTGTTTTCGGGTACCTAAGGTTCTTCAAGAACCATCATGTCTAATCTCTTTCAAGAGACCTTTTACTGCACCTCGACTTGACCATCTTTATTACTTGCTCCAATTTTCGAGGAAATTTTAACTTTGGAACCGATCAATCTACCACGCTACAAGCGTGCATTAGAATTATTATCAATTTGCGTTTGTCCTTCCGGGACATTTATTAATTTGAGCATTAGCAGTTCGTATAGGTGTCTTAGCTAGACACTCTCTTTTGGTCAGTGAATCGTCCGGTAATTGATTCGCTAATCTTTATACATGAATTATCCTCTGGACTTTTAGTTCATATAATCTAGTATGAGGATCAATGATAATTCATTCCAACTAAATTCGTTTTCCAACTGCTTTATTTCTCCCCCTAATGTTGGGAATGCTGATTCACTGAAGTGAAAACTAATGAGCTATAAACAAAAATTACATTAACGGCTCTAAGTATGTAATCTTAGATATCGACATAAATTCCCAACTTCCTTTGTGGCCTCATATTTGTGTCTTGTGGTGGATTAACTTCAGTATATAACACACATTAGATGAGAAATACTTGGTTACTGACCAAAACCAATTACAATGGGGAGGAAGTATCATAACTTCTTGGCTTGATGTGAATTAGTTTTAAAGACATGTAAAATCATATGTACTCAAATACAAACATGAACCTTTGTTTTTGTGATAATTTCCTTTGCAACTAATTATAGACGCTGAGTAAGCATTGTTAACAAAACAATTTATGAAATAACATACTCTGTTATGAAGTTCAACACTTATTCCAATGATCATTATTAAATTGGAAATCAAATTCATTATTAAACCGAATATAATATACCAATCTAGAATAATATGTTTGCTAACTTATTAGATAAGCCATAGATCATGCAAACATGAAGCTGCGATCTTGATAACCATTTAGACGATGCATCGATTTTCAAAACACTAAATGTTATCATGATAGGATATGTGTATCCTTTCTCATTCCATAACATTTAGGGATTCTCACCCTCCTTTATTTAGTAAATAAAAGATTCTCATTGAGAGAAATATTACATTTATAATTATTAGGAAGAATCTTTTGGTTCTTCAATAAATTTCACATCATTGACTCGGTGTGGTCTAACCGTTAATGCCAAGATAATCATGATCCATAAACTTTAGGTTTATGATCGTAAATGTATTATGCTTCTACAATACATGATTATAAAAATGAAAGAACATTGTATTATCGTTCCAAGCAATCATGTGATTTCACTTTTGTATTTCCACATTTTGTTCTCATACATGCCCAATTCCTTTGGCATTTGTGGTGGTCGATCTCATTAACATGAATATCATTAAATATCCGATGGTCAATCTTACTATTAACATGACCACCGACACATGTTTTCAATTATCACAACGATCAATACATAGTCATATTCACATCAGGTAAATGAGTAAAACCAAACAATTTCGTGGTTTTTATTATATCTCTAACACATTATATGAAACAATCAAATATGTTATACTTTTTCAATGATATTATTACTTCACGAATAGAATGTGTCTTATCCAGTTTTTCCTCGTATATAATCTTTCTAATAACATCGATTGATAAGTAATTACATGTATAATAAACCACAACTTTTGTAAGGATATTATGCTTTGGGTATCATTACTATCATATCTAAGCACATCTCTTTCACAAGAGTAATAATAAATCACAACTTTTTGTTAGTTGTTTGATTTGATACTCTTTATATTAGCAAGATATAATACAAAGTATATATGAAGTCAAATCATACAATACATCATGTTATAACATTTAAGTTATAATCAAACTTTATAAAAACAAGTATTTCTTGCAAATTCCTTCTCTAAAAAAAACACAAATATTTTAGAAATACTTTTTTATATTCGGTTTACACACTTCTCTATCTATGGTCATATGGCAAAAACTAATTACCATAATAACAAAACTTGATTTATATATATAATTATGATGGTGTTTTGTCTATTACCAACGCATTTTTGAATAGGAAAACACCAATTCAAGTCTATATTCTTTATATCCAAGTTATTCGAACTTAAATTTGATTATTATTCTCTAAAACATAATATTGTTTTAAGTTTCACCATGAAATATACTTTTCTCTTTTTATTTAATTAAAAAAATAAAGTTTAAGAGAATGATAGTAAATTTAGCAACATGGCTACCCAAAAATTCTTCAAATAATCAATTCCAACAGACTTCAATTCTTCAAATAATCAATTCCAACAGACTTCATTCAATCAGTAATTCTAATAATAAGAGAATGTTTAATATATGTGTTTCTATAATGTGTATTCATCAAATACTCGTAGTAAAACATAAAAGAGCCATCATAAATAGTAGACGGCAAAACACCACTTTCATAAGCCCAAAAACATTTTAACATATGCATAATTGGACGTCTTATTAAGTAAAATTACTTTGAATGATAAATTCATAACCGCCGGCCATTATTTCTAAAAATAATTGCATGCTCAAGTATATGCTTTTGTATGATAAAAAGGTAACAATATAAAACACATAATCATACGATGAAAGTAATTAAAGATAATAACTTTATAACTGGTTACCCCCACCAACCTATATATTTATTTATATTCAATTTTCTCCATCATGAGCATCAATATAAACAATAAATTAAAAAATTTAAAATAACAATGGTTACGAGGAAAAATAATAAAACAGATTTGAGTCACAACACCATTATTAAACTTCCAATAATTTCCATGAAATATGAAAAATCTTTTTCAAGATCCTATAAATTTAGACATATTAAGAGAATTTCCTTTTTAACTTATATATTTATCAATAATACCAAAGTAGTGACTCCTTCCAAATCATAAAAAGAAACAACAAATATTAAAATCATAATGCATTAAATTCATTGGAAAAAACTAAATAAGTTTCATGGTTTTTATCACTTTCTCGCAATCCTAACAACACATTTAAATACAAATAAACATATGCATCAATACAATTTGTGACTAACTGTAATTCTCACTCTAATACTTTTAATATAAGTAACATGAGAGAATAACATATAACAATTAATCAATGTCCATATTTCTTAAAGATAGTTCGTTTATAACTATTAGTACCATTAAGAAAATAACTATTAAATAAATTATAATTTCCTTTTTATTATATTCATACGACCTAAAACTTTTTAGGAATCAGGACTTATAAATAAAAAAATTCACTATGAATATTTTTCCATTAAGAAATCATTTTATATATAGTCAAATCTCATTTTTTATTTGCAAAATATCTTTGTGATTATAATATGTAAAACCATTAAGTTCCTTTTATTGTATAAACTAATTAGAAGAGTTGATAGTTATATAAAATAGTTAAAAGGAAAAAATAAGTCAATTCATATTCACTTATCAAAATATGTGCAAAGAGCAAAACTAAGTTAGAAAATCAGTACCCCGAATTTGTGATAAATTAACATGACAACTTGCTATGAGATGGCTTGCTATTTTAACTGGTGGCAGCGACATCACTCAAAGAATACTCCATGGCGGCGGCTACATAGGGTTTTTGGTGAGAGTACTTTCGTGCTGATAACGTGTTGTGAAACAAGCCTAATAGCCAAACATGTGAGAAAGAGATGTAGGGAGAAAGATGGAAGATTTCATTGATTAGGTGTGTTATACAATATGATACAACGATATGTATATATAGGAGAAGATAACTTGGAGAAAAAGTCTTAACTATATTTGGTATTGATAACCACAATAATATATATTTATAACAAATAGTTCTTAACTGCGAACATGCATAGATAAAAAATATATATAATTGGTCTTGTGTTTTTTATTTTTTTTAATGTTTGTATGTTTCTGTTTTTTTAGTTTGAATTATGTACTTTTTTATTTTTAATGAAATTTTATAATTTCTTTGTGTTTAATTTTATTTTACTAGAACTTTTAGTTAAAAGGTAAAAAACTTTAAAGTAATTGAAAGAAGTGACGTAATCTTTTAAAGTACTCCAAAGTAGTTTAGAGTAAAACTAATATAACAGTACATACAAGATTATTCGGGTCTTTAACCGGTTTAAAATGTTTGGAATGCACTCACACCACCCAAATCTTAACAAAATTTTGATTTCAGAGATTTTAGAAGGTTAGTTTGTGTACTAGCCAATCAGTAAATATCATATTAATATTATATTAAAGTCTTTGTTCAATCTGGGCCAGGTGGCTTGAAGTGTGTGCCTTTGAATTTCTGACTTCTGTCACAAATCTTTGTACTCCTCTATAATTAGAGGAAAATAAAAAAACCTTTGACGCTATATATATATATATATATATATATATTTATGTTTTTAATAACATTATTTATTATTCTTTTAACATTTTATTTATTTTTAACTACAAGAAGGAGGAGGAGAAGAGTCTAGAGGCTAAGCTGAATTCGTTTCATAGAGAAAAATATAATAGAATAAAGAGTTAAGTGTTATTTTAGTACATGTGTTTTGTTCAGTTACGCAATTTTAGTATTTTTTGTGAATTTTTTGCAAACGACTACTTCACATTTCTAAAACTTGCCATTTTAGTATCATTTTCTAACCTCGTTTATTTTTACTCATTAAGTCAGGGGTAAAATAGTAATTTTATTTATTTTAGCAGGTTAAAAGTTTACTTCAGATTAAATATATACAATATACACAGGTTCTAACTTTCCCCTAATCCTCAAGAACCCTAGTTTTCAAATTCTTTAATTGATTGATGAAATTCCCCCATTCATGGAAGTTGCCAGAGGGGTTTTCACCACGGTGATAAGTTGAGTTGATTGAACATAAAATGATACCTAGGTGATGTCGAATTGATGGGTAGCAGGCTTGTTCGGAGTTTAGGACGTGACGACGAGTCCCGATTTGGTCATACGGAGGGTGTTGAGCAAAATCAAGGGCATGGGTGTGTTCGAAATCCACAGACAAGTATGCTAAGGGGTTTTATAATGTTTGATTTAACTTGTGTAGGGTTCTTATTGATTATTATTAAGTGGTGGTTTTAAGTTTGTTCAATTCGATTCAATGATTTGTTAAAGACGTAAATTAATGATTGTAATTGGCCTCTGAATACATTCGTATCGCGTTTGAATTAATAATTAACGATTAACAAGCCTATACTTGCATGGCCAGAGATGCGTCCGGAGGGTAGTTGAGTTGCCGGCGGCGGGAATATTTGGCCATCTGGAAAACGGGAGAGAAAGAGGCTGGGCTTTTTGGTTTAGAGAGTTGACACAATTAATCCTTGGGGTTTTGAAATGTTTAGAAACAAAAAAAAACTTCAACAAAAGGAGAATATGATTATAAGAAATGATAAAAATAAATGAAATTACCAGTTTACCCTCAAATTAACGAACAAAAACATACGGGGTTAGAAAAAGGTACTAAAATGGCAAGTTTAAGAAATGTGAAGTAACCATTTGCAAAAAATTCAAAAACGGTACTAAAAGTGCGTAACTGAACAAACCACATGTACTAAAATGGCACTTAACTCTAGGATAAATTATATATGTATTCCTAGTTAGTATGATTGGTGTATGTTTAATATTGTTTCTTTATCATTGTTTTTATATCCTCCAAGCTTCTTGCTAAATCTCTTTTTCTTTTTTTTTTATTTAATATAGAATAAACAATCAAAATCGTCCATGAGGTTTTTGAATTTCTTCATAGTTTGATCAAATCTCTTCACATTTTGGCAAGATTGTTGAACTTTATACATGAACGAATTGAGAGATTTAAATATCAATTAAACTTGCAATTCATTTGCAAATTGAACATGTTAAGAATGAAATTGATATTACCATTTTGGAAAATTATATGAATCAAATACACTATAAAATGAAATTTCGATTTAAATTCCATTTATCTACGTGTAAGAGTCCCACCCTTTATTGTGTTTACTACGTGTCTATTAATATTTAGTTATGGTTGTGAACCTTTAATAACAGTTCATTCGGTGATTATCATAAAATAGTAAAACAGTATTATATGTGATTCTTTTCCATGGTTAATGACGTGTACTATGATTGATACATTACACAAGTCCAAGTATAGCATTGATTGTCATTATATAAAAAGAAATTGTAAGACGACAAATACAGTTGTGCTATACATGTGCTCACATGCATCTACATACATACGCGGCCGCCTTCATAACCTAACTATATCGACATCATCACTTGTGGCTTAATTCTTAAACCATCATAATTAACCTTCTTATCCTTATTCTTATTTTAAGGTTTTAGACCATGTGGAAATTATGTGTGTGCTTTGTGACTAATTAGCTTCGATCATGTTTCATTAAAAAAATGTTTCGATGTCACGTTATAAAGATGAGTAAGATCTTAGGATACTGTGTAACACATTAAAAGTTATCGGTGTCACACAATATAGATATAGGTTCTTAGTAGACTCGTCCCCTTGATGTGCTATTGAAGAGGTAGGTCCCCGCAAAGCCCAGTTGGACCCGCAAGACACACCTTGAAGAGGTACGTCTGCGCAAAGACTAACTGGCCCCGCAGGACCCACCATGCTCAGAGAGAAGACCTTACACGCAGTAAGCCAGCTGTTCCCGCAGGAAAGCCTCCCTTGGTATAGTACCCTGCCTGTTCCCGCAGCTATGGGTACAAGCCAAGAAGGAAGGCTACCCGCACTAACGGTAAGACTACACACATAAGGCACTAACTCTTAATACTTCAGCAATGTCACCTGAAGGAATGAGCAAGGCGGGAATATTCCCGCCCAAAAGAGCCAGTCCGTACGCTTCTGGAAGATCTTTTGTACTATACCTGCCAAGGTATGGACAAAATAGACAAGATCTGACCAAAACAGCCCATGAACCAATCACAGGGTGACAGCTCACCGACAATAGTACGAGGAGGAGCACGCTCTAGTACAAAACGTCACTATCAGCCGCTGCCTACCCACCAACTCCCATCGTGGCACGTACATAGCCCGTAGTTAGTGGAAAAGGAATATTATACAGCTGGCCGTACCTGCTTGGAAACCTACCTTCGGCTATAAATACTCCAACACCTTGGAACGGTATCATTATCTTATCTTCTCTCTAGCTATTTCTCTCTATATACATTTATATTCAGAGCAATCTAGTCTGATTCTCACGCCGGAGGGTGGTCACAAGAAGGAACCCCCCCTTCTCAGTGACGAGCTCACGGTGTCTGTTTTGCAGGTCAAGAAGAATAATCATCTTTGCCGGACCTAACCCTCGTGGGAAACATCTACTTAACCCCCAGATTATCCTTAATCTGCCGGGGTCATTTAGTGTTTCTTCATTGGCGCCATCCGTGCATAAAAGCTAGAACTAACTTTCTCAGTTTTTTCAAAACCTCTGGAAAGATGGTTAAGGTTACTCCGATGCCAAGGCCAACGAGTGACCAAGAAACTCCGGTAACCACAACCCCAGCTACTGGGAGGAACACCGGCGAGTACACAATTTTTACGAACACTACCCCGGTTACCCAAGCCGGGGCAAGTGCAGTAAACAATCCTCCCCTGGGATTCATCGATACCCAGTTGGAGAAACAACAGACGAGGCTCCCCCGCCAAACACTTGATCAAGTTAAAGCGTGGGCGGAAGCACTTCAGAAGGAATTCCAAGCTGAGTTGGATGAACGTTTACGTTCACTCCAACAGGCTAATGATGAATTCGGAAACACTCGACAACAGCTCAACATGAGCAATGATGGCGAGTACTTGGACGATGATTGGGAGGAGTCCGATAGTGACGCAAACCCTCGTCATAGGGCGAAAGGGAAGCGTAAAGAAACGGACTTCCAGCCGAGAAGAAATTTTGGAGAAACCTTTAAACCAAGGAATGCGGGGGGAAACCCACGTGACTTCTCCAAAACTTTCAGGCCAACTGTTGCAAATGCGGGAACGTCCAAGTTTGCAAGGGACATTGCGGAAGCAATCGCCCCGAAAAGTGCAAAACAGATGTCCAACATCGGAACTTATGATGGCATATCCGACCCAGACGATCACTTGAACAGATTCATAGCGGGGGAAACCGTCAGCAACTGGACGGAACTCACGTGGTGTTATATGTTCCAGATGACGCTGGTCGGAGCGGCTAGGGCGTGGTTTGATCGTCTGCCGGTCCACCACATCTACGATTGGGCGGACTTCCAGCACAAGTTCAGCCAACACTTCAGTCAACAGAGAAAATATACTGAAGAGCAGTGGACGATCCTAAACTGCGTTAGAGAGGAGGATGAATCTTTGCTAGACTTCATCACTCGCTTCAACTCAAAGAAGCTGAGTCTGGGCACCATAAGTGAAGATCTTGTTCGCGCCGCTTTCATCCAGGGCGCCGAATACCCAGAGCTTATCCGCACGCTGACGGGTAAATACGGCATGCCATCCACATGGGATGCCATCATGACGGCAGCCAAGCGCTTTGCCGAAACGGAGAAGCAACTGGGTAGGAATCTTCCCCAGAGTACAAACCTCTACACGCAGAGGACCAGAGAAAACAACGTCCGTACCGCCCGGAAAAATAAAAAGAGGAAGCTTGGTATTTGGCAGTCAAGGGTAAACTTTGACACCTCATCCAGCTCTCGCCCTCTATTAGGCGGAAGGGATAACACGCACTCATCAAACCGGAACCCTAGATGGACGCCACTCACCAAAAGCGTCACAGAGATATTTGCCACCGAGAAACTCCCATGGCCAAAAGCTCCAATGATCCGATAGCGCCATAACGCTGATCAGAGCAAATCCTGTGACTTCCACGGGACAAAGGGCCAGACCACTGAGGAGTGTACATCTTTGAAGGATATTGTCGAAACATTCGTCAAAGATGGAAAACTTACACACCTTGTGGCATCAATCAAGAATGGAGGGAGAAATGATAATCGGTACAAGGGCAACGGACGAAAGCCCATCGACATCAGCATCCACATAGTTCATGGTAACGTCAGAGGAAGAAAACGACGAACGACAGAACCATGTGCGTGGAAGGAAGCTTAAGTGCGCTTCCCGTGAGTGCCAGGAGGGCCCAACAAAGAAGGCCCTATAGTCATCAAAAGCCAGCTGGGGCACTACATCACTTCCCGCACTCTTGCTGATAACGGCGCTTCATCAACGGTCATGTACAAGCAGTTCTTCGACAAGCTATACGACGAAGACAAAGAACGCCTGGAAACGGTCTACGCCTCGATGGAAGGGTTCGATGGCAGCACAAACACCCCCCCTGGGTATCCTATCTTTCCCCGTCACTCTCACGGACGGGAAACACTCCCGCACAGAAGACGTAACACCACACATACGACATTCTCTTCGGGAGAGACGGGATGGCAAGATTCAATGCCGTGGTGTCTTCAGTCCACGGCATGATGGGGTGGCCAACAGCTGAGGGTGTAGCGATGATCACCGGTATTCCACAGGTATGCATCGCATCTGTCTCATCTAAACCCAAACCAAAGATGGCTAAACCAACCATTACCGAACCAGAAGAATAAGCCTTCAATGGCAAATACCCTGACCAGGCTGTTACCATTGGCCCAACAATCACCGATCCCACACGCACATTACTTAAACGCTTACTGCAGAAAAACGCTGACATCTTCGCGTGGACACCAGCTGACATGACAGGTGTACCTCGAAGTAAGGCAGAGCATAAGCTCAAGTGTGACCAGGCTTTTACGCCGGTCATACAAAAGCGTCGAGTAATGGGAGCGGAACAGGCTAACGCGTGTAGAACCCAAGTCAAGGAACTCCTTGACGCAGGCATCGTACGCGTTAGTAAATATCAAACATGGGTTGCAAATCTCGTCATGGTACCGAAATCTAACAAACAATGGCGCATGTGCATAGATTTCAAAGACCTAAACAAAGCATGCCCCAAAGATTGTTACCCGTTACCCGAAATTGACCTTAAGGTAGATTCGTTAGCACCGTTTTGCCTTAAATGCTTCCTTGATGCGTATAAGGGATACCATCAAATCCACATGGTCGTTGACGATCAGGACAAAACCGCATTTCGGACGCCCGATGGCACGTTTTGTTATCAAATGATGCCATTCGGAGTTAAGAATGCCGGGTCCACATACCAACGCCTGATGGACAAAGAGTTTCATGCCCAAATTGGGAGGAACTTGGAAGTTTACATGGATGACCTGGTCATCAAAAGCCTTGAGCCAGAAGCGATGTTGAAAGACATCGAAGAAACTTTCAACATGCTCAGAAAGATAAACATGAAGCTCAACCCGAGCAAGTGTTCTTTTGGAATGGAAGAAGGGAAGTTCTTAGGAGTCATCGTTACCAAAGATGGCTTCAGAGCGAACCCTGAAAAGGTCGAAGCCATTATCAAAATGGAATCACCTACTACCATCAAACAAGCTCAGACACTGAATGGACGACTAGTCGCACTCAACCGCTTTTTGGCGAATCATGCGGATAGGCCGTTCCCATTCGTGTCAACATTGAGAAATTGTTTAAAGAAAACGCACTTCCGCTGGACACCAGAAGCGGAAGCAGCTTTTCAAGAGATCCGGTCACGCTTGATCGAACTCCCAACGCTCACAGCACCAGAAGCGGGGAGGAGTTAATCCTATACCTCTCCGCCACAGATAGAGCAACCGGGGCAGTCCTGCTAGTAGAACGAAAAGGCATCCAGATACCCATCTACTATGTTAGCATCTTAACAGACGTAGAAACCCGGTACTCTACTTTGGAAAAATTAGTCTTAGCGCTCGTACAGGCTTCACGCAGGCTAAGACGATATTTCCAAGGTCACCCAATCACCATTCTCACCAACTTCAAACTTGCAAACGTTCTACGCAAACCCGAGTTGTCAGGACGCCTAGCCAAATGGGCAATAGAATTTGGAGAATATGCGATAAAGTACAAGCCAAGACCAGCCATAAAAGGCCAGGTCTTGGCCGACTTTATTGCCGAAGTTCCCGCTTCGCGGGAGAAAGAGTGCCAGGAAGAGGCTCAACCCTCTCTAGCACAGGACATTGATGATGTCTGGCGACTCTACACTGATGGAGCAGCCAACAACGAGGGTTCAGGCGCAGGGTTGAAACTAACCAACCTAGCAGGCCAAGAGTACACTTACGCTATTCGACTGGATTTTCCAAGTACGAATAACGAAGCGGAGTACGAAGCATTCTTGGCCGGATTGAGAATTGCGCGTAAGATGGGAGTGAAAAACTTGGAAGCCCACGTGGATTCCATGTTAGTAGCCAACCAAATAAACGGGACGTACACGGCTGTGAACGACACAATGGCCCTGTACCTCGCACAAGCAAAAACCTTTATGCGCGATTTCAACGATTGTAAAGTCATACACGTCAAGCGAAGCGAAAACAAATATGCGGATGCGTTAAGCAAGCTTGCATCGTTAGCCTTCACCCACTTGGGAAAGGACATCCGCATTGAACTCCTTGGAACACCATCAGTCCCGCACAAGGAAATTTGTGTCATCCAAACCGGCACGGAAACGTGGATGACACCAATCATAAATTACCTTGCGGCGGGTATACTACCAGAGTAAAAAACACAGGCAAGAAAGATACGCTGTAAAGCACTGAACTATCAACTCGTTGATGACATACTTTACAGGCGTAATTTTCTTGGCCCACTCCTAAGATGCGTGGACAACCAAGATGCTGATTACCTCCTAAGGGAAGTACACGAAGGCATCTGCGGAGTACACGCAGGTCCACGCGCAGTTGTAGCTAAGCTAAACAACGCGGGATACTTTTGGCCGGGGATGCATACGGATGCGCTGGCATACATCAGAAAATGCAGGTCCTGCCAACTCTATTCACCCAACACGCATCGCCCGAAAAATGAACTTGTTCCAGTCACTTCTTCATGGCCATTTCAGAAGTGGGCCATCGATGTGACGGGCCCATTTCCCAGAGCAGCAGGGAACGTTCAGTTCCTAGTGGTAGCTATCGATTACTTCACCAAGTGGATAGATGCAAAACCCTTAGCCCAAACAACCGCAAAACATATCAAAACATTTATTTGGGAATTTATTATCTGTCGTTTTGGACTTCCACAGAATTTGGTGAGCGATAACGGCACCAACTTTGCTGACAAGAAGCTACAAAAGTGGCTGGAAGAACTTCAAATCACCCACACCTTTACCTCAGTGGCGCACCCGCAGGGTAATGGTGAGGTGGAAAGAGCAAATAAGAGCATCGTCGACGGCATAAAAAAAAGACTCTTGGAACATAGATCCGGCTGGGTGGATGAAGTTCCACACGTCCTTTGGGCAAACAGAACGCTGAAAAAGACAAGTACGGGAGAAACCCCGTTCAGCCTCACCTACGGCACTGAAGCCATGGTCCCGGTCGAAATTGGTCTACCCTCACCAAGGGTCTTGACTTAACCAGAAGACAATGATGCGGAAAGACGGTTAGACCTTATGCTAACCGAAGAACGCAGAGACTTAGCCGCAGCGCGTGAAGAGAATTACAAGCGACAAATGCAAAAATACTACAACACGCGGGTAAAACTCTGCAACTTCAATATCGGAGACTACATACTGCGTAACAACGAGGCTTCGATCCAAGAGCGCCCAGGAAAGCTGGCCCCGGTCTGGGAAGGGCCATACATTATCAAAGAAGTTTTGGGAAAAGGCACATACCGGCTCAAAAGGCTCGATGGCACCCCCATCCCAAGAACATGGAATGGAGCTCAATTACGCAAATGTTACATGTAGATCAATTCCAAACTTGTAAAGAAAAGGCCTAGAGCCACTTCTAATGGAAATGATTCTCCTCTATCACATTGTGTTGATAGCCTTACCTTTATACTTATGAACTTTCCAGACTGATATGCCGGTATTCACCGCATAAATAAGTGTGGAAAGAAGTAAGTCGTTGCGTGTGGAAGGCGGCAAAACCCGCATAAACATAAAAACGGTAAAAATTTCTAAGGAAAAGATGAGGAAAACCTTCACGCAAGTCAGATATAGGTAAAGTTTGGCCATCCTACTAAGTGAAAGTGACGGTCTTACCCGCACAATCATGATAGAGGAAGCAAAACTTGAACTTATTATCTACCACGTTGACATGTTAACTTATCCTAAACACTTAGAAAATTGCTAAGTTAAACTAAAATATGCATGAGCACAACATATAAGGTTTACAAGGCAAGGCATTAACAAAACATTTATATTCCATAAAAATTCAAACATTACAAGAATGGCTGGGTATCTACCCGCCTACAAATATATAAATCTATCCTAATGATGGGAAGGGATCTCAAGGTTCAAACTTCAGGACCACTCCCTCCAAACCCACTTGAACCCGTACCATCAGTTGGCTGTGGCGGTTCAAGGAAAGCCTTGAGAATAGTTAGCCCATCATCAGCAGCAGCAATCTCGTTCACCTTCTCCACCACCGGATGCGGGAAGGCAGCATACTGGTTCCCTGCTTGGTCGTAAGCAGCTTCAGTGTCCACGTCATAAAGAGGGAAGTTGGAAGGCGGGATGCCCTTCTCATCAAACCCCAGACCAAGCAGGAAACCAGCCTTTTCCCCATCCTCATGAGAAGCGTTGAGGGCTGCGCTCACAGCATCGTCATATGATGTGTTCGTGAAAATCCGATGCACAACCTACAAAATAAAAATATATGCATCAAAAACTTTTCTAAGTATGAAGAAAAGCGTAAAGAAATTACGGAATCACGCATACCTGCGACAACGCTTCTCGTAGAAGCCATTCGTTGGTGATCAGAACTTCCTGGAGGGCAGCTTGAGCTTGAGCTTGATCACGGGCGCGTTCGGCTTTATTTTTGTTAAGGTTGGCAAGCAACACATCCTTAGCAGCAGCCTCTTCAACGCCCTTCAGTTTACGCTCAGTGCGGTCAAGCATACCCTTCTGGTCCAGGAGCTCTTGGAGTTTCTTGGCATCTTTTAAGGCCAAAGCATCATGAGCATGCTGAAGCCTCTCTAGTTTGGCTTTAAGCTCTTCATTCTCGGCGCGCAGAGGCTCAGCAATGGCTTCAGCTTTGGTGGCCCTCTCGGTCGCGTTCCGCGCAGTTTCCTTAGCCAACCTAAGCTATTCGTTAACAGCTTGGGTAGCCTTGGAACGGGCCTCATGCCTGGCCTGGACCTCGACCTCAAGGTCCTTGAAGGCCTTCTCCTTCTCCGCAGCAATCATAGCAAGCCTTTTGTTCTCCTCCCGCAATGCACGCGCCTGAGCCACTTCCAGGCTACGCGCCGTCTTTAACTTGTCGTTTTGACGACAAAGCAACTCGACGCGCGGCTGCATTCGAGCAAGGAGAATTCGAAGCTCGTTGGTTAGCCTACCATCCTGGTAGCTAGCCATTGCCTCCCCAGCGCACCGCTCGGGGCGGCGTGGCGCGCCCATTCGACGCAGTCCACAGCCGTTCGAAGGGTTGTTCCCCGGCTGATGTTCCACCGTGGAACATACACCTCATTGGAATCTAAAACTACAAAAACAAAAAACAGTTAAGGAAAAAAAAAAGATAATAGGCCAAAATAACCCTACGCACCTGTAGGGTCGACAACAGGCCGGTAGCCGCCAAACCCATCACCCGAACCTAAGGGATATCCATCCAAGAGGTCAGGGAGATGGGAAGGAGGCAGAGATTGGCTAGAAGCTTTCCCTGAACATACCTGATGAACCGGCCGGGGACGAGGTAGTCGCCGGTGCCGGAGGCACGGTTGAAGCCGCCGCGGTAGAGAGCATCGAAGGTGAACTCACAACCGTGGCCGCTGCTGCGGAGGAGCCCGCAGAAAAAATCACCGCCGGCTCAGTGAAGGATGCGGTGAAGATGGCACTGATAGCCAGCGGAGATGACGTCAAAATTGGAACAGTTGCCTCAACGGGATGAGCAACTGAACCAACACTGCAAACAGGCGCAGCCACCTGGGTCATCGCCTCGAATAGGTGGACCAAACCTACCGTCGTGGGCCCAGAACCGCTCCTTCCCGCCCCACTTTGGAATGCGGTTGCATCCACGCCTGCATGAAGATTAACAAAATATTAAAAACAATGGCGGAGAGGAATGCGGGAAAGATAAATAAAAAGTACACTTACGGGTTTTCTTAATCTTGAAGGTTCTGACGGGCGGGGACGAACCCGATGGAACAAGCCTCTTCATGCCAGTCACCGTCGTAACGCTTGGCTGCTCGGAGGTGATAGCTGTCCCAACCTCCGAGACAATTGTCTCACCACCACCAGGGTTCCCCGCCGCCACCCTCGCTTTCAGTCTCGGAGTCAGACTGATCTCCTAGGTCGACGGCGGAGGTAACCTTTGCCTTGCCCTTCACGGCGGCAGCTTTCTTCTTCCTCACGAAGACAGGCCCATCTGCGGATTCCTCATCAGAAGATGACAAAATTAGAGGAACTCCAGCAGAAGTCTGAGCATGCAGAGGGCGAGGATTAAAGAATCCCTTACCTGGCCGCGTGGCGCTCAAAATCTCGTGGCCCAGCGGGTAGACCTCCACGAACCTATCTGCCGTCTGCTCCAAAATGGGCAACTCGTTCTCGTCGAGATCACGAGTACCCAGTCGAGCGGGACCACCAGTCTCCCGCGGTTGCAGAAGCGATTGTAAGTTGTTTCCCTCTGAAAATAAAAAGAAAAACAGTTAGAAGAAAAACCCTAAATCAGAACAAAAGACGGAGCATACCGTAGGGAGTAGAATTCAAACCATATTCGAAGATGATAGGTACTTGCGGCGTCCCAGAACCGGCATCCTTCCATACCCGGCTCATCCCGAGCATCACCATCCCAGACTCCGCAAAGCGGTAAACCGGAGTCTGGATCTGGGAGATCTTGCTAAACCATTCCGTCTCCTGATAGTTGGAGGCGTGAAGGTTGGGGAGTGCTCTCTCGTTCTTGAACGCCATCGCAATGGGGACGACGCGGGCAGAGATGTAGAAGAACTCCCATTTCCAAGACCGGACGACGCGGGCAGAGATGTAGAAGAACTCCCGTTTCCAAGACCGAAGACTGCGCTCGGTAGCGCAGATCTTCAAACCCTTGATCCGAGTGACCAAGGTATACCAGCCCTGGATGCACCTCCAGGAGTAGAAGGTCATCAGGCGGTCGACACGGGGCTCAATGCCCAGAATGTGGCACACCCATTCAAAATGGCGGACCTTAGCGATCGCCATTGGGTGTACCTCCGTCAAGTGTACACCGTGTTTCTCCAAAACACGGTATACAAACTTCGTTAATGGGAATCTGAGATTCCCATACATGAAGAATGAGGCATAAACCCCTATCTTGCCCTTGGGGGCATCATACACCGTCTGGTGAGGCTCTGGAAACTCAGGCTCGTAGGGCTCGAGCATGAACTTCTTGACGATGTAGTGATACAAATCGACAGAAAGAGCACACTGGCACTCGCCAGCAGTACTCTTGTCGTCCTTGTCAGACGTGGACATCGGGTTCTCAGGGTATACGTCAGACTCTTCGGCAGTAACCTCAGGATCATGAACGGATGACATGTTTTAAGGTAGGAAAGAGAACGATTTCAGGAGAATGCTCGACAGAGAAGTTAAGAGTATTCGCCGGAAATCGCTTAGAAGAAGAAGAGTGAAGTGAAGTTGTGAATTGAAATGCATCCTCTCCCCCCTTTATATACTCATCGCAATGAATGCGATGAATTTAATGCGGAGGAGAGAGGGAGCGCAGGTGCAATGAAATGGCGACACGTGGAAAGCGCAAACTGGCAATAGCTGTCGAAAGGACGCGTGCCGTAAAATTCGCGCCCACACGCCTGAAAAAGCGTCTGGAATGACCATATACTGTCACGTCGCCATAACTTCCTGCACGTCCTGAAACCGTCAGAAGAAACCGTCAGGAGACGCCAACGTCACTTCAACAGTTTGGACTGTTCTTATCCTTTTACCAACTCTTCGAATTGCAAAAAGATTCAAAAAGATTCAAAAATAAGAGGGAATATACCCCCTTACCTTGGGAAGCAAAAAACCATAAGACAAATGCTGGTACAGTGTCAAGGCGAAACCCTTCACATACTTAGCACTTGCAGGGAATTGAAGCCAAGAAGGACCTTATGGGCCATGCTTGCGGAAAGGGAAATAACACCTCCGCATGGCGGGAACGTTGAGAACTAGATTGTTTGAAACTTCAATGTGGAATTGGTAGTTTAACATAACTGATCACTATGTCCAAAACTACCAAAACCTCGTAAAGAGTCTATACAAGTGAAATTCAACACTCCCGACTTGCGAAGAGGTTAAACACCTACCCGCATCATAACCAAAGATCAGGCAGAAAAGTCGGGAATTTCTGCAAGTGACATTAGGAAAACCGCGGGAAGAATCCCCACGGAAAACCTTAAAAAACAAAAACCTCTTTAAAACCCCTTGCTTAAAGTCCAAAAGTTCACCTCACTTATTAATAATTCATGAGAAGAACAATGGACTGGGGGGACTCGAAGAGGTAGGTCCCCGCAAAGCCCAGTTGGACCCGCAAGACACACCTTGAAGAGGTACGTCTGCGCAAAGACTAACTGGCCCTGCAGGACCCACCATGCTCAGAGAGAAGACCATACACGCAGTAAGCCAGCTGTTTCCGCAGGAAAGCCTCCCTTGGTATAGTACCCTGCCTGTTCCCGCAGCTATGGGTACAAGCCAAGAAGGAAGGCTACCCGCACTAACGGTAAGACTACACGCATAAGGCACTAACTCTTAATACTTCAGCAATGTCACCTGAAGGAATGAGCAAGGCGGGAATATTCCCGCCCAAAAGAGCCAGTCCGTACGCTTCTGGAAGATCTTTTGTACTATACCTGCCAAGGTATGGACAAAATAGACAAGATCTGACCAAAGCAGCCCATGAACCAATCACAGGGTGACAGCTCACCGACAATAGTACGAGGAGGAGCACGCTCTAGTACAAAACGTCACTATCAGCCGCTGCCTACCCACCAACTCCCATCGTGGCACGTACATAGCCCGTAGTTGGTGGAAAAGGAATAGTATACAGCCGGCCATGTCACTATCAGCCGCTGCCTACCCACCAACTCCCATCGTGGCACGTATATAGCCCGTAGTTGGTGGAAAAGGAATATTATACAGCTGGCCGTACCTGCTTGGAAACCTACATTCGGCTATAAATACTCCAACACCTTGGAACGGTATCATTATCTTATCTTCTCTCTAGCTATTTCTCTCTATATACATTTATATTCAGAGCAATCTAGTCTGATTCTCACGCCGGAGGGTGGTCACAAGGAGGAACCCCCCCCCCCCCTTCTCAGTGACGAGCTCACGGTGTCTGTTTTGCAGGTTAAGAAGAATAATCATCTTTGCCGGACCTAACCCTCGTGGGAAATATCTACTTAACCCCCAGATTATCCTTAATCTGCCGGGGTCATTTAGTGTTTCTTCAACTATCATGGTAACTTAACCTGTTTCGGGGTCTCGAGCAAAACTTTAAATTTAGGTTTTTAATGCAAAAAATTATAATCAATTTATTAAAATAAATTGCCAACCAACTTTAAAAAAATAAAATAAAATTGTAAGCATACATTAGATAGTGTAAACAAGAAAATGAAGAATTCTTATCTCACATTACTAATAACGGAAAGTAGTAATGAAGAAAATGCTTTTAAAAGAGGCACTCATGCCTAACATCAAAGCCTAAATGTGTGTAGCCTTTTAAATTTATGAGACGCGTAAAATAATTACTTTTTTTTTCTTTTAAGTTTATTTGACGTGTAAAACGCTTACTCTTTCTTCTAATGCATATACCTGCCACTTATGTTTTTA
Source organism: Bidens hawaiensis (assembly GCF_021521415.1). Taxonomy (NCBI): domain Eukaryota; kingdom Viridiplantae; phylum Streptophyta; class Magnoliopsida; order Asterales; family Asteraceae; genus Bidens; species Bidens hawaiensis. The sequence goes on from NW_027491042.1 coordinate 23,339, forward strand.
GGATGATGGGATGATATACAAATCCGACGTTATTAGACAATGTTTTTTTAAGAAAAAATAGTAGTTTTTTGATGATTTACTTATGTAGTGTATCTTTAAAAGTTTTTTTTAAATGATATTTTTATTATCAATAGTTTAACATATTTAAGTCAAAAATTGCCATAAGATGGAACGTAATTATGTTAAAATGAGTTTTTTAAAAGATTATAAAGGTATGGTTAACTTCTTTTAAACCCCTCTTCACCACCTAACTCACACATTATAATACTAGTAGTATACCCGTGCAATGCTGCGGTGATGACAATATGTTTAAACAGATTTTCAGTAGTTACAACATTTTAAACATATGACATAATACAGTTTTTTCAAAAAATGAATATTACTTTTTGTATGTTACAATTAGTATACGAATAATAAAAACCAAGTTTATATGATCGAAACTCATTTTGCTGAGCATTTTGGCCTAAATCAAATCTATTATGGCAGTCATGGTTATTTGGGAAGTCTTTTGAAACTTTCATAGGCAAAAATGATAATTTCTTTAAATGACCCAAATTTGTTTTGCATATAATTATTATGACGCAAACCCCAAAACCTATTTTTTTTAAAGATGAATCGAACTCATTATGCTTATAGCATGTTTTAACCAGAATCAAAGTTGACAATTTATTTTTAATGTCCCAAACTCATTTTACTTATTGCTCATCTTAATCTGAACAAAGCTTTAATTTTTTTTATAATGACCTAAACTCATTTTGCTTACATCCCATTATAACTCGAACCCGTTTTCACATATCAAAGTCCTCGATCGTCTACCCGGAAAAATAAAAATATTGAAAGAATGATCGAAACTCATTTTACTGGGCATTTTGGCCTGAACCAAATCTACTACGTTAGTCATTGTTATTTGGGAGTCTTTTGAAACCTTCATAAACGACCAAAGATTTTATTCTACCCAGAGCCAAAATTGATATTTTTTAAATGACCTGGATTCATCTTGAATATAATTGTTTTGACGCAAACCAAAATCATTTTTTAAGATGACTCGAACTCATTATGCTTATAACATGTTTTAACCATAACCAAAATTGACAACTTTTTATTTCTTAAACGACTCAAACTCATTTTACTTATTGCATGGTTTAGCCTAAACAAGACTTTAAACTTTTTTTTATAATGGCCTAAACTCATTTGACTTACATACAGTTATAACTCGAAGGCATTTTGACCTGTCAAAGTTCTCAATCGTTGACCCGAAACAATAAAACTATTTAAAAGAAACTGATCAAAACTCATTTCGATGGCATTTTGACCTGAACCAAATTTGATATTTTTTTTAAATGACAAGAAATCATTTTGGTTATAAGTTTATAACATGCACACCAATATTCTTACATTGGAACGTCGACAAAAATAAACACATCGTGATTGTATGTTTGAAATTTATTATAACGTATTATATTCAAAGATATAAATGAAAATCAAAGAAAAAGAATATATATGATTATATGGGTAAACTTAAGGGGATTTAAAAGTAATTATAAATTAAATTTACAAAAGTTGAGCATAGTTAAAGGGTTAAATTTGTAATTATATTTTACGTTCATAATTGCATATTTGAGTTGTACTCTTATGCTTAATTGACTTGTACATTATAATTAACACCTCAAAATAAAACAAAATTTACATTGAAACGTCCACAAAAATAAGCATATTGCAATGGTAGGTTTGTTTTTGTTTAAAACACAATATATTAAAAAATATTTAAGAAATAAAATATTTAAATGAATTTGTCAATTAAATGGGTAAAGATGGAGGGTTTGTGTGTAACTACCTTAAAAATTACCAAAGTTGTATTAAAGTTAAGGATCATTTTTGTAACTATTTTGCAAAGCAAACATTCTTAACCGTACATGATATCAAAAATACTATATTGCCCTCAAATTTTCAAAAGTGAGGGTAGCTTGGACACAAAATATTGTTATGGGGTAATCGCTACATAAAACGAATAAGGAAAAAATTATACTAAAAGTGTACGTACTTCGCCAAGAAAGTTAAGGGATGGCCTTCTTATGCTAGATCCACACGTGCTACTTAGTAATTAACCCGATATCGCTTGGCCACAAGCCCTTTGGTCCATGTTTTTTAAATCAATACACTAAACATATTAGTATAACAATTAGTTATAAGGACTATTAATTTTGAATAAAGCGCTTAAAAGTAAGTTGCCTAACCATTCTATACACACTAGTTATTATGTCTGGAAAAACATGCTGCTCAGGTTGGGTTGAGCAGCAGTGGCGGAGCCAAGAATTTTTCTTATGGGTTTGAAATTTTTTGGTGTTCGATTTTTTTTCATCAAAATTTTCAGGCCCAAATGGGCCAAGGCCGTCATTCGGCCAAATAAATAACATGCAATATCACAATCATAACCAAAGTACATCGTAAACATTAAAATAAAATACAAAGTCAAATTAAATAAAAATGTTTACATATTATAATTGTTCCATACGCGTTTTCATGTATTGAAAACAAATAATAAAATCTTCGACCGCGACTATTAGAAAGAACTTATTTTCAATATAAAAAATGCAATCATTGTTCATATAACCGCTATACATACGACGATTAGTTCGTATATAATTTTTTAATTGATGATGGAGGAAATCAAAATTAAAGAAGTATATTCTTATGGATAAAAATAGGGGGTGACGAGAGAAACTTAATTGGTCGAGTTTGTGTAATTTGACATTCAGAAAATAATGAAGTTTGGTGTTGTACGTTCATTCATTTCTATCTTCTTGCTAGGCATTGGAGTTTTTTTAATAATATTTAGCCGTTAAAAATAATAAAAATAAATATAGATCAATGATGACGACCATTAAACAAAATACGGTGCTACATATATTATTATAACGAAAACAATATTTGTCTAGACATATATTTTGTGAGCGCAAAGAAATTGACAAGACTTCCGTCATACCATCTTCTTCTTCTTCATGGATTCCTTAAAATTAAATGACATGTACTCAAAGCTGAAGAAAACAACATCATTGTCTCTCTCTAAAATTCAAGTTTTGTTTTTCACCGGCGAACAATAAATGTTTCCAGAGATTTCGTGGCATCGGGTTCGTTCGTCGAAAAAGAATGGGCTTGCTCATTAAATCGTACCTATAAGTTATATATAAAACCGAAAATGAACTGGGTTCGGCCGAACCCGATGGTTTGAATGTGGCTCCGCCACTGTTGAGCAGCGGGCCGGGATGGGTTTGAAAGTTCGTCTCAGAATAGACTAAATTAAAAAGGTATCATTTTGATTTAGGTTTTGAGTGAAAACCAATATTAGATTAGGTTTGAAATAAGCCATTCTAGAAAAAAAAAAGTATTAGTTAGATTCACCCGCTATATTATCTTAGGTCGGCTAGTTGCAAATGGTGATGGTTATTGTCGGTAGTGGTGATAGTAGCAGTATCAAGTGGTTCTGGGATAATGACAGTGGCGGTGCCGACATGGTGGTGGAACCGTGGAGATGGTGGTGATGATAAACAATGGCCGCGTGAGTTGGCAGTTCATTTGGACCCATTTTAACTTATAAAGTGTGTTAAAAACAACTTGTTATGACATGTTGTTTAGTTTGTGTCAAGTGTCAACCCACTTTGGCTCACATATCATTTGAGTCTAATGAAATATGATGTATTTATTAACGGGCCATGATTAATAAAACAAGATGAATGAATAGCTTCACTATTATCATCCTTTTGATTGTTATTTGGTTAAGATGTTATTAATTCAAGTCGTTAATTCTCTAAATAGGTTGTTAAAAGATTCGAGTCATGCAACCCAAATATAAGTGATGAACTTTGCGAACGTACTCAGAATTTAATTATTCTCTAGTGTCATTCACCAAGAAATACTTCTTAGATAGTAGTTAAGTCGTTTACTCGTTTTCCTATCACGCTAGAATAATGATATGCCCAGAACCGTCTCTGAAATTTCAAATGCCCAAGACAAATATTAAAAATGGGCCTTAAATAAAAAAGTTTTTAAAAAATTGGTGATAATTCTATTATTTTGTTTGTATATAAACTTTTTGTATAATTCCATTATGTATTTTTAAAATGATAAAATAACTTACACAAAGGATAATAATTTAATAAACCGTTAAAAGTAAATAAAGCAATGAATAAAAAACAATAAAATAAAAAATAAATAAGACAAATAATCTAAAAGTTGGTTTCGTATTTGTTACTGTATTTTAAGGACTATATTAATGAAGCTACAATGTCTTTATTTATATTTCTTTTTATTTTTAGAAAAACTAATGGGCTTAAAGATAAGAAAAGGCTCATTGACAACTAGGTATTCACTCAACATCTTCTTCCTCATCACCAAAACACCTTCAGCAACTGCCGCCAGCCTTAGATGTTCTATTAACTGAAAATACAAGTTGTCAAAGGGTCACCCCCGTCGTGCCCCTTGACGAAAACGTGCCCTAAACGCCGGCTGAGTCCTGCATGGGGTCAAGGCCGGGCCTGGTTATGCCTATAGACATGAAAAATTACTTTCAATTATCCAAACCTTAACATTTTATATGCAAGGTGTAACTTATGAGAATATGAGATTACACTAAATCATCATTAAATATTTAATACGCCATGTCACTAAAAATGGTTGACTCTTAGTCATGTATCTCGTGACTAAATAAGTTACTTGTTTCTAACATGAGTATCCAGATACTACACACTCAAAATATGTGTACTTTTACTTTTATCATATAAAGACCCCCGTGAACAATTGTATTTTTAAAATATGTGATGTTTTGTAACTACCCAACCGTTTCTGTCCTACCTATTAATCTTCTCATTTCTGATATAAAATTCTGGGTCAACCCCTATTAATATTATATTAGTAAATAGATTCTGTTAAAATTTTGATCAAAGAAGGCTTAGCAGATGCACATGAACACAATAACAGAAACTAATCCTAAAATCTTCGATATTACAACTTCCATCATCCTTTCAAACATTCCAACATCAAAACTTTTAATTAACACAAAGCCTTCCAACAAACATTTGAAACATATCTACATTCACCAAACACATCGCAAACCCGAAAACCGATTCATCTCCCATCAGCCGAAGTAAACGAATCAGCAAATCCAGTTGGCCTTGCAGGGATACTACTTTTACTATCATCAAGATCTATATAACTACCACTATAGTCTTTCCCTTCAGCTTCTTGCCACCCTTTGACCATCTGAGTCAACGGAAGACTATAGTCAATCCCACAATATTCCTCTGCTTCATTCTCCATTGGCTTCCATTTCTCCACAAGTGGGGCCAGCACGTTGACTGCATGCCCCATATCGGGCCGTTGACCGGGCTCTCGGGCCGTGCAATGCCCCGCTAGATCAGCAATGATGGAAATCGTTTCGAATGTTTCTTCGGTTGCGTTAAGAGCGGAGTCCACCGCAGCCATTAGTTTATCTTTGTCGCTTCGGATGGTCCAAAACCATGCGGCTAAGTATTGACTTTCTTCGGGTCGCTCTTCGTCTAATGCCATTAGACCCGTTAATAGCTCCATGAGAACGACACCGTAGCTGAAAACATCGGCTTTTGTTGTCACTTTACCTGTCACTGAAAGATGAAAACAAAATCTTAAATTCTTGAATCTGTTTTTTGTAAATTTTTCATTATTGTTATTATAATTTTTTTTTTGTTTTTCCACATGGGTTGTTGTCTTTATGGCTAAAGATTGTCTTTTTTTTTCTTTATCATTGAAGGAATTATATTATGGGAAATAAGTTAACAAAGGTGTCAACTTTGTAATTATAAATGGGTGAATTTGGATTATGTTTGATATAACCAAGAAAATTAGCATAAAAATAAGTTCATTTAGAATTTATAAATGGCTGAATTTGGGTTATAAAACATTTTCTGCCATCTTCTCACTTCTCTCTGCAACCTTTTTTCTCCTTCCAACTTCACTATCACAGCTTCACTTGTTTCTTATTCCAAGGATCTTCCATCCCGCTTGTAAGCTCTTACCCTCTTTTGCCCTTTTCAAGGATCTATCACCCTAACCACCTCCCTGCCGTCGCTACTCCCTAACCACCGCAAGCACCACCGCAACCCTCTTGAGCCGCCGGTGCTGTCATTTGCTACTGCCACCGACTGCTGTTTGTTTTTCCGACGCGCCGCCGCCATTTTCGACGAGCTGCAGCCACCGGAATTCATCTGTTTGCTGCTACCACTGGTGTGTGCTGCCACTCCTGTCCGCCGATCTCACAGCTTGCCGGATCTGCTGTCGCGCCGCCTCCTGCCGCTGCGTCACCACCCATGGCCGCCGTAAAAGTCGCCGGAATTGTTGGTTCACCTTGTTGTGTTGTCTAGCTCGATTCGTTATATCTCGGTGTTCTCCCGGTTTTGATAAACGAGGGTTTCTTGTAACCTGGCTGCCGTTGAGCTGTATCTACCTTCATCATCTTCACGGTATACTCGTTCCTTTCTCACTATTATTATTATTAGTATTATTATTATTATTATCATTAGAACATACGTGATCCGGATCTTTGGAGTTTATTTTCATTTTAAGATCTCTTGACTATTATTGTTATTGCTACACACTATTATTATTATTATTAGTTTTTGTTACTATTATTATTATTATTATTATTATTATTGATTTGGTGTTCTATTGCTTGTGTTTGTGTGTTTAGTTGCAACCATAGAGCGTAGGAACCATGACTATTACTTGAGACCATGTCCTGAAACGAGGGGTGTAGGAAAGAGTAAAGATAGGGAGCGTATATTGCGTTTGGCTTCTTGGAATGTAGGAACATTAAATGGTAAGTTGCTAGAATTGGTAGATGTGCTTAAAAGACGTAGGGTTCAGATAGCATGCCTCCAGGAGACTAAGTGGAAATGACATAGAGGGGCTGAGTGTAATGGGTATAAGTTGTGGTACTCGGGGTCTGATGGAGCTAGGAATGGAGTGGGGTTTCTAGTGGCTAAGGAAATACACACTAGTGTGGTGGAGGTGATAAGACATAATGACAGGATTATGGTGTTGAAATTAGTACTAGGAGAGGAAGTAGTGGCAGTAGTCTCCGCCTACGCGCCCCATGTAGGCCTAGGGGATCAGGAAAAGAGAGAATTTTGGGATTGCCTAGACGCAGTGGTAGGGGGCATACCTAGGGGGGAGAGGATTTGCATAGGAGGTGATTTTAATGGACACATTGGTAAGGCTAACGATGGTTTTCAAGCCGTACATGGGGGTTTCGGTTTTGGTGATAGGAATGAGACCGGAACAGATCTTCTAGAGTTTGCGGTGGCACATGACCTAGGTATTATAAATTCTTATTTTAGGAAACAAGATTCTCATTTAATCACTTTTAGCAGTGGCGGACGCGACACACAAATTGACTACCTTTTGATGAGGCAAGGAGACCAACGTTGGTGGAAGGACTGCAAAGTCATACCTGGGGAGGCAGTTGTGACTCAACATCGACTACTAGTGACAGATATAGCCTTCAGAAATAAGCTGACTGTTCGAGAGAAGAAAGGTACACCGAGAATTCGATGGGGAAATTTGAAGGACGAAAATCTCCTACTGTTTAAGGATAAACTCACGCTGCATACGCGGGCTCGACTAAATGGGGACTCAACTCATATATGGGAAGCTATGGAGACAAAGAACATCCAAGTAGCAAAGGAGACTCTCGGGGTCACAACAGGAAAGACAAGTGGGCATAAGGAGTCTTGGTGGTGGAATGACGCAGTGCAAGACAAGATAAGGGACAAACAAGGATGTTTTAGGGAGCTAATGAGGTGCACGAATGAGGAGGAGCGAGTGGAATTGAGGGACAACTACAAAACGGCCGAGATAGAGGCGAAGAAGGCAGTGGCGGAAGCAAAGAAGGCGGCCTTTAAACGGATGTATGAAGGTCTAGAAACAAAAGAGGGGGAACATGCTATGTTTAAGATTGCCAAAGCCAGGGAGCGTAGAAGGCAAGATCTAGGACCGGTGAAGTTCATAAAGGATACAGATGGACATGTACTGGTCAAGGAGCAGGACATCAAGCTAAGATGGCAAACCTACTTCCACAATCTTTTTAACAATGGGATAGCTTTCCAAGAAGAACATGACTACACAAACTTTCAACGACAACAATCGAATAACTGCTACTGCCGACGGATCACACGAGAAGAGGTGAAGGATGCACTTAGGAGGATGGGAAGGTCTAAGGCGGTTGGCCCAGACAACATACCCATCGAGGTGTGGAAGTGTCTGGTGGAGGAAGGAGTCATGTGGTTAACTACTCTGTTCAATAGTATTCTCAAATCAGGTAAGATGCCAGACCAGTGGAGGAGCAGCGTTGTAGTTCCTATCTATAAGAACAAAGGAGACGCCCAATGTTGTGGTAACTACCGAGGAATCAAACTACTAAGTCATACTATGAAGCTATGGGAAAGAGTGATTGAGGGTAGACTTAGACGAGAAACTCAGGTTACGGTCAACCAATTTGGCTTCATGCCGGGGCGTTCCACCACAGAGGCAATACACCTTCTAAGAAGATTAATGGAAAAGTATAGGGAGAAGAAGCGTGATCTACACATGGTGTTTATTGACCTAGAAAAGGCCTACGACAGTGTGCCACGACAGGTGCTCTGGGAGTGCTTGGTGGGTAGAAGAGTGCCCAGGAAATACATAGAGATAATTATGGATATGTATACCAGGAATGAAACAAGTGTCCGTGCGCCAGTGGGGGATACTGATTTCTTTCCTGTAGAGGTAGGTCTTCACCAGGGGTCAGCGTTGAGCCCGTTTCTTTTTGCAGTAGTCTTGGATGAGTTGTCAAAGTCGATTCAGGGGACTCTCCCGTGGTGCATGATGTTCGCAGACGATATTGTGTTACTTGCTGAGAAAAAACAAGATCTAAACATGAGGCTTGAGGAGTGGCGAACAACCTTAGAGACAAAAGGTTTAAAGATTAGCCGATCTAAGACGGAGTACCTCCACTGTGATTTTGGTGGGATAAACGACAATGAAGACGCACAGATCACAATTGAAGGGCAGGTGGTCCCGCAGGTAACGAAGTTCAAGTATTTAGGATCATTTGTACAGAGCGATGGGGAATTAGACAGTGATGTCACCCACCGAGTTCAGGTAGGATGGTGTAGATGGAAAGCAGCCACAGGTATATTGTGCGACAAGAGTTTCCCGAATAAACTAAAGGGAAAATTCTATAGGGTGGCAGTTAGACCTGCAATGCTATATGGAACAGAGTGTTGGGCCATCAAGAAGGCACAAGTGCGGAAGATGGAGGTAGCAGAAATGAGAATGCTACGTTGGATGTGTGGGCACACAAGGCTAGACCGAATAAGAAACATTGTGTTTCGCGAGAGATTAGGGGTGGCGAACATAGCAGACAAGATAAGAGAGTGGAGATTGAGATGGTTTGGACATGTAAAGAGAAGACAGACGACGAATCCTGTTAGATCCGTAGAAAACATTACTATAGAGGGGAGGAGGGGTAGAGGACGACCGAAATTGACTTGGGATGAGAGGATTAGGCATGATTTGATAGACCTAAACCTCTCCGAGGACATGGTTGAGGATAGGAATTCGTGGAGAAGTAGAATTAAAGTTAAGGATTTTTAGAGAGAATTGAATACCTTAGGGCTTAGACTTAACTTATTTAGGTCGCATACCATAATGGTATTTCCCTTACATATATTATTATTATTATTATAATTATTATTAGCTTTTATATAGCTGTTAAACTATGATCTTATTATTAATATTATTATAATTAGTAGTAGTTTGTATATAACTGTTAAACTTTGATTTCCTTTATTTTGCTTCATACACATGTACTTAGAGCCGAGGGTCTCTCTGGAAGCCACCTCTTCATTCCTTTGGATGGAGGTACGGTGTGCCTACATCCCACCCTCCCAGACCCTACTTATAGCTTTGCTGTCGGTGGGATTTTACTGGGCATGATTGATTGATTGATTGCTGAATTTGGGTTATGTAAATTTGACCAAATCAAGAAAACTAGCTTAAAAACAAATAAGTCAAACGGGTCAAAGACTGTCGACAAAAGTCAACTTCTAATCCAACCCATGCAAAACATTAATCCTTTTGACCGCCCCATCATGTCATGCCCGTTAAACATAAACACAAAATGAACACTTACCTGCATATTCAGGAGCAAGATATCCAAAAGTCCCAGCTAACCGAGTAATAACCGACTTCTCACCATCCGGGGCGAGTTTGACCAACCCAAAGTCAGAAACCTTGGCTCTAAAATCATCACCGAGCAAAATATTAGACGATTTAAGATCACGATGTATAAAACTCTGATGAGCCAAAGTATGCAAATATTCCATCCCTCTAGCAACATCCAATGCAATATTCAACCGTCTTTTCCAAGAAAGCGGTTCCAGTTTGAAAGTTTTCCAATGAAACAAATGCCTACTTAATGCACCTTGAGGCATATATTCATACACAAGTATTCTTTCAGGTCCTTCCGTTGAATACCCTAAAAGTGACACCAAATGTCTGTGCCTAACCTTTGACAAAACTGCAATTTCTGATTGAAATTCGTCTAACGCTTTGTTGCTAATCACACCAGATTCCATTCGTTTGACTGCTATTTTCGTGCCATCGTCTAACTGCCCCTTGTAAACGACCCCAAACCCACCTCTACCGAGCTCGTTTTCTTGTGAAAAGTTTTTGGTGACGTTTTTCAGAACCTGAACCGAAATGATTAAGTTTCCGGACTCCATTACGTGTGACTCACCCGAACCAGTTCTGGTTCCAACACTTGTTTGTGTTTGTGAGTCGTTGGCAATTGAAATCTTGACTGTGTTGTTTTCTGAATCAAGCGGGTCGCGAGGGTGGATCACGAGTGAGCTCGGGGGTTGACTTGTGTTGACTTTCTTCTTTTTACAAAAGTACATACATAAACAGATAGCTAGAAGAGCTAAACAAACGGAAACCACAACAGGAATGAGGATTGCGAATAAGTTTGGCTTGTTTTTCGACCGTTTAGTTTCGAGAGGGGCAGCACCGCCACCAGAGCTGCCAGTGCTAGTAGCAGTCCCGCTTCCAGTTGGAGGTGAGGGTTGACTTTTATCAGTTGGGGAGGCAGTCGGTGAACTCGTCTTAGGTGGAACTTTGGATGAATTCGATTGAAACAACGGATTGCCACTTAAAACGATTTTCACATCTGGACTGAATTTCGGTTGAGGAGGGGAAAGATTGTTATTACTCAAATCCAAGAAAGTCAACGACTTTAACGTTGACCAGTTCGAAGGAATCACACCCGTCAAGTAATTCGACCCAAGATCAACCCGAGTGAGAGAATCAAGATTCGCAACCGAAGGGCTCAAGGTTCCCGAGAGATTAAACTTCGCCAAGTGGATCGAGCTAACCTTTCCCTTACTACAACTTAAACCGAACCAAGGCCCTGCACACGGATCATTACCAGACCAAGAATTCACAAGCCGTGACGGGTAACCCAAATCATTCAAAAATCCCAAAAACGAAGTCACTTCCGGAGCACAAGGAACACCAGGATCCGGTTGACAAAACCGGTTCGACGAGTAAGTAAAGTTCACAGCTTTAAACTTAGGCACAGGACCCATGAACTGATTATTATTCAAATCCAGTTTATCTAAGCTTAAACTAGCTAACCCATCAGGAATCAATCCCACAAGATCATTACTATTAACATTAAACTCTTTTAAATCAGTCAAGTCACCGATATTATCCGGAATCTTACCCGAAAAATGATTCCCATGAAGCCATAAACTGGTAAGTGACTTCATTGATCCAATAACATCAATAGGACCAGTCATCCCACCACCAGCCTGCCCATTCAACCACAGGATCCGAACACCCGATTCGTTAAACGTCAACGGAATCCCACCCGAAATTCGATTCATCGACAGTTTCAACGCCCCGAGAGACGACATACTCCCGAGAAACTCAGGCACTTCCCCAACCAAATTACAACTCATCAAAGACAGATTCTGCAACTGAACCGAATTCCGAAGATCACCCGGGATCTCCCACCCGGTCGACACATTAATCGGGTTATTATCCAACGCCAAGACCTCTAAACTATCAAGCCCAATAAAAAAATCATCAGGCATTTCGTCGAACAGGTTGTAGTCAAAATAAGCCCACCTTAATTCTTTCAATCCGTTCAACGAGGGTAAAGATCCACTGAATTGGTTCTTCTGGAGGCCTAAATTAGTCAGCATTGACAACTGATTCAAGTTATCCGGCAACGTACCCTTCAAATTCATACCCTGAACTTGAATCTGTGAAACCCTAGATTGATCACAGAACACATGCGGCCATTTCGACCCACACGGGTCATCACCATTCTCCGGCCAGTTTAACAGTTCTGGGTTCTTTAACCCAGTTCGAAACTTGTTCAATATCGCCAAATCACCAGGATCTGTAGTGCCAAAAACACAAGAAACTGTAAAGGAATATATTGTTAATATTATTATTAGGGGAATAATATTATCCGCCATTGTTGTTGGGTAAGATTTATGAAGTGATTTATACGAGAGTTTGGGGAGAAATTAAAGAGTTTGGGGTTAAAGTTTGGATTGTTGAAAAAGATGAAGAACGGAGTATAAACATGGAGTGTTTGAGAAGACTAAGGATAATAAGATATCAAGACATGAGGTGGAACTCGGTGAATATTATTATTGTTATGTTATTATAATAATATTGAATGTGGGTGCAATACGTGCAATGATTCAGTGGAATGTAGAAAAAATTGATAAGTTAGGTTTTAATTTATGTCAGAATTTTCTTTTAATTATTTATAGTTATTACTTTTTTTACGGTGTGCGAAGATATAGGGTACGTGGTTATCTTGTTCCTTGTGTTTTGAAGTATTTATACGCGTGTATGTATCATATGTTTATACGTAACTACGAGTCACGTACTCGTATCATGAATGTTTTAGATACACGTTGTCACCAGATATCCAAATAGAGTTTGCGTAGTGTTTATTTGTGTGATCGTTTGATGCAAAACAATTGTAGATGTGAAAATGTGGATATATGATTGTGTTTTTTGTGTAAGTCATGGTTTGATCACTTAATGTGTGAAATTGTATAATTAGCTTAGGCGTATAACACTTTTATAAAGATAACTATTATTGTGGTTTTTTCCAAATACCGATATAAACTGACCTAATTGGCAGACGGCGATCCATCCTGACCATGCATCACATAAGAATATCGTCGATTCTAATTCATTGATTTTCCACACTAACTCATTAAGTTGTAAAGATGCCTGGAAATCTTATTTTCCGATCTTTCAGTCTGTGAATGATCGGAATTAAACAAGCTTATAATCGATCGGTCTTTAATTCATGTGAATTATAATATTTTCAGACTCCGAGTCATTCGCTCCCATGATGGAAATAATTTAAGCGATTATGATTCATAAATCTAATGTTATATACAAGTTAACGTTTACAAACTTTTATATGGTTATGTATGGAAAAATATTCTTTTAATAAAATGTTCAATATTAATAATATGAAATGATTAAACTTGAATATGGAGAAACATATGAAGTTGGATTGTATTAAAAAAATTAAATAAGTTGGTAAAGTTTTTATATTTAATAAAACAAAAGCAAATGCGGTGCGTGATACATAAATGGGCCCCTTGCAGTCGCATGGTCCACTCTTGAATTCCGTGACTGGTGGGAATTGTCTATTTTAAGAACCTCCAAAATCCTAATTAATCCCCACTTAATTAATTTTTTAATACAATAATTAAAAATAACGACTTTTGGACGTTTTAATTTCTTTTGGAAAACAACAAATCCTGATTATCTATATTGTTTATTCAGATTTATCATGTATAATAATGTATGCAATATGCAATTATCATGATCAATTTGTTTCGTATTGAATTTAAAATAAATTGAAGTTTGGACAAGCTTTTAATACTGGATTTGCAATTATTAAAGAAAATCTAGTTCTTTTACAAGCAGAATGGACAAAGCAACTGACTTAAATGAAAGAGATTTCAAACAAATAATAAGCATATTAATCTTTATATTAAAACTTGAAATTTTGTTTATATGGCCAATAACATGTGTTTTCACTCAATCAAGTTATTATTCAGGGGAGGCTCGGAGGGTGTACGAACCGTACCATCGGCCGGTGCACATAAGCTTCGGGGGCACAAACTTTTTTTTTATACATATTACATATATATGTTTTTTGGTGTTAAAAATAAGGTTATTTGCAATGGTTTATGAGATACTTACATGCTTAGAATGGTTTACGCACAATAGATCGGTCGATAAAAGTTTTATCCAAGTACATTAGCGAATAAAAAATTTTCGTTAAGGCCTACGGGCCTTTTTATTTTTGCTCGACAGAGGTATTTAAATTCTCGAAGACGGCCCTGCTATTATTATCTCAAACACCATGGAATCTCAATGATTCTTAGGAAAAAAAGCCCGTGGAAATTACAATAGAGCACCACCCTCTTGGCCGACTCGGAGCTAGCTATCGATTCCCTACAGGGTCCAAGGGGTTATGACCTTGGAGTCGAACGTTTTTTTTTTTCATATTAAAGATGCTACATTGTAAACGAAAAGGGTCTATAATGACTAAACGTTGTATGAAAAAAAAAGGTGATCACTGTTCACTAAAATAAGTGGAAATTAGTCATTTTATGAACTGGTCACCAGTTGCAACAAAGTAGCAACTAGCAGTGACGAAATAAGTTTAAGTGACGAAATAGTATCAAATAACAATTAATGACAATTGGGCGACCAATGGCAACTTAGTTACCACTGATGGAGTCACACACTAAAGTTCCCAGTGATGGTTCATTTCCTAATATAACTAACAACTATTGACGACTATAATTGCCAGACAATTATATCATTTTATGAAGAGTTGTAAGGATTCTTGTGTTTGCTCCCCCACCTATACAAAAAGAAACATTTTTTTACTGTTAAGATATAAATTTTGTACTCTTTTTATAGGTAATAACTTTTTGTTCTTTGAAGAAAACATTTTCATTATATTCAATTATTGATTTCGCCTACTCATGAATACATTAATCTGAAAGTGATATATATGATTCAGAAGAGTTATCCAAGTCATATGAAATTTAAACCTTGAACAAATAAGTAACACTTTCATTATTTTTGCTAAAAACCCTTTCATGTGTCAAATTTCTTACTCATATCAAAATTCATGGAATGTGACGATTCTAGCTTCCTTGTTTATCACCTTTTCAGCTAGTGTCTGTTGCCATCATTCAGCACGCAATGCGAGCGCTCTTTTTAGTTGAACAACTAATTTTTATTTTTCACGATTGTTGCCTCTTGTGAGGCTTGAACGCTAGTCTTTGATAGGTATCACCACCACCTTTACTACCACACCATAAGGAGTGAGGCGCAGTGTGAGCGCTCTTACAATAGGAGACTAGTACTTTTATTTGCATTTCGTAATAGTAAAATGATTTTAGAACAAAAACAAGAGATTGATAAATGGACACATATGTTTATAATTCAAACCATCTTATTGATAATTAAAAACTTGCTTTCTAAATAACGAATTTTGACATTACGAACCTGTTGAAAATTTTGAGAACACACCCAATTTGTTTTGTCAATGCTAGAATGAAGCCTCATACATAACAAAGTATGTATATATTAAACATGAAAACAATTCTTCACCTTGTATACTATTTTATTTGTGTAAAACTGAATCTTTAGCGTTCAACTTTACTTAAGATCGCACAGTATATCCTTGGTTTAAGTATAGAATAACAGTATATGTTCAACTCTTGAAAGGTCGAGAGGCGATGAACTCGGATTTGGATATATACTTAATTTGGATGAACCTTGAAAACGAGGTTAATTATATATGATTATATTGAAATTTCATTTTCTTTTTGGCCAAGTTGAATTATAAGGTAAAAATATGAGATTTGATACAAACTTGCACACTGAATGATTGATTTTTTCAGATGTAGATGTTTCTAAAACTAGATAACTCCTTTATTTTCTACTCCATATATACATGTTTGATTTGTTATCGAAACTATAAATCAATGTTTTTGGCATAAAGACTTTTTATTTCATATATACTTTTAAATTGTTATCAAATAAATATTTGCTAAAAGTAGAACCTCAACATATGAGTTGCGATAAAATACACATATAAAATGTTATCTTTGTGAAGATAGATTCAGTGGAAAAACTAACACGATCCCATCATTTTGTTAGGATTAATGATAATTAATTAGTTAGTGTGGTAATGCCAAGTTGCCAACTCAGTTAATCCAATGAATGATCGTGACCTAATAACCCATCTCAATCGTGCTTCTTAAATATTTCTACATTATATGGCCCCATTAGTAAATAAATAAGACCAGTAAGATCATTCATTATTTGATAAAACGCATTTGTCAAAATATTATGTATTGTCTATGTCAGTTTGTTTTTATCTTCAAAATATTCACTTTTGTTTCCAAAAATACTTTTATTACGGTCCTTCTCTATGTAGCATACTTATCATGATATGAATCATTATCCACAATATACATAAATTTGGTTCTTATCTATTGTTGAGTTAAGTTATTTTGGATAAAAAAAATGGGTGTAATTTAACAAATATAAACAAAAAAAAATAACAAAAACAAATAAACAAAAATGACCATACATTGTCTAAAATTTCTCATCCTACATTCGTACATTACCATTCACAAATATATGTATTTATTTATATTATAGTAGTTTGGTTGAGTTATAATAAGAGATTAGTTTTTAGAAAGGATATGAAATAATCTTGTTCATTCATTTTAAACTTAAATGGTTGAGATTAGATTAGAGAGAAAATCAAGTGTAAAAAGGGTAAACGCATAATAGGGATAACACATTTGTTGACTTTCTTTCTTCATATGCAAGACGCGTGTCAAATTCCTCCATCATTTTAAAACGTTCATAACTTTTTTATACGACAAATTTTTTTAAAAACAATTTCACCTTAATAACAAGTGTTTAGTAGGAGATGAGTAAAATTTAAGTGGGGTTTTAAGATTAATTAAGTTGGTTTTTGAAATTAAATTAAGTGAGTTTCAATATTAAGGTAGTAGACTAAAATACCATCCTTCCTAGCCTTCTTAAAATAATCAAACTTCTTATTTGAACATTTATCTACAGTTGTAATGGTTATTTTTTTTAGTCATCAAAAACATTTTCTAATAAGGTGCGTTATCAAATTTCAACCATAACCCATTTAATTAAACTTTGTATTAATCTTAACTCTTAATAATCTATTACCTGACCCGAACCTGGTTCTCTCTTTTTCCGGACCTATTTTTCTCTTATACCAAAAAATGTAACAAAACAAAAGAAAACTTGTTGCTGTCCCTAGGGATGCATGATGTCCATGAGAAGGCTGATGAATGTTGGATGTATGATAGAATTGAATGAAAACAAAGACAAATATGTAGGCTCCCAACCATGTGGGAGGATAGCATTTCTTTGTTCATGAATACAAGATATTATCTTAGTTCTTGTCTTCTTGATGATGTTTTCAAGACTCTTTTGGCTTCAATCTTTAAGTTACATTTTTTTATAACTTTTTTTTATGGATGTCACTTTATTCGTTTGTAATAAAGATAAAATTCTCTAGTCTATTTTTTTCCTAAATAATTACAAAAGTAAAAAACACAATATCAATTAGATTCGACCCGAAATCAGTGGATAAATGGATTTAGTTGAAAGGTAAAAGTGTCGGTAGAGGAATTTGTTGACCCAATTATGATTCGGTTTTGTCAAATGTAGTCCACATCATAACCACTTTAATCAACTTCTTTGGTTTGTATTCAATTTTATTTAATTAGTGCCTTTCCTTCTTTTGAACCACCGACATGTCAATCTTAACCCTTCGACAATTTAAAAATTAAAAATTTAATTGCTAAGTTTTAATTTTGATAGCTACAGCCTACATGCACCATTATGACTAGAAATAGTAACAAATGAGAATTAATAGACAATATTCATTTTTAATGTTTAATTCTTAGTTGATACTAAATCAAAAACTAATATGTTATGGTTATGTTATTGATTTTAATGTTATCACGTTATTTCATTACTGTAATCTATTTAAAATCGAAAGGAAACAAGAATAGCTACAGCCTACATGCACCATTATGACTAGAAATAGTAACAAATGAGAATTAATAGACAATATTCATTTTTAATGTTTAATTCTTAGTTGATACTAAATCAAAAACTAATATGTTATGGTTATGTTATTGATTTTAATGTTATCACGTTATTTCATTACTGTAATCTATTTAAAATCGAAAGGAAACAAGAATATAAAGATTATTATGAGATCAAACGTGTGAAATACACACTCATTCAGTCCTATTCTCATTTAGTGAACCATCGAACCTAAGGGTTTGGATAACACCCACTTTTGTGCGGTTTGGAACGATTGATGGAAATTTGCATGTAGACTGATCATAAGTTGAGATTATCAATGGTAATTGTCTGGTGATCACTGCTGATCAATTTTCATTTGGGTCATCGTATGCAATTGTAACCGGTCACCAATGGTACCAAATGATCAGCTGTGACTATGCCTAAATTGTAACGAAGTGTCAACAACATCGGGTCTGTTAGCAGTAACTAAGTCATCGCTTATCACTATGAAGTTTGACCAAATTGATGTTTCATTTGCGATACCATCATATAAAGTATTGTTTAGCAGTAAGCAACACATGGTCGATGAAATAAATACACAGATTCAGCTTATACTAACATAAAGGATAAATACCATAAAACACTTACCACATGGATCCTTTAAGCATGCCATAAGATCAGTGTGATAAACACATCTAGTTCTTTCATTCTTCTCAGGATCATTGTAACACCCATTTAGAATTATCTTGCTACATTATCGTTAGTTGAATATTAACACACCATTACCTATTATGTATTCTAATGGTACTAACATATAATTGCAAACAAATTTATACGATTTGACTTAAAATATATATTACATGAATATACAAGGTGGGTGGCTCTCTTAACAAGGACCATGATGGGTTGCTACAAATGTGATGATAGTACACAGTATATTTCACTATAGATCTTAAAATGAACGACAACAAGTACAATAGTGGTCACAATATGAGTGTGGTGGCTTGGAACAAGAGAATGAATTAAATCCCCATAATATCATTTCATCATCCTTAACACGTGAAGGAAAGAGAAATTGGTTTGAGATGAAGACGAAGGAGAAAAGAACCGTTACAAAATTAGACGAGACATTTATTTCTACATACTTGAGATTTTAAAGCGCATATATTAAACATGTAATTTTATTTTTTTAATGTTAACCTCTTTCCATTATCTTAATGTTGATGTCTAGAGTACAACCCAAAATATAAGTCATATATTTTGAGTACTCTTACGTAAAATAGTTCCAAGCTAATATATGATTCACGGTTTATTTGCTATGTAGACAATTAATTCCGCATAGATGGTTATAACTATTATATATATATATATATATATATATATATATATATATATATGAACGACCAACTAAGTAACGCAGGGTATTTCGTACGCGGCCCCCACTGGCTAAAGGTAGCCCGAGCCGGCCACTAGTTCAGACGAACGAAGCCCCTAGCGGTCCACCTATTGAGGGATTCACCGGATAAAACCCGACTCCCACGCTCGCCAAATGGCACGACAGCGAGGAGCCGGTAAAACCGGGTGAGATCAGGACTCGAACCATGACAAACCATGGTCATCCTTCATCTCTCTCATATAAATTGGTGGTAGTGAGGTTTGAACCCCCTACCTTTCACTAGTAAAGTGATTACTCTACCATTGAGCTACAACCAATTTATTATAACTATTGCATTTAGTTAAAAACATAATAAATAATTCATTTTATAATTTTTTTTACCTCTTATTAAGTATTAATAAATCTTTCTCATAAATGTTGCATCCCATATTCTTTACAATATACTCACATTTACTTTATCATCCCGAATCAACATTATGTTTTATATTTCCAGAGGAAAATTCATCAATCCAATTCCAATTTAAAAAACTTCTTAATATTATCTGTTAGGGCACGGAAATTTGACACTGTGGATACGTTATCCTGACATATATTCTAGGATCAGTTATCCTTAGACAGATCCTGTCAGGATCAAGGATCCTCAGTAGTTGGTATTACTAACTATTGTTTCTCATGTGTAGGTTAATATTTGATAGGTATAACGGCTATAGGACGTGGTCTACCAAATATTTCGCTACAAGGCACCTTCAGCACGTGGTCAAATGGCTGTAACACGTTTAGTGGGGATAATGACGGATTTATAGGACTTCTTGTTGACTCACAAATAGCTGAGTACTGAGGATATGTTATCCTTGAAGACGTGTCTGGATCAATTATCCTTCTGAAGAGTTTCAGAGTTATATATAACGGCTCCAAGACCAGGTCTACCTTATTTTTCGCTACTGGGCTCCTTTATGCACGTGGTTAAAGTGATGGGAGCAGTTAGTGGAGTAGTTCCTTTAAAATAGGAGCTAGTTGTTATTTTCTTTTATTATTTATATTGATTTTATGATCAATATTAGGGCACATATGTGACATCTGACCCGATCCGACCCGACCCAGGTACCCGTTTCTCTTATCCGATCTCTTTCTTTTGTGATTTAATATTTATTTATACTTATATTTTATTTTTAATAATAATAATATATATTTCCTTCCCGCCTCTTTCTCTCTCTTTCTTTCCGCCGTCCCCTCCCTCTTCCTTCTCTCTTTCCGCCTTCTTTTCCCTCTTGTCGCCGTCCCGCCCTTACGCCTTGTTTCCCTCTTTCTTCTAACTCTTTGCTTGTCCTTTGGTTCTTCCCGCCTAAGGATGTCTGCAGCTCCACGCGCCAGACTCCTTACATGGAAGCCTGCGTGAAGACATCTTGTTCCTGCGATGCGTGAAGAGAACTCTTCTCGCAGCGCGCTAAGAATGCATGTTCTTCCCGCAATGCGCTAAGAATGTATGTTCTTCCCGCGATGCGCTTAGAATTCCAGGTTCTTCACGCAGCGCGCTAAGGATTTGTGATTCTTCCCGCAGCACGCTAAGGTTTGTTGTGCCAGCCTTCGCGCTCGCGCACTCAGCCTTCTCGCGCTTGACCCTTTAGTCTAGTCTTCTGTTTATTCTAGCCGTTTGCTTTTGTAATGTCTTTTCTTCTGAGCTGTTGACCTAACCTATCTAATGTCTGAATAGTTACTTTCGGCGCAGCATGCGTACCAACCCCATTGGTTGGTAGAAAAAGTGACTGACATTATCTTTTGAGATCTGCTTTTGCCATGCTTGACCAGTACCTTTATCTGAACCGCCCATGCCTTTTTACTGTTCCCTGACAGCTTTATCTTGCCCCCTGCAGCTGCCATATCTTTTGATATCTTTTGTTATCTTTTGTTTTGTCTTGTTCTGTTTGTCTTGGAATCTTTTCCCCTTTTTCTGGATTTATGTCTCCTAGGGTTTCTCTATAAATAATAGTATTATTTTTCCTAACACTACACACACAAAACACTTACTCTCTCCTGACCTCCTCCTTGCTCTCTCTGCCGCCTCCCTCTCTGCCTCCGTTTTCTCCTCTCCTCTGCCCTGTTTTCCGGTAATATATTATATATAATAACTTATTAATTATGCTAACTTGTAATCAAGACTTAAAACCGATCGTTAAAACAATAATCTTATTTATAGGTTAACTTGTGCTTGTTTAAAGTTGGTTCTTGCTTTATCTTACACCGCATCGTTTATCAAGTGAGTAATCTCGTACCTAATCCCTTTTTATTTTTAATGTTTTGGGATGTTCATGTGTTCATACAAACTTAGAGTCTTAAACTTGTTTATGAACTTTAGTCGCGCAGTATCCCATGTGTTGAGGACGTAGACTTGGCTGTTTATTTGTATGTGTGGATCATTAACCGTCTTGTCGGTCTATTCCGCAGTTTTCATGGTACCATTAGATGAACACGGGAGAACTATCGTTTATGATTTTCTCTTTTGTTACACTTGCACAGTTAGTCTTGTTTGTGAGCTCAATTGTGAGCACTGGCAGTCTTGTCTCTTAGAGTTGGTCCCGATCAGATTACACCCTTGTTGAAAACCAGACATACACATGTTGCGCGCAGATTTATTGTTATCTATGTATTGTATTAAACTTGATTTCTCACCAACACGCAAGTGTTTGACGTTTATTTTAACACATGTTCAGGTTTGCAGTAGCTGTTTTGGAGCTTGTGGACACATAGGACGTTTTTACTTTTGGACCTAGATTAAAATGTATCAAGACAAGTTATTGCTGTTCGAATATTTTGATTTATAATATATTGATTTATGTTGGTTTATTTATATCTTATGTATACGTTGCGCATGCGTGAATGAATATATTTATTAAATATTGACACCCAATAGTGTCACGAGTAATGAAACAATATGTGGCGCCCCGATGTATAATCCGCCTTTGGTCGGGGTGTTACAGATTGGTATCAGAGCTCGTTGACTTTAGGATAGGTGGTTAGACGTAACGGCCTAGAATACCTAAGAGTCCCTTCTCGCGCATGAGAGAAATCTCATGTTTGCACGCTTATTGTTAATTACTCGTTATTTATGAATATGCTCGCACTTGCGCAGTATATGATTTTATGTTTTATTTCGCGATATTTCGATTTTTGCTGAATTTCGATTTTTATTGATTTTACTTACATATTCGTTTGTTGGGATTGAAAATCCGAAAAGTCATGGTGATACATGAATAGTTGATTTTCAATTTCCATTTACGATTATGTTCTGAGGTTGGAGACTTGAAAAGTCATGGTGATACATGAATTGTCAACCTCCAATACTCATTTTCTTGTATGTTTTATATTGAAGATTGAAAAGTCATGGTGATACATGAATCGTCAATCTCCAATACTCGTTTGCTCGTATATTTTAAATTGGGAATTCGGAAAGTCATGGTGATACATGAATTGTCGATTTTTGATTCGAATTTGTTACCTTTATTAAGACTGCATTTAAAGTCATTTATTTTACTTTAACTTTTGATAGTATCTAACTCTGCGAAACCAAGCTTTATAAAGTTATACTTTGCGATAAAACCAAGATATTAACTAAAATTAAAACTTTTATAGAATGCCTCCGCTATCTCGCCGATTTCAGAGAAGAGAAGCCTCGCGCATGCGTAGACAGCAACGTTCCCAGGAAATGGCCGCCGCGATAGCCCAAGCCTTGAGCCAAAACAACACCTCGAGTTATAACATTAAGTCCTTTAACGCGGGTAACCCTCCAAAGTTCACAGGTCTTGAAGGAGCCACCGTGATGCTCCAGTGGCTTGAGAAAATAGAAAACACTTTCCTTCACACCCAATGCCCCTCAGACAGACGAACCCTATATGCTTCCAGTGTCCTGGAATCCAGAGCGCTTACGTGGTGGAATGGAGTAGCTCATGCGCGTGGCGCAGAAGCTGCTTCCAGCATGCTCTGGGAGGAATTTAAGGAAATTCTTACGCGAGAATTCTGCCCTCCCAACGAAGTTAAGCGCCTGGAGGAGGAATTTTGGAATCTTAAGCAATACAGCGGTGAAGCGCGCGAGTACGCGACGCGCTTCCATGAACTAAGCCTGCTTGTCCCTCACCTTGTTACCCCTTCCCGCCGAGCCATAGAGAAATTCCTTGGGGGTCTCCCCATGGAAATTCAAGATTCTGTGTGGGCCAGAAACCCAGTTACCCTCTCTGACGCCATCGAATTGGCCGCTGTGCTCAGCGACAACCATGTCAGAGCAGGAACCCTGTTCCTGCGGGGAACAGAAAAGACCAAACTCACCAAGACTGTCCCTGAACCAACAGAAACCAAACCTGAACCCTCAAACCGTAACAACCTCAAGCGCAGGCGCAAGGCCTATGCGCTTACCAACCCGCCCATTGTCCAGCAACCCGCATACCAACCCCCAGTTTACGCGCCTAACCCTCTGTCAGCTTACCCAACTCCCCCTGTAGTTCACAACTATGCCCTAACCAATCCAGCACTCCCTGCCCCGCCAACTAAGAAACCTTACACAGGAAACCATCCCTTTTGCCCAACCTGTAGATTTCACCACCCAACCCAAACCCCGTGTCGACTTTGTAACCGATGTGGCCGTACTGGTCACACTGCTGAGAACTGTAGAGTCCTTCCCGCCAATCCAATTGCGCCAACACCACCAGTCTACCCGCAGAACCCACAATCAATCTACCAAAACCCACGACCCAGATCGTGCTTTAACTGCGGTGATCCCAGTCATTTCCGGAACGCGTGCCCGAGACTACAAGTGCAAATCACACAAGCGAATCCGGTGAACCAGATTTCAAACCAAGTGACGCGTGGACGAGCTTTTAACATAACCGCGCACCAAGCGCAAGCGAATAATGACGTAGTTAATGGTACATTTTTGCTTAACGGATTTTATGCCTCTATACTTTTTGATACTGGCGCCGATCGAAGTTTTATCTCTCGCGCCTTCGAGCAGAAGCTTGCGCGACCGCGCAACGATTTAAAAGAAGATTTTTCAGTTGAATTGGCTAACGGTGAAACTGTTTTAATTAACTCGGTGATTAAAGATTGCACGCTTAACCTTAACGAAAACGATTTTCTGATTGACCTCATCCCCATGCCTCTTGGAAGCTTTGATGTTATTATTGGTATGGACTGGCTCTCAAAGAATCGCGCCGAAGTTATTTGCGCCAAGAAGTTGATTCGCATTCCTCGAGAAAATGGTGATCTTCACATTTACGGCGAAAAACCCTCCAGTGGTCTTAAACTTATGTCTTGCGCCGAAGCCCAAAGACTCATGCGGAAGAAGTGTATTGCATTTCTAGCCCATGTGGTTAAACCTGTTGAAGAGAAGAAGCTTCGCGATATCCCTGTTGTGCGTGATTTCCCTGAAGTTTTTCCTGATGATCTTCCTGGTATCCCTCCCGCTCGTGAAGTCGAGTTCCGTATTGATCTTGTCCCTGGTGCTTCCCCCGTTGCTAAATCTCCTTACCGTCTTGCACCCGCTGAGATGCAAGAATTGGCAAGCCAACTTCAAGAGTTGACTGCTAAAGGATTCATTCGCCCTAGCTCTTCGCCCTGGGGTGCTCCGGTGTTGTTCGTTAAAAAGAAAGATGGATCGTTTCGCATGTGTATTGATTACCGCGAGTTGAACAAACTCACCATTAAAAACCGGTATCCCTTACCGCGTATTGACGACCTCTTTGATCAACTCCAAGGTGCCTCTTGTTTCTCGAAGATTGATCTCCGCTCTGGCTATCACCAGTTGCGCATCCGCGATGAAGATGTTCCGAAGACTGCTTTTCGAACTCGTTATGGCCATTTTGAATTCTTGGTCATGTCCTTCGGTCTAACCAACGCACCCGCTGTTTTCATGGATCTAATGAATCGGGTGTGTAGGCCTTTCTTGGATAAATTCGTGATTGTGTTTATCGATGATGTTCTGGTGTATTCTAAGACCAAGGCCGAGCATGAGCAACATCTTCGGTTGGTGTTGCAAAAGCTTAGAGCTGAGCAACTCTATGCTAAGCTTTCCAAGTGTGAATTTTGGTCGGATGAAGTACAGTTTCTTGGCCATGTTGTAAATAAGATGGGTATTCATGTCGACCCATCCAAAATTGAAGCAATCAAGAACTGGATTATGCCATCCTCTCCTTCTGAGATCCGTTCCTTTCTGGGCTTAGCTGGTTACTACCGGCGATTTATTTCGAACTTCTCAAAGATCGCTTTGCCTTTAACAGCTCTAACGCACAAAGGTAAACCGTATATTTGGGGCTCGAAGCAAGAAGAAGCCTTTCTAACGCTCAAGCGTTTGTTGTGTGAAGCTCCTGTTCTTGCGCTACCTGAGGGTAATGATGATTTTGTCGTGTATTGCGATGCATCCAACCAAGGTCTCGGTTGTGTTCTTATGCAACGAGGCAAGGTTATCGCTTACGCATCAAGGCAACTTAAGGTTCATGAAAAGAATTATACAACTCACGACCTCGAACTAGGTGCAGTTGTTTTTGCCTTGAAGATCTGGAGACACTACCTTTATGGTACTAAGTGTATCCTTTACACTGACCATAAAAGCCTTCAGCATATCTTTGATCAAAAGGAACTTAACATGAGGCAACGCCGATGGAACGAACTCATCAGCGATTACGATTGTGAGATCCGGTATCATCCTGGTAAGGCTAATGTGGTAGCCGATGCGCTCAGCCGAAAACCCTGTCAGCTTAACTGTATCTTGCCGCGCACCCAGCTTCACTTCGCGCCGATTCAAAGCAACCTTGAATCGCGTATTCGTGACGCGCAGCGCGCATCCATCAGTAATGGTAACCTTCGCGCCGAGTTAGCGTGTGGCGCGGAAGCGCACTTTGTCCCTAATCTGAGTGGAATTCTCTGTTATCTTAATCGCATCTGGATTCCCTTTGATGAGAATCTTCGCGCAGATATCCTGAGTGAAGCGCACAAATCTCGGTATTCTATTCATCCCGGCGCTGATAAGATGTACAAGGATTTGCGCATTACTTATTGGTGGCCCGGTATGAAAAAGGATATTGCTGTGTTCGTAGCTAAATGTCTGACTTGTTCTAAAGTGAAAGCTGAACACCAACGCCCATCTGGTTTGCTCGAACAACCAGAAATTCCTACGTGGAAATGGGAATGTGTAGCGATGGACTTTATTACCAAGTTACCTTTGACAGCAAGCAAACATGATAGCATTTGGGTAATAGTGGATCGATTGACTAAGTCTGCTCACTTTCTGCCCATTCGTGAAAACTACCGTGTTGAGCAACTCGCGCAGCTTTATGTCAAGGAAATTGTCTGCAGCCATGGTACTCCTTTGAGCATCATATCCGATCGCGATGGCCGTTTTATATCTCGCTTTTGGAAATCTCTCCAATTTGCGCTAGGAACTCGCTTGGACATGAGTACGGCATATCATCCTCAGACTGACGGTCAGTCTGAGCGAACTATTCAAACTCTTGAGGATATGCTCCGATCTTGTGTTCTTGATTTTGGAGGTAATTGGGATTCACACCTGCCTTTGATTGAGTTCTCTTATAATAACAGCTATCATTCCAGTATCGGTATGGCCCCATTTGAAGCACTTTACGGTCGTAAGTGCCGCTCCCCGATTTGTTGGAGCGAAGTGGGTGAAGCTCAAATCACAGGACCCGAACTTGTTCAAGAGACAACCGATAAAATCGCCAAGATCCGTGATCATCTGCTGACTGCCAGGAGCCGACAGAAGAGTTACGCAGATCGTAGGCGAAAGCCTCTCGAATTTCAAGTTGGTGATCTTGTTCTCCTCAAAGTGTCGCCTTGGAAAGGTGTTGTCCGCTTTGGGAAGAAAGGTAAGCTTGCTCCTCGTTATGTTGGTCCATTCAAGATTCTCGCGCGTGTGGGAAAAGTTGCCTACAGACTTGACCTGCCGCCCGCGCTCAGTAATGTGCATCCAACGTTCCATGTATCCAATCTCAAGAAGTGTTTAGCTGACGAGAACCTTCACATTCCACTTGATGAAGTTCAAGTTGATGAATCTATGCATTTCGTTGAGAAGCCTGTTGAGATTATGGATCGCGAGGTTAAGCAAACCAAGCGCAGTCGTATCCCTATCGTGAGAGTTCGCTGGGAGTCCAAGCGCGGAGCCGAGTTTACATGGGAAAGGGAAGATCAAATGAAGATCAAGTACCCGCACCTGTTCTCTGCGCAACCTACTTCGAGATAAATTTCGGGACGAAATTTCTTAAAGTAGGGGAGACTGTGACATCTGACCCGATCCGACCCGACCCAGGTACCCGTTTCTCTTATCCGATCTCTTTCTTTTGTGATTTAATATTTATTTATACTTATATTTTATTTTTAATAATAATAATATATATTTCCTTCCCGCCTCTTTCTCTCTCTTTCTTTCCGCCGTCCCCTCCCTCTTCCTTCTCTCTTTCCGCCTTCTTTTCCCTCTTGTCGCCGTCCCGCCCTTACGCCTTGTTTCCCTCTTTCTTCTAACTCTTTGCTTGTCCTTTGGTTCTTCCCGCCTAAGGATGTCTGCAGCTCCACGCGCCAGACTCCTTACATGGAAGCCTGCGTGAAGACATCTTGTTCCTGCGATGCGTGAAGAGAACTCTTCTCGCAGCGCGCTAAGAATGCATGTTCTTCCCGCAATGCGCTAAGAATGTATGTTCTTCCCGCGATGCGCTTAGAATTCCAGGTTCTTCACGCAGCGCGCTAAGGATTTGTGATTCTTCCCGCAGCACGCTAAGGTTTGTTGTGCCAGCCTTCGCGCTCGCGCACTCAGCCTTCTCGCGCTTGACCCTTTAGTCTAGTCTTCTGTTTATTCTAGCCGTTTGCTTTTGTAATGTCTTTTCTTCTGAGCTGTTGACCTAACCTATCTAATGTCTGAATAGTTACTTTCGGCGCAGCATGCGTACCAACCCCATTGGTTGGTAGAAAAAGTGACTGACATTATCTTTTGAGATCTGCTTTTGCCATGCTTGACCAGTACCTTTATCTGAACCGCCCATGCCTTTTTACTGTTCCCTGACAGCTTTATCTTGCCCCCTGCAGCTGCCATATCTTTTGATATCTTTTGTTATCTTTTGTTTTGTCTTGTTCTGTTTGTCTTGGAATCTTTTCCCCTTTTTCTGGATTTATGTCTCCTAGGGTTTCTCTATAAATAATAGTATTATTTTTCCTAACACTACACACACAAAACACTTACTCTCTCCTGACCTCCTCCTTGCTCTCTCTGCCGCCTCCCTCTCTGCCTCCGTTTTCTCCTCTCCTCTGCCCTGTTTTCCGGTAATATATTATATATAATAACTTATTAATTATGCTAACTTGTAATCAAGACTTAAAACCGATCGTTAAAACAATAATCTTATTTATAGGTTAACTTGTGCTTGTTTAAAGTTGGTTCTTGCTTTATCTTACACCGCATCGTTTATCAAGTGAGTAATCTCGTACCTAATCCCTTTTTATTTTTAATGTTTTGGGATGTTCATGTGTTCATACAAACTTAGAGTCTTAAACTTGTTTATGAACTTTAGTCGCGCAGTATCCCATGTGTTGAGGACGTAGACTTGGCTGTTTATTTGTATGTGTGGATCATTAACCGTCTTGTCGGTCTATTCCGCAGTTTTCATGGTACCATTAGATGAACACGGGAGAACTATCGTTTATGATTTTCTCTTTTGTTACACTTGCACAGTTAGTCTTGTTTGTGAGCTCAATTGTGAGCACTGGCAGTCTTGTCTCTTAGAGTTGGTCCCGATCAGATTACACCCTTGTTGAAAACCAGACATACACATGTTGCGCGCAGATTTATTGTTATCTATGTATTGTATTAAACTTGATTTCTCACCAACACGCAAGTGTTTGACGTTTATTTTAACACATGTTCAGGTTTGCAGTAGCTGTTTTGGAGCTTGTGGACACATAGGACGTTTTTACTTTTGGACCTAGATTAAAATGTATCAAGACAAGTTATTGCTGTTCGAATATTTTGATTTATAATATATTGATTTATGTTGGTTTATTTATATCTTATGTATACGTTGCGCATGCGT
This sequence comes from Bidens hawaiensis, assembly GCF_021521415.1. Classification (NCBI taxonomy): domain Eukaryota; kingdom Viridiplantae; phylum Streptophyta; class Magnoliopsida; order Asterales; family Asteraceae; genus Bidens; species Bidens hawaiensis. The sequence continues at coordinate 53,039 of NW_027491042.1, forward strand.
GAATGAATATATTTATTAAATATTGACACCCAATAGTGTCACGAGTAATGAAACAATATGTGGCGCCCCGATGTATAATCCGCCTTTGGTCGGGGTGTTACAACATACACATGGTTACACTCATTAACGGCTTCACATATTTAGAAACTCTCTCAAGAACTCTCTCTAGCAGTTCACACACACACACACACTTAGATATTCTTGTATTCTTTGATCATAAACTCCAACACTTGTAACCACTTTTACCATTAATAAACTTGACGGTGATAGTTTTCACCGTCCGGGTGGTTTTTGTGCCGGAGATCACGATAATCATATACCCATCGACCAAAGGTTACCTTTTTGATCATTGACTAAAGTAATTCGACCAAAGATTGTCTTATTAATCCTTGACCGAAGTTATTTTACCAAATATTACCTTGATAAGTTTTGATCGAAGTAAGACTATCTTGGTTAAGGGCTTTTTCCCTAGTGATCAAACCTTTGTGTTCAACAATATTACGCTTATACACTTGTCATTATCGAGTTAGCACCTTACCTCACATAACAGATTTGGATACTTGATCCTTAGCAGATTTTTTTCCAATACAATTTGGCGCCCACCGTGGGGCAATTGGTGCTATAATCCGTATTATTCTCATCAATTTTCATTTTTTCATACCCTATACACTTGCAATGGCCTCTCAATCCACCTCTGTATCGTCAACTATGCCGTCTTCGGTTTCTCTCTCCTCAAGGACCTTGCCGCCGATGCCTCCGCCAATCACGGGAGCACCAAAGGCTGCTACTTCTGGGAGCAAGACACAAATACCAATCTTCCAGAGCTCAAGAACAACCGCTGCTATTTCGGCGGTAAACTCTAACAATGACGTTTCCTCTATGTTTTTGCAGGTGAAAGCATATATGGAACAACATAACAAGACCAACCAAAGGATCCTACGTGAGATCGAAGACATCAAAAAGTCCAAGAGGCCAACAGAGGATCTCACCCCCCCTGATGCCTAGGATGCTGGATTTCACCAGTCCAGGATCCCTGGCTCAGCTTCAGCAAGGATCATCCATCCTTCAACAAGGACCCATGGGTCAACAGACTCAAGGATCCTTAGACTTTCAGCAAGGATCATCCATCCTTCAACAAAGATCCATGGGTCCTCAGACTCAAGGATCCTCAGCCTTTCCGCAAGGATCATCCATCCTTCAACCAGGATCCATGGGTCCTCAGACTCAAGGATCCTCAGCCTTTCAGCAAGGATCATCTATCCTTCAACAAAGATCCATGGGTCCTCAGACTCAAGGATCCTCAGCCTTTCCGCAAGGATCATCCATCCTTCAACCAGGATCCATGGGTCCTCAGACTCAAGGATCCTTAGCCTTTCAGCAAGGATCATCCATCCTTCAACAAGGATCCATTGGTCATTAGATCCAAGGATACTTTGATTTCCAGCAAGGACCATCTAGCTTCAACCATGTGTCGATGGGTTAACCAATGCAGAGTTCCTCGATGTTCCAAAGGGGATCAGGGATGCTTCCGCCAGGGTCCTCCGGGATTCCTTATCAAGGATCCTTCTTTCAGGATCAAGGATCCTTTGGATCCCAACATCAACGATCTTCCGAAGTCCATGATGGGGACATAATCCCCATGCAGACCATAGCTTCTGGAGGACCAACTCCGATTGCTGACTCCTCTTATCCCAGATACTCTTCTGGAATGCCGACTTTCACGCAACAAAGAGGTAACTTGTATGATCCTATATCCTTAGATGCTAACCGTGGTTCCATGCAGGATGCAGGTATCAACCAAGCTATGGCTAAGGAACTACAGAAACTCAAGGATATGATATCCAGTGTACCAGGGGTGATCCGTCCAATTCCTGAGATACCAGAAGGAAGCCACAAACTATCCAGATTTGCTCCACCAATCTGTGACGCGGAGATCCCAAAACGCTTTCGAACCCCCAACATGAAAGTGTACGATGGTACCATTGATCCTAAAGAGCATGTAGCCCAATACAGGGAAATAATGGAGATCAATCCAATTCCTGAGAGACTCAAGGAGGCTTGTCTGTGCAAGGGTTTCGGATCCACACTAACAGGATCTGCATTGAAATTGCTGCTAAGTCTTCCTCCCTTTTCTGTTATTTCTTTCTCACATTTAGTTAACTTGTTCAACAGCCAATTTTCTTATAGTAGGAAATTTAAGAAGTTAACTAGTGACTTATATAGAGTTGTCCAACCCAATGATGAATCCCTTAGGGATTTTATCACGAGGTTTGGCAGGGAGGCCCTAGAAATCCCTAATCTTGACATGGCCACGGCTGTAGAAGCCTTCAAGATGGGACTAAATAGGGGCTCCCCCTTTTATGATGATCTTGTGATGACTCCTTGTAGGTCTTTATATGAAGTCCGAAACAAGGCACTCGGATTCATAAGACTTAGAGGATGATAAAATCTAGGAAAGATTGGGTACTTCAACAAAATAGGAGTCACCCGGTAAGAAATCAAGGATCCAGGATCCTGAAGAAGCCCCTTAGAAAGCAGTAGCACCACCACCAAAAACACACGTGATCAACTTCGTCTCAAGAGGCGCAGATATATTTCGAAGTTCCTCTCCGACAGCCAGACCCTCGTTGAGAAGACCGAATTGAATAATGGGGAAAGACTGCTTATCCCCACTACATCAATAGCTGATAAAAGGATCTTCTTTGAACAAGAAGATAGTATAAGGATCCATGATCCTCATCGAGATGCTCGCATGATCAATTTCATTTCCGTAGGGTCAGACATATGCGGCACTTCTTTCTCTGCAGCTAAGAGGCTAGCCAAGGAAATAAAATTGGATGGGCGGGGACCAACCGGTTATATTCACCACTCTGACCACTAAAAAAAGAATCTTTTTCGATGAAGAAGACAAATCAAGCATCCAGGATCCTCACCACGACGGTTTGATTATTACTTTATTTATAGCTAACCATTATGTTCGCAGGATCCTAGTTGATGGTGGTAGCTCGGTCAATATCATTCAACATGATGTACTTCAGAAGATGAACATACCAGATCCAGACACCATCCCAAGAACATCGGTGCTAGTTGGTTTTAGTGGAGAAACCAAGAAAACATTGGGGGACATCAACCTCCCGATATACATCGAAGGGTTAAATTCTTATCAAAGATTTTGTGTAATTGATAACCTTTCTTGTTGCAATGTTATTTCAGGCAGGCCTTGGCTACATGGAATGAAAGCAGTGGCTTCTACATACCATCAGCGCATCAAGCTTCCTACCCCTTGGGGAGTAGTAAGGATAGACGGTGATCAGGTGGAAGCCAAGAACTACTATTCTTCGTCAATGAAGCCGACAACCAAGCAGATTGTGGCATAGCAACCACAGCAACATCCTAGGGACGTTATGGAAGCTCGGGATAAAGACGTTAAAGAAGTATTTTTTGACCCCGAGGATCCAGACATAAAGGTGTTCCTAGGATCCAGTATCCCCAGCAAGATTGAGGAGGATTTGGTATCCTTCTTAGGGCGAAGAAAATCTACCTTTGCCTTTAAGCATTCAGACATGACAGGGGCAACATATCAAAGACTGGTCAATATGATGTTCAAAGACCAGTTAGGCAAGACCATGGAAGTTTGAATGGACTCAAAAGCATGAGTATGCGCTGAAGGCTCTTAAGGATTATCTATCCTCAGCACCAGCCTTGATGAAGCCAATTTATGGTGAGTCGTTGTCTCTATACTTAGACATTTCAGGTAATGCAGTCAGTGCTGTTCTGGCCAAGGATCATGAAGGTCCACAACATCCGGTATATTATGTAAATAAAAACCTCTTAGACGCAGAGGTCAGATATTCTCACACTGAGAAATTAATTCTTGCTTTGATTATTGCCTCAACCAAGTTGAGACATTATTTTTAAACACCATACTATTATTTTGAGAACTAACTATTCTGTTAAGGATGTGCTTAGAAAGATAGAGTTGTCAGGAAGGATGGCCACGTGGGTTGTGAAGTTGAGTGCATATGACATTCAGTATGAGCATAGAATAACCATTAAGTCACGAGAGCTTGCAGACTTTGTGGCTGATTTCAGTAGCGGCATGCAGAAGGAAGCTGATTTGAAAGTTCATCAACTAGAAGAAACAAAGGATACTTGGAACATCTTCACAGATGGAGCATCCAACGTAAGAGGAACAAGATTGGGTATCCTACTGAAATCGCCACAGGGGGACATAATATCCCAGTCCATTGCATGTGCATTCCAAGCCACCAACAATGAGGCATAATACGAAGCACTTATCATAGGTTAACTTTTAGCAAAACAAATGAGGATCAGTTATCTTCAAGATTATATAGACTTTTTACTTATAAATAATCGCTTTAACGGTTCTTACACCATAAAAGGTGAGAATATGGTCAAATATTTAGAAATTGTGAAGGAATTAGCAAAATCATTCGAGTTGTTTAGTATATTACTGGTACCTAGAGAAGAAAATGTTGGGGCAGATGCCTTAGCAAAGTTAGCATCATCATTGAAGATCCCGGATGATGTAAAGATACCTATCATTCACATATTGTCTCCAGAAATTGGAGAACAGAAAGCTATGGAAGTAACTATGGAATGCACAGAGGAACCTGAGGATCCCCCATCCTTACTAAAAGCGGGATCTTGGATCCTCCCAATCAGGAAATTCCTGCAGGATGGAGAAATCCCTACGAGAGAAAATCCTAAAGCTTTCAGATTAAAGGTATCACAATTCATTATTTTACAAGATATTGTATATAGAAAATCTCTTGCAGGTCCCTATTTGAGATGCATCGAGGATCCTGAAATACAAGAGGTACTCCAAGACTTCCACGAAGGTGACTGCGGCAACCACACAGGGGGAAGAGCATTATTCTCCATGATACTTAGGACTGGATACTTCTAGCCAACAATGAAGAAGGATGCAATGGAATACTCAAAGAAATGTGATGCTTGCCAAAGGCATAGAAACATCCTTCACCAACTAGCGGAACCTATGTATCCTATACCCTCTTCATGGCCCTTCATGAAATGGGGAATGGATATTGTAGGCAAGCTACCAAAGAAACCAGGTGAAAAGGTCTTTATGCTTGCCATGACAGACTATTTCTCCAAATGGATTGAAGCAAAAGCGTTCGTGCAAGTCCGAGAAAGTTGGGGCATTAAGATGATCAATTCTACACCAGTTCATCCTCAAGCAAATGGTCAAGCAGAGTCAAGCAACAAGAATATCAGAATAAGAAGATTTCAAGAAGGAGATCTAGTTTTGAGGAAAGCCTTCCAAAATACTACCAATCCGGCCGATGGAAAGTTAGCACCCAAATGGGAAGGACCTTATCAGATTAAGTCGGAAGCAGGAAAGGGGGCATATCATTTGCTCACAATGGAAGGCAGCAGATTACCAAGAGCATGGAATGCTATCCATCTCAAGAAGTACTTTCTCTAGTCAGGATCCAGTATCCTTAGAAAATCAAGCATTCATCAAGGATCAAGGATCATAAAATTGGTAATATCTATCTGATCACTTATTCATTTCAGATTCTTATTATTAATTTAAGGATAATATATTCTTAACATATATTTTTTCTAAGTTTTAAGTAATAATGCAGGGATCTACTCAAATGTTCAATGATCAAGAGGTTGGCCACCTCTCCTTTACATTCGAGGTATAATATTATTTCCCTTGGCCTAGCCCACGATTGGATATGACCCCCGATGGTCATATCCCCTGCGGTTTAAAGGTTTTCACCTTTATCACGATCGCCAGTTGCACACGCTATCCGACGTATAGTTCGGGCAGCGGGACCAGTACACGCTTAGTGGCTGACAATTTCGTTGTCTCCGGCTATATGGAGGATCCTACGATTTATGGTAGACGTACCATACCACCGGTTTATAACGTTTTCACGTTTGGGCTAAATCCCGGTTTGGGCGAGTCCCCAGTTGACATCCGTAACTTTGGGCCAGTCCCTAGTGGGCTTGTCCCCAGTATTTGGGCTTGTCCCCAGTTTAACATCAATTGCACGGGCTTGTCCCCAGATTACACGGGCTTGTCCCTAGTTGCACGGGCTTGTCCCCAGTTTATTTTATGGGCTTGTCCCCAGTTTGTTGGGCTTGTCCCCAGTTTATTTTATGGGCTTGCCCCAGTTTGTTTTATGGGCTTGTCCCCAATTTATTGGGTTTAATCCCAGATAATATCATAAGTTATTTACATCAGGTATCATAAATTAGATTCTGAGGATCACCGAAAGATTAATACTTACGGATTCAAAATCCTTTAATTCAGTTTTATAAGGATTGCAAAAGGATCAATACTTATGGTAAATTAGGTCTAACCAGACCTTACGGTATGATTTTTGTTTATCGGTTTACACTTATTTGATTTCAGTTTATATCTTCATAGATATAAGGATTCATTATTCTCAATCTATTTTTATAAGGATTTGAGATCCTGGTTTATTTTTGCAAGGATATTTTATCCTAAAAACTTTTTACTAAAGTATATTATTTCTTAAAACTTCCAATGAGACTTAAGCTATATCAAACAAACTTTCAAAATAACAAGTAACAAGTAAGTAGTCAAAAGATTTATATATTAATTAAGCCACGAGGACTTATCCAAAATTCTTAACCCGGACTTCACCATACGAAAGATGGACCATCCACCCAAGTTAAACAGGTGTTACTAGTTGTTCGTGTTTGCAGGGAGAAGGATATACAGCCGGAAGTGAAGTTTCCATGGAAACTCCATTGATATATGATAATTATATCTAGCTTGTCAAATCTCATATGTTCTGCAGGAAGTCTGAATTCAAAGGCAAAATGACAGCTGCGATATTATCACAACCGCCATTTTGGGGGCAATTGTTAGGGCACGGAAATTTGACACTGTGGATACGTTATCCTGACATATGTTCTAGGATCAGTTATCCTTAGACAGATCCTGTCAGGATCAAGGATCCTCAGTAGTTGGTATTACTAACGATTGTTTCTCATGTGTAGGTTAATATTTGATAGGTATAACGGCTATAGGACGTGGTCTACCAAATATTTCGCTACAAGGCACTTTCAGCACGTGGTCAAATGGCTGTAACACGTTTAGTGGGGATAATGACGGATTTATAGGACTTCTTGTTGACTCACAAATAGCTGAGTACTGAGGACATGTTATCCTTGAAGACGTGTCTGGATCAATTATCCTTCTGAAGAGTTCCAGAGTTATATATAACGGCTCCAAGACCTGGTCTACCTTATTTTTCGCTGCTGGGCTCCTTTATGCACGTGGTTAAAGTGCTGGGAGCAGTTAGTGGAGTAGTTCTTTTAAAATAGGAGCTAGTTGTTATTTTCTTTTATTATTTATATTGAGTTTATGATCAATATTAGGGCACATACACATAGATACACTCATTAACGGCTGCACACATTCAGAAACTCTCTCAAGAACTCTCTCTAGCAGTTCACACACACACACACTTAGATATTCTTGTATTCTTTGATCATAAACTCCAACACTTGTAACCACTTTTACCATTAATAAACTTGACGGTGATAGTTTTCACCGTCCGGGGGCTTTTTGTGCCGGAGATCACGATAATCATAAACTCATCGACCAAAGGTTACCTTGTTGATCATTGACTAAAGTAATTCGACCAAAGATTGTCTTATTGATCCTTGACCGAAGTTATTTTACCAAAGATTACCTTGATAAGTTTTGACCGAAGTAAGACTATCTTGGTTAAGGGCTTTTTCCCTCGTGATCAAACCTTTTTGTTCACCAATATTACGCTTATACAATTGTCATTATCGAGTTAGCACCTTACCTCACATAACATATTTGGATACTTGATCCTTAGCAGATTTTTGTCCAAAACATTATCTACGCTACATATATATGTTTATTAAGCCGCGTGGAGGTCTAGTTTCCTACGTGTAATTATTATTTAGCGGTGGTCATGTGATGTTTTCGGTAGTTATATTCGCGTGTCTAGCTTCTTACTAGCGTTTTGATAAAGTTTTTGATGGTTATTGGGAAAAGAAGAAAAAAAAAAGAAGAAACCAATTTATCTGGTGCTTAAGATGCATGTAGTTGGGTTTGGATATCAATGGAAATCGTGGATCGAGCTCGCACTTCCTATAAATAGAAGGTGGATCGTAATGGCGGGTATACATAGGTGGCGGATAATATTGGGGAAATCCATGAAGATATAGCTTAGGATTATGTTGAAGGTTGTGTCGATCTTCTATCCGTACCGACTTCCAAATATATTTCTCTCATGATGTTTCTACCAGGTTATTATCAAAGAAAGAGGAAGTATACAAAAAAGTTACCGGTAACATAAATAAAGAGTATATAATACAAGGTTATAATCTAAACTTAATCAAACCTTTTTATAAAATACACAATTTACTTCCTTTTTGGGTACGCGTGACACTTGTTAGGTACGTAGCACGTTGTACATATGTTCATTGGATGACGTTTAGTCGTTCATGTCTTTAGTCCTGATTTTTAATTTTAATGAATTGATATGCCTTCATATGATTAGTAGAAACGTTACATGGCCGGCACATATTTGTTGATTCACAACTTTGCAACTTCTTACTATTTAACACTAGATTTTCTAGCCGGTAGAAAATTTATCTAGCCAGCAAATATTTTGATTACTTATCATATCACTTTTTCATAAAAATGATGTTTTGAAGACAATGCAAAGAAAAACATTGATACACGAGTTTTAGTCATGTGTAACAAACATTTAAGTCGGTATTTATTTGAAAATTTATGTTGCCCGAACAAAAATAGTTACACAACCAAGATAGATATTAATTGATTGCACTAAAAACTAACTATTCTAACCTATAAATATATAATGTCAAACTCATGACAAATTGACAATGGTTTATTTGGCATGTCGCATTTCCTAAGATGTGAAGAAAACGGTCCCCAACAATAAACCAAATTTCCAAATTTTAATGTTATAGATACCAATCATATTAAATGTTCATTGGCTTTAAGCCAACCAAATGTCATGCAAATAAGTCATTTCATATACTTTTCATACTCTCTTTGTTTGTCTCAATCTTCCATACAGTTAATATTTTCGAACAGAAACAGAAAGGTTCGATGCATCATTAATTGCTTGAATGTTTAAACACCCACATAAATTCCAGTAGATTAAAATATGATGTACCGTTGAGGCATTGACTGTCCGAAGCCCATCTAAAGTCACGTAGATTAAAAACAGAGCAAGGATTAAAACTTAAGACCATCTAAAGAGGCCAGGATTTCTTTTCGCGCTATTCCGGATATGAAAAGAAGGGGAAAAATCGGATTAAGTTAACTGTCCTTAGAGAAAATAGGATTGACTACGAATTCGAGCCATAGCACATGGTTTTATAAAACAACACGATTTTCTCGATCTAAAAAAGCATGTTTTACAAGAAGAAGATTTGGCTCATCGTGTTTTGTTTGATACGAGTAGGAGAAGAACCCGGCCCGCTATTATTATAACAATAGAGGAAGTAAAACCTACACCAAAGATCTTACCATCTTTGAAGGAGCTAGAGTTCCATATCTTTTCCATTTCCCTTCAAAAGTTCTTACGTGTTTTCAATGTCCATTTCCCTTCAAGAGTTCTTAGGTATTTTCACAGAGTTCTTACGTATTTTCACGCTCTTTTGAGACACTAGAAATGAACAAATTCATTTTCTTAAAAAGACATGCAATAAACAAATTCATTTTCTTAAAAAGACAGGCAAGATTCATTGATACTTGAAAGTTAAAAAACATCCAAAGTCCATTAGATTAGAAAGTAAATGAAGGTTTTGTAAATATATATATTTCTTTTGCGAACATTTTCATCAAGTTCTATAGAGTTTGATATCATTCAAGTATTCAACTTAGGATTCCAATTATTTGGTTATACTGCTACAAATATCTTTAGCTCAAAAAGTAGAAATCTTTTCAAACATTAACATTTTCTTTTTCCAAATAGCAACCACATAAAGCAGAAGCTTTTGACCATCAAAAGAAATGTCACAAATACACACAAAGCAATTCTTTCTTCAGAGAAAGAATATCAAACACAACAACACAACATTATTATCAACTTTAAAACAACACAAACACTAGGAAACGTTATTATTAGCCACCAAAGCCTGAATACTAGGTTCAGCAACCGTGATCGTACCGGTTGCAATCCTACGTGTCAAATCCTCGACGCCAACTTTCATCACATCCCTCCTCATACCTATATCCGCCATATACCGACTCGTACAATACACACCAACCGCAGTGGCCACCATCCCATAAACATTTGTTGTCACCAATCTAAGCGGTGTTGAAAGAACCGCCGCTAGCGGCCCGCCAATGATTGAAACCGCTTGCCCACTTTGACCCATCGTCCTTTGGTCAACCACAAGAAGACCCGTCTTGCAATAGATTGCAAAATCCTCACAGTTGTTCTTGAACACGTTATAGCACCCAAACCCGTTTTCAAGAAGGTACTTTGCTCGGTGGACCACGATTTCATCTGGGTCCGAAACAGCTAGAGTGCAGGTCCCACCACGGGCTTTTGCGAGAAAGACGGCTGGGCTAACCGAGTACTCGAACCGGTACAGGACCCCACCCGAAAGAAAACAGCTTAGACATGAGGACACGACTCCATTGGTGTCATCAGTGTGGGTACAGGTGGTGCACGGGACTAGGGACCGACGTGGGCCTGAGCTAACCAAGAGCACGTCCAGCACGGTCCCGGTTCCCACCTCCTGACCGCGTCTAGTGAAATGAACCACCTTGTCATCACCAACGTATATGCCTGTTGACATTTTATCAAACACATTACGGGTTGTTTCAGTTTCATGTTTCACACAACAACTTGCTCTCATGAATAATCCTAATTAAGTCCAGATTTCTACTATTTGAATTCAAAATTCAACAGTTCACTAGACATTTCAGTGCTGGAAATAGGTCTGTAAATGAATCGAATGAACACGAACAGGGTCATGTTCGTATTCGTTCATTGAACTTTAACCGAGAACGAACAAATAATTGAACAAATTTGTGTTTTTATGTTTGTTCATTAAGAAAATGGGCATGTTTGTATTTGTTTGTTATAAATGTAAACAAACAGCCCATTAATGTAAACGAAAACAAACAAACGTAAACAAACTTAAAAGAGCATAATTGAACAAACATAAACGAACAAGTGAACTAGGATTAAGGTTAAAATTTTCTTTTAATTTTATGGACCATATTCCTTCACTAATACAAACTCCAGTAGAGGATCATGATAATATGTTTTGTTCAATACAAAATAATGTAAATGAACCCCCTTTTATTAAGATTGGAAGATACAAACATAAATAAATGAACTTAAACAGACGCCCACAAACATAAATCACCCAACAAAAATGGGTATTCGTGGTTGTTCATTTAATTAAATGAACACAAAATTTCGTTCGTGTTCGTTTGCTTATTAATGAATGAACGAGCTTCCCTCTGAACAATTCATGAACATTCGGTTCGTTTACACGCCTAGTTGGAAATAAGGCCCAAGAACATGAACACGGAATTTGATCTCAACCAAGATGACTCTTTTTTTTTTATTATAATTCTTGAGACACTTACAATGACCCCTAATCCAAATTAAACCTTTACTAATCCTACTCATACATCTAAACTTTCAGACTGTTAACTAAATCCAAATTATTAACTGAATAATTTTAAACCCTTCAACATATTAACTGAATAATAAACCATAGTAATCCTAATTGATTAATTAATTAAACTAAACTTACCAATTTAAACCCTTGTAACTTTCATTAGCACGTTTCAAGATGAAGTTTCAACATTCATAAACTAGAACAATAATAAACAATTCCAAACCCTAATTTAAAAATCAACAAACTTTAAATTTGCAGACATAAATCTCCAAATTTAGAATAAATTACTTTTAACTGAACCATTCTAGCACAGAATCAAACAAATAAAAGCATGCGTACATAAAACGCAATCGAATATCCAGAAATGAGGGTTCATAGCTATACGAATAACCCACAAACAGATCCATGAAATAAACCCGATTAATAAAGAATCAAAAGAAATTGAGATAATAATAATACCATGATGGGCGTAAATATAAGCAGAGCGCCATGAATATATATGATCTCCTGGTTTCAGACTCGCTCTATCCAATCTGCAACCCACAAATCAAATTAATCACCAAATCAAATCATTAATTATTAACATATTAACAAACAAAATAATTAAGACCTGTTTGAAAGCAGACCCATCTTTCAATTCAAAGATATTGATGTTGATGATGATGAACAATGGTGGAAGCAAAAGTTTTGCAACCGTTTTTATTTTCCAACAATAATATTTCTTTTTTGGTGTTTATTAAATGACGGTTTTACCCCCGACGCGTTCCTTCGTTGTTAAGAAATGGAGGCAGGTGATGATGGGCCGTTGCCACGTCAGCGGTGAGCCGGACACGTGCTGGTTGGAATTATATGGGCTGTTAAAGTTGAAGCCCACTTACTACATGGAGCAATACAAATTGGGCTTGGTGTTTCTATTGGGCCACACTTCGATGAATAAATTTCTCACCTTAGACAGCCTTAGTGCCTTAATTCAACATTGCATCGGTAAAGTTATTATTAAATTTTATAATTGCTAACATTAATAGTATATCATACATATAAAACTGATTATATTATATATTATACTAGCTTTTATCTGATTTTTATTTTATTTATATCAAAAAAGTTAATAATATATTTGACATTTGATAATGAAAATGTTTCATAAATAAATTAGATGTTATAATCCGGTTTAAAAGCTATATGAGTTTGGTGAGATTCTTGACCTGCTTTTGTTTTTTACTATAAAATTGTTTCTTAATTATAAATAATATATTTTTATTAAAAAAAGTCGGATATTATTTTTAATATATCTATGTTTTATAGGACTTTTATATCAAATATTTGATAAGATTAATTTTTAATATAATGAGATGTTATAACCCGTTTAAGTGCTATCTAGGTTTGGTGAGTCACCTACCCGTGAATTCAGGTCAAATGCATGAAAAACACCTTCATTTACAAATAATGAAATCTATGGCTTGAGAGAATACATGGAGGTTTCCTTTATATATATTTAAGATTATATGTTATATATTATGGGAAAATTCTCAAAATGTACCATTAATGGAGATAGATTCCATTTTTGTCTCCCTAAATAAATTTTTTTAGAAATGTCCGTTACGAACACGTCTTTAACGACGTGTTAAGCCTCGACGCGTCATTCATGACCTGTTTGGCCACCAAACGCGTCTTTCACAACTTGTTATCCTCCAACATGCGTCTTTCACGATCTGTTAGCTTCTAGCACGTCTTTTACGACCTGTTGGTCTCTAATGCGTCTTTCACGACATGTTTGACATGTTATTTGTTTTCTTAATATTACATTATAATAATTAATTTTTAATTATTTGGTTTTTATTTTGTAATATATAAATTTATATATAATTTTGAATATGTCGTTGAGACGTATTTATTTTTTCTACATGTTGTCATAAATTTTGCTCAAAATCGAGTGTCAAGTTGATATCGTAATGTTCCATAAATGTTTGATAAATTTTTGACCAGACTCGTTTTAAGTAAAATTTATGACGACACGTAGATAAAAATAAGCACGTCTCAATGGTATATTTGGAACTTTATAACTTTATGCATTACAAGTTATTAAAAAACCAAATATGAGTAAAATTAATTATAATAATGTATTAAAAAAATTAATAGGGCATACATGTCGTGAAAGAAACGTTAGAAGCTAACATGTCATGAAAGACGCATGTTGGAGGCTAACATGTCATGAAATACGTGTTTGAGGATAACATTTTTGGAAACTTTTATTTATGGAGACAAAAATGGAATCTCTATCCATTAATAGAACATTTTGAGAATTTTCCATATATATTATATATTATAGGTTATTATATATTACTAGGGGAGAGTTAACGTACAATAATAGGTTATCGAACATTAGGTATGCGAGACCCAGCACCACTCGATCCTAATTGCAATTAAAACTACGCGGTGGCATATTTGTAATTAAATCAAAAATACTTATCACACAACAGATCGTTATTTGCTGCAAGCCTTAAACCATAATCAAATCATTAACAAAACTAAAGCATAATCAAAATCAATAAACCCATTATCGCTATAGTTTAATAATCTCCAAATTGATCAAAAATTGTTGATTTAATCAATTGAATTGATGTGTAAGAGGCTTTAAAATCATCAATCGATTATAAATTGCAAAATAATACAATTAATTGAGCTATAATTAAGGTTCATGTTTAAACGTTCTGTACAAAACTTTAAACGTTCTGGACTTTTTGTACAGAACTTCTAAATTTTTTGTCTAGAACTTCTAAAGTAAAAAGTTTAGACTAATATGAACACCAAAATGAATAAAAAGTTTAAACGTTTTGACCAAAATGAACACTAAAAATGACCAAAAAGTTTAAAGGTTCAACTAATACGTTTTGACCAAATCTACAAATTTAAAACTTCTGACCAAGATGAACAAAAAGTTTAAACGTTCAACTAATATAATCTGACTAAAACCACAAGTTTAAACGTTCTGACAAAAAACGAACACCTTTAAACGTTTAAGTTTAGAAGTTCTGTATCAAAACTTTAGAAGTTCTAACAAAAAAAAGTTTAGAAGTTCTAACAAAAACATCAATCGATTATGGAATTGCAGAAATAACGCACTCAATCGAGCTCTGATTAGGCTTCAAAATATTATGTTTAAACGTTCTGAAACAAAACTGAAGACCTATAAACGTTCTGACCAAAAAAGAACATCTTTAAACGTTCGAATACATTCAAAGAAGTTCTGGGTGTTAAAAAAAAACGAACATCTTTAAACGTTCTAATACGTTCTTAGAAGTTCAGGGTGTTTAAAAAAGTTTTGAAGTTCTGATAAAGTTTAGAAGTTCTAAGAAGTTCTGGATGTTCAAAAAAGTTTAGAAGTTCTAAGAAGTTCTTGGTGTTCAAAAGAGTTTAAAAGTTCTGATAAAGTTTAGAAGTTCTAAGAAGTTCTAGGTGTTTAAAAGAATTTAAAAGTTCTGATAAAGTTTAGAAGTTCTAAGAAGTTCTGGTTCTTCAGAACTTCTAAAACTAACAAAAAAAAAATTAAACACCTGTAAACATGAAATTGAACACTGAAATCACTTCATATAATCTCATAATCATCAAACAATCGTCAATTGACCGTTAATTTGATCATTGATTAGATCATATGAACAAAATATGGAACGTCTGCAACTGGGTTTATGCAAAACTCAAAATTGATTAATTGAAACTTCAAATTGATGATTAATTTGACCAATTTCAAAGTTTAATTGATCAATTAGTTCAATAATTTCAATTTCAATTGCTCAATTTGACAACTGACTTGTGTGAAACCCCGTGAAACAACAGACGATGGGTGTGAATGAAATTTGATTATGTTTCTGATCTTGGTCTGCAATTTAGGAGTCGATGTATGATCGTGGTTGATGAGCGAATGACTTAATTTGGGACAGAATATGATTTGAATAAAATTACAATCTTGCCACCGTGTGTTTTTATAAGTCGACGTTCCAGACACTCGCGTACCTATTGTACGATAAGGGATTTTTGTATTGGATCATTTATCTATATTACTAATATTGGCTATATATATATATAGATAAATGATCAATACAATAATTAGGCCTGTAAACGAACCGAACGTTCGGTGAACTGTTCGTGAAATGTTCGGCGGGAAGTTCGTTTATGTTCGTTTATTTAATAAACGAACGAACATGAACAAAAGAGTTTGTGTTCGTTTAATTAAATTGTAACATCCTGGCCTATCGTACCACTAATATTGTCCGCTTTGCCCCTGATGGGTTGCCCATCCGGGAACTCACAGCTTTCTTTTTGGTTGCCCAGGTATAGACTTCCCAAGTGGTCACCCATCCTAGTACTACTTTCACCTAAGCATGCTTAACCGTGGAGTTTTCATGTGCTCCACAGCCAACTAAGCCAAAAACGCGTTGGTGATTGAAGAAGTAGGACATTTACTTATGAACCAAGTATCTCTCTTGTCCAAGGCCGATGTGGGATTTGTCTAAGAATGGGACGATGTTGTGTTTGCCAAGGGTGTTACAAACAACCCCCCTTTGGACTCATCGTCCTCGATGAGGCGTGTCCCATCATCCCGAACGGCACAAGAGTGGATCTGATACCACCTATAACATCCCGGCCTCTTGTACCACAAATATTGTCCGCTTTGCCCCCGATGGGTTGCCCATCCGGGAACTCACAGCTTTGTTTTTGGTTGCCCAGGTAGAGACTTCCCAAGTGGTCACCCATCCTAGTACTGCTTTCACCTAAGCACGCTTAACCGTGGAGTTTTCATGTGCTCCACAACCAACTAAGCCCAAAACGCGTTGGTGATTGAAGAGGCAGAACATTTACTTATGAACCAAGGATCTCTATTGTCCACGGCCGATGTGGGATTTGCCTAAGATTGGGACGATGTTGTGTTTTCCAAGGGTGTTACATAAACGAACGAACATGAACACATGTTCCGTTCGTTCATTTATGTTCATGAACGTTCGTTTATTTATGTTCGTTTGTGTCTGTTTATTTATGTTTGTTTATGTATTAATAAAAAATAATTAAATATTATTTGGATGAGTCATTTACTTAAAGTTTTATATTTGTTAATTTGTGTTCATTTAAGTGTTTTCATTTATGTTCGTTTATGTTTGTTTGTGTTCATATATGTTCTTTATCTTTGTTTAGTTATATTTGTTTATGTTTGTTTGTGTTCATATATGTTCTCTATCTTTGTTCAGTTATATTGTAGATTTTAAACGAACAAACCTAAACGAACACAAATGTTCATTTTTTAAATAAACGAACATGAACATAAATATTTGTTCGATTAAGTGTTCGTGTTTTTTTAAAGTTAGATGAACGAACATGAACATGACCTTGTTCGTGTTCGTTCAATTCGTTTACATTCTTTCATTATTCACATTGATGAACACGTCGGTCTTAATCTCTGGGCTTTGCCGATTTTATTTGTGTTCGTTTGTGTTCGTGAACCATTTGTGAACACGTCATTTTCCTTAACGAACGAACACGAACATAAAATCTCGTTCGGTAAGTGTTCGTGAACACATTATTTCCTTAACGAGCGAACATGAACAAGGCCTTGTTCGTGTTCGTTCGGTTCGTTTACAGCCCTGACAATAATCCCTTATCATACAATATGTACGCGAGTTTCTACACCATCGATTTCAAAAAACACGCGACCTTCCACTGCTCCAGTGCTCTAATCCTCTGCTCCCATCAACTCTAATCCATTGCTCCATCGATTCCGTACACCTTCACCTTCACCGTCACCGTCCAATGATTGCATCCACCGCCGCAACCGTCGAGGTACCGTCGTGAACACCATCTTCCTCGTCACGCCTTTTTCACATGTCAGTTGATAAATAGAAATTGAAATTGTTGCACTAATTGATCAATTAAACTTTGAAATTGGTGCAATTAATCATCAATTTGAAGTTTCAATTGATCAAGTTTGAGTTTTGCAGAAACCCAGTTGCAAACGTTCCATATTTTGTTCATATGATCGAATCAATGATCAAATTAACGGTCGATTGACGATTGTTTGATGATTATGAGATTATATGAAGTGATTTCAGTGTTCAATTTCATGTTTACAGGTGTCTAATTTTTTTTTGTTAGTTTTAGAAGTTCTGAATACCCAGAACTTCTTAGAACTTCAAAACTTTTTATCAGAACTTCTAAACCTTTTTAAACACCTATAACTTCTTAGAACTTCTAAACTTTATCAGAACTTCTAAACTTTTTTAAACAACCTGAACTTAGAACGTATTAGAATGTTTAAAGATGTTCATTTTTTTTGAACACCCAGAACATCTGTGAACGTATTAGAACGTTTAAAGATGTTCTTTTTTGGTCAGAATGTTTAAAGGTCTTCAGTTTTGTTTCAGAACGTTTAAACATAATATTTTGAACCCTAATCAGAGCTCGATTGAGTGCGTTATTTCTGCAATTCCATAATCGATTGATGTTTTTGTTTGAACTTCTAAAGTTTTGGTACAGAACTTCTAAACTTGAATGTTTAAAGGTGTTCGTTTTTTGTCAGAACGTTTAAATGTACATTGTCTTCAGTTTTTGTTTAACATCCAAAATAAGTTGCAACTGTAAAATTGAAGGCTCAAATTTGTATTATTAGGCTAAAAATTGAAGAACAAACAATTGTTGTTTAATTGATAAAAAATTGACCCATTGTGTTTGAAGTTTATTCGCAGGTAACAAACATTTTTTAGGTTTAGATAACTCAATTTAGTTTGATGTCAATCTGTAGATTAGTTTGTTATGGATCGACGATTGAATTATATTGATATGGATGGACGTCTGATGAATCAATTGATGAATTAGATTGTAGAATTAGATTTAGGTTATTTACGATTATGCCACGCGTAAAAATTAAATCGACGTTTATAAAGCTCGCGTACCTAATGTACGATAACTGATTATTGTACAATAACCCAACCCTATATATATATATTAAGCCAATCGTTCTTCAAATCGCTCGTTGGCGGTGGTTTTTCAGTTTAATCGTGAAAACTAGTATGTTCATATATAAGGATGTAGGGACTTCTCGAAGGGGATGTGACGATTGTATTGCGGTTATTTTGTTAATTTACGCCGGTTTCTTTGAGCAAGTGATGTTATTAGAATTTAGTGACGTGGAAAGGCTAAAATAATAAGTGTTGTGCAACCAAATTCTAAAGGTAGTTATTAGAATATATTATAAACGATGGGTTAGTGTCGTAGTGGCACGATTGGTCTACATGTCACCACCCCATTGATCCAGTTAAAACTTTATTTTCGTATTATTTTTTTTATCAGTTAAAACATTTTAATTTTTGGTTTAGTGTCAACACTGTCGATTGCACTCAAATTCGGGTTGGTTTGTTGCAAAATTCACTCCAACTCAAAGCTGCAACACGCGTTTATGATCTACCAATTTCGGACGTATTCGCATCAGGTTTTGGGTGCAACACACATGTGTTTCTTTTGTTAGCCGATTTTTTAGTATTTTTGTGTGAACTAACCCAATATCGGCCTAATTCGTGTCAGTTCACCACCGCAACATGTTTTTTTTTTGTGTACGATTTGGTAGACACCATTGATACCAAACTTATTTGGTGTCATTTCTAATATTTAATTAAAGCAAAAACATTAGTCCGTAAAATGCGCCAAGGCATCTAGTTTTAGACAAAAATGACGTGTGTAACGCAAGGGAAGGGGAGATAGATGTTATGTGACTCGTTGATCAAATTAACTCACATATAGTGGTATCAGATAGAAAAGTAAATATTGTTACTAACATTTTTTTTTTAAATTGTAACTATACTTTTCTTTTATCGTGATTAAAAGATATCTTTGACTGTATATGATGTGTAGTACTTATTAACATTGTATTTTAATATATAGTTTATTAGTAATACATAATATTTACAAGCATTTATTATGCTAGATATCACTAATTAGCTACTTGTAGAAACACAATAAACATGAATACAATCAACTATGTGACTCCCAATATTTATAGTGACAAATGACAACTTACCAAATAATAGGTAGATTAAACATAGGGTGTTCATTAGTTAAATTAGCTTTGGGTACATTAAAAAATTGAAAAAAACCTTTTTTAACTCTTTGTATGTTTTCTTTTATTAGATGCTAGGTTTAGAGCCCGTGTCACAAATGGGATAATTCAAATTATAAAATTACAAATAAAACAAATAATTATATAGCGTATATGAAAAAATGTAGCTTTTATCTATACTATGTGTACATAAATTAATATTATTTATATTACAAAATGATTTTTTTAAATGAACTTAATAAAAAAATACACTTGCAAAAACGTATCGGAGAATGCTTCATTCTATTGAAAATTTTATTTTCAGTGTCATATATGTATAATTGAAAGAATTTTGGTTATGAATCAATTTAGAAAATAAGACTTCTCATACGATAGTAGTTCTAATTACTCAGCCTAAATACAGAAGGAGCGCTACCTTTATTGATATAGTTATCAATTTACCACCCATCGAAGGAAAATAGAACATTAAATTGTAACGTCGAATGTTCTTCAAAAACCATGTTTTTCTGAGGAACACCATAAAAAATATTTTGATAAGTTTCAGGGGGCTTCTCGACTTTGTCATAATGACAACATAAAATATAAAATGTTAACTTATTCAAATTTGTGATTATTTTATTCATTTAAGCATAATTTTGCATGACATGCTTCTCTTACAAATTTTGAAATTTCAAATATAATAAAAGTTAGAAGCATTGATAAGCATGGGGTGACATGTCAAAAGTGTTCGCAATCTTTTCTTATATTTTAATAGGCGAGAGAAAAATAGTCAATTTGTCAAATCCCGAACCTTTCGATTATTTTCAAAAATGTCATTGAAAATAAATTTGAAACCCGAATCTTGTTTAAAATTCTAACTTTCATTCGTTTGACATTTTCAAGTCAACACTTTGAACTCATAACAAATTTAACGATAAAACAATTTGCATTCTCAAACTTTTATAAATACTCAAATATCTCATTTTTGTCATGCAACAACTTTTGACCCAAATGCAGTTAACTTGTACCAAACAATTTATTTATCAACTTTTGACCCATAAAAATCATATTTAAGTTCCATAAAAACCTGAAATAATCCTTGATAAAAAAAAACTAAGAAATTAAATATGATAAACTTTGTTATTTCTGAAAGTGATTCGTATATACTATTCTTACATTTTAACATATATATAGTTTACCAAATTAATAAAAAAATAAATTGATAGATTTAAGCATATATTTATAATTTATAAATTTATATGACAATTTACAATAATAATAATAATAATAATAATTGATAAATGGATTGATTTATAAAAAAATGGATCGCCTTTTAAGCATATATTTATAATTTAATAATTAAAAAAATTACTTTGTAAACTAAAAGCATATTCGAGTTTTGTTTTTCTTTACAATAAACATAGTACAATATGTTAATAATATGGTTTGTTTGTTAATTTTTGGATTTCACCAATTATTTTGGAATATATAATAAAATAATATGTAAATATTTATTTTATAAAAATGTATATATATAATATAAATAAAGTGGAAAAGAAAAGTGAATAATTATTGATCTATTGCATATATTATGGTCAATTAAGATCTTAGTTTTAGAGGGAAAAATTGTGAGAATTAACTAAAAAATGACAAGTGTCCACAGTTATTTTACTTTATTATAATAGGTAGATGTTGTCATATAAACGTCAAGACTTAGTGAATGTGGACATCTAGTTGTGAGGCTTAGATAGTTCGATGTTAATGAATGTGCGTTTAAGTGGAGTGTCTTGGTTTTACCTTTAAACAAATTTGACCTGAACATGAATTGTGCAAACAAATTCAGGTCAAGTACTTTTAGCTGGTTATTTAATATACAAATTTCAATCAAAATTTTAAAAATAACCAGGAGTAGTTCGTATCCGAATGCCGAATTTGCAACTCAAATACGGTTTAAAACCGACACGAAAACCAAAGTTCGTAATCTGGATACAATTAAGAACCAAACCAAAAACCAAATTCGTATTTTCGGTATAGTTAAAAACCAAATTTTCAATTCAGATTAGTTTTTTTAATGAAAATAGTTTAGTTATCGGGTTTTTTCAGGTAAATTTTCTAACTTCTGTTATTTCAACGCTTATAAATACGCAAATTGCATATTCTCTTCTCAACCTTTATCTTTGCTTTGTGCTCATGACAAACTGATGAAACAACATTCATCTTCACATTCATGTTGAAGAACAACCCCTTCACCGGTTATTGAAGATCCAAGGGGTGACGATGATAGCTTCGATTGAATTTTCGCTTTCTGTCAAGCATTTTCCACTGTTGTGCAAGAACCAATCCCTCCCCTGGCTGTGTGACAACCAAATTCTCCGGAAGAAACTTTGGAGTTAGATGATTTTGAGATGCTATTGGAACTTTACAGCCGATTGTATTACAACAACTGACCAGATGGTGAGTACAATACTGATGATCTATTGGGAGAAAACTATGTTAGGGATGATCCATGGGAAATGGAGATGATACATATACCAATTCAGGTGACTTTTAATTTAATTATCTTTTAGCACTTTATGCATTTTTTTCCTGTAACGTAATGCGCTTAATTGAATTAATTATAACTTTATATAATTTACAAATTTATGTTTTAAAATGAAACCAAGAATAATATAAGAGGGGATTAAATAGTTTTTTAATTGGATGCACAACCAAGTCTACATGGTGTCCGAATCCACGAACCTAACATGGTCGAACACCACCCCACAAAGATGACTAGTCCGCCACCTAATGTCAACTCATCTGGATTTCGGTCGGACCTTGCATACATGCCTTAAGAGTATATTGCCTAAAATGCAAATACAGGGGCAAATTATATAGGCGGTTGATGGGGGCACTCATCACCAATTTTCTTTATATGCTAACGATTACCTTTCATCAAGTTACGAAGTTGACTTCAAGTTTAGTTTAGTTACACAATCAAATTCACACCAAATTTTTTCATAATGCTAACCCTCAATTTTCATTAAGTTACATAATCAACTTCAAGTTTCTAAGTTATACAATCAACGCCAACAAGTTTTTGATATGGTAACCCTCAAATGCCATTAAATTAAGCAAACAAACTCATAGAAAACATCTGGTTAATGACAAAAAAATGCAAAGACATTAGAAATTAATTAAAAAAAAATTAAAGTCTCTTGTGTTGTAAGATGTTTTGGGACCTTAAGCCACACACTCAGGGACGTATCTAGGTAATCAGGTGCGGGTTCACGAGAACCCACTGAGTTTTGAATTTTATATAGAATGCCTATATAAAATATGAGAGTGAACCCACATATAAATTGTGAGTGAACCATAAGAAAAGTTGAATTATGGTCTAATGGTAAACACCTGTCTTTATTACCTGAGAACCCATGTTCAAATCCCACATGTAGCAGTTTCTTTAATTTTTTTAATAACTGGTTACTTAATCATTGGTGTTTGTATCTTAATAGCTTATGCTTAGCCCAAGTTCAAATGTGGTGACATTCATTTGATTAGGTAAAATATGTTTACTTTGCACAAAATTATATCACCTCTTGTATACTAAAATCATAGTTAAAATATGTTTACTTTGCACAAAATTATGTTACCTCTTGTATACTAAAATCATAGTTAAAATATGTTTACTTTGCACAAAACTACGTTACCTCTTGTCGACTAAAATCAAACAATGTGAATAATTGCTATATGAGTATATGTAGCAACTTAGCTAGCATGCAAATCTGATTGCTATGTATTACATAGAAAGAGAGACAGGCTAGCCTTTCTAAAAGAATGTTTTGATCATTATTTTGAGAAAACAAAGATGATCTTTAGTAAAATCTCAATCTTTGTACACTGAATCGACCAGAACCGAGCGATCTGAACAGTCGGAATGACCCGAACCGTAAGACCGACTCGAACGATAAACCCATTGAAAAAATTCCTGAATACGCCACCACATACACTTGACGATGTAAACTTATTCTAGCAAATTTTACCTCAACATGTAAGAGGTTTACCCAAAGTTTGCGCTTAGTTAATGTTTTGTCAAAAATTACCGAAGTAATTAAGTGATCAAACTTAGAAAGCAAGGTAGTGTTTTATTTACAAAAATGACAAGTAATTGCAGTAAAGTAAATGGTTGACACACGATACATCGAGGAAAAACCCTTGATTCTGGTGAGTATCTTCAACAAAAAACCTCAGGAGGGAAAAATTATCCGCATACCTCAGATTTATTAATGAAAAAGATGATTATAGATCGAGAGCTAATTGCAATGGCGTCTAAGTTACAGTAGTGAGAGTGTTGTGAGTGCAAAAGTGTTGTCTCTAAGCCCTGCAACAACCTCATTATATAGTGCAGGAAAATAACTAGTATCCCTAAAATTAAGCCTATTTACCAGGTCTTCAACTCTGGCATGACTCATATAACCATTATAGACCATTTTTCACGTGCCTTTATTCATCCAGCTAATAAGTCTTCAGTAAAAATAAGTCTTATAGCAGCCACCTTCATAAAAGTAGTTAATATTTAATGAAATGGATGTAACTGCTTCTGAGGATCCTGCTTGATTAATATGACCATAACTTGGTCATTACTCCTAGCCGTTATGGACCCATTCCACACGTTTTTCTTCGGTTATTAACGGTCTTTTTAGTTAATTAAGTCACCAGTGGTTACGTGCAAGAATAAGTCAAAACAAAGATCGAAATAAACCGTTAGTATTCAGGATCCTGAAAAAAATCAAAATCAAGGATGCCTATGAGATCTGGGATCCCGAAGAGATTATGGATCCTGAAGAATAAGAGATCCCGAGTCACAAAATTGAACCATAACGGTTAACAAGTTCAAAGCATTTATCATTTGTCACATTTCTATATATATAGGGTTTTCAATTAGTCAACATCCCTATATATTTTTCACCAAATCATATTGCTAATGTTTTAATGAGGTACTAGGATATAACCCGCGTTACACGCGGGTTGAAATTTGATATGTAACAAAGTGTATATAAACAACCATAATATATCATAAATTTTACAAACAAAAAGATACCATATATCTCTATACTGGAGATATAGAAAATAACATTGTTTACATATAAAGTTACTAATTAAACAAACTTAAGTTTATAACAAAAGTCATGAAAATATTAGATATTACAGTCTTATACCAACATGATCTTCATAAATTCCGTCCTCCAACAAACCAATATAGAAAAAAGAAATAACATCATATAAATTTAATGAAATGCAAATGTTGTACTTGTAAACAAATGATAAATTTACATGAATTATAAGATATAAGATATTATAACTTATTGAATCATATATAAAACAAACAAATAATAACGAAGATAAATAAAAAGTTAAATTATTTTATAACGTATACCATTAGTACAATAATAAGCAAACAAAGGAAATTAGTCTCCAAATCAATAAAGCAATTTTACAATGTCGATTCAACAAAACTACTATCTCAATATTGATTCAAAAGATGAACTCTCTGTAAGACATTTAGTACACACCAATAACCGTAATGCTTATTACTCTAAAATAGTACCCGCGTTTATTTACACATCAATTTAAAACATTTATTACACATCAATGTTAAAATGTGTTAAAAGATGAACAATATTTAAGACAATTCTTTTTATAAGTATATTATAAAATTATGTTACAAAACAAATTGTTATGACAATCAAAAATCTAAATTTAGCTTTTCATAATACAATAATTAATTGATCTTTAAAATAAAGTCTTAATAGGTATTCAACATTAAGTTTCATTCAAGTATAGTTGACATATGGTTGATTCCTAATATATATTATTCAGGAAATATGAAAAAGCTTTCTCATACAATTTTTATAACTCTTTTGTAGATAAATTGTGTTAAATAATCATTGAATACATATAATAATAATCTTATATTGTTTTAATAGATTATGTTCTTTAGCTTTATGTTTCTTTCAATATGTACCCATTTAACCCGTTTTCTTTGTAGCTATATTATTTTTACCCATTTAGAGAATTGCATCTACTCAGGAGACTAAATTTTTCTTCATATCTCGTACATGCTAATTTAGCAGTGACGAAAATAGAAAATTAATTTTGTTTAAACTGTAAAATTATAAATAATTAATAAACTTTTTTTTCTTATGGGAATAACATGAATAAATTAAGAAAACATTCTATGTTCATTAATAGTTATTTTACGAAGAAAAATGTATAAATTGAAGAGAAAACGTGTTTTATTTTTTAGCAACCACTATTTGTTTGACAATTATGTTTAAATAATTTTATGCCTTATTTTTATGTGTTTAAAAATATAATATTTAATGTAAATTAATGGTTGTCAACTTAAGAATTGATTTGAAGTTAAAACTTATATTAGGTCAAGAAAAGTATATTATCCTTTTGTGCAATTAACATGGTGATTAAAATATAATTTAAAACATAAATTTGTAGATTATGTATTTGAATATGGTTGATGACTATCTATGAAATTTGAAATGAATGATCAACTGTGTATTGTAAGTATCTTGGACTTGCTTGGTTGCTGCAAATTTGAAATATTTCTAACAAATGTCTGACTGGAAAAATGTATATATATAGTTAGTAAATTTCCATCTTAAAAAAATCCACTTTTGAATTAAATAACCTAGTGACTGACCCGTGTAATACATGAGCGGGAATTATAGAAAACATAAAATACACACATATGTTTTGAATTTAAATGAGTTGTAAATGTTATATTTATAAGAACGGATTATTTTATACGAATTATAAGGTATTACATCATGAATATTAATTAAACGGTAAGTGGATCATTTGAAATTAAATTATTATTATTAATTATTATTATTAAAACTATAATAACGTACACGTTTACCAAAATTAGAGTCAATTCATATTAATAAAAATATTCAAATTCTTAACCTATTAAAATTCGGTTTTTGAAAGTATGGTCAAAGTCCAACTATAAAATTCGGTAATCGTTTAATATAAAAAAAATTACTTTATTTACTTTAATATTAACTTTAATAGTTTCGAAAATCAATCTAGTCCACATATATTAAAATCAATTTAATATTCAAACGACTTACCTTAATTCGTTTAATTATTTACTTATTTACTTTAATAGCTTTAATATTAGCAACAATATACAATTTTAAACTTTGTCAATTAATCTATTGTAAATATAAAAAGAATTAACTTATTTACTTTAATATTAACTTCAATAATTTCGAAAGTCAACATATAACCAAAATATATGGACTTTAATATTCAAACGACTTATTCGTTTAATTATTTACTTATTTCCTTAATTACTTTTCACATAATTCAAATGTGTTAGAAGTTACCTTAAATCGTCTAATTATTTATTTATTTCCTTATTACTTATTTACTTATTTATAGATTATGCATTATAAATTAATAACTTATTTATGTAAACTTTAATATAATTAGAAATGATAAATAAATGTGTAATTATAATATATTGTACTATAACAAACATATAGTAGTTATAATACTACCGAGAATTCATGTCGTTTTTTACTCCGTAATATGTAAATTTTTGATTTTACATAACAACATCAATAAATAACAGCATCAATAAAACATCTAATTATTTGTCTTTAATTTTTATTAATATTTACTTATTTCCTTATTTACTTAACATTAACTTATTAACTTTAATCTTTGAAGTAACAATATTCCATTTTAAACTTTGACAATTAATTTATTGTTAATATTAAAACAATTACCTTATTTACTTTAATTTTAACTTCAATAGTTTCAAAAATCAATTTAATCAACATATAACCAAAATATATGGATACTTTAATATTCAAACTACTTATTCGTTTTAATAATTAATTATTTCCTTATTTACTTTTCAAATAATTCAAATGTGTTAGAACTTACCTTAAATCGCCTAATTATTTATTTATTTCCTTATTACTTATTTACTTATTTATAGATTATGTATTATAAATTAATAACTTATTTATGTAAACTTTAATATAATTAGAAATTATAAATAAATATGTAATTATAATATATTGTATTATGAATAGAAATAATATCGTTTTTAAATGTATCAAAACATGACATTAATTTTTTTATCAATTTTAGTAAACTTATTATTATGTAAATTATGGATAATTATTTTTATATTAACTTGTACAAAAAATACAGCAAATTAACTTATTTACTTGATGGTCAAAAAATATTAAAATTAAGTTTAATATTAACTTAAATATTTTGGAATACCAAATAAACTTATTCACTTTTACTATCAAGTAATTATTTAAAAATGATTCAAATTAAATTAAAAATCTGTTTGTTTATAAATCAAGGAAAGTCAAAGTATATCAAATGTGTTAATGGGATAATTAAAGTATATAAATTACAATATTCATGTTAATTAAGTTATTTAAAGAAATAAGGAAAGTCAAACTAATAAAAAAATTTGGGACAATAGATTAACACACGTCGAAAAAAAAATACAGATCAACTAATCTCGGATCTACTATATATAATAATATTATCTTTTATGCAACAAAATTTAAAATGAATATACATGAATATTCAAAAATGAAATATACATCAATATTAAAATTAAAATCTATACATATTATAAACTCATGATCGATCCGGGAATTAGATTATATGAGTCGGACATTTACCTGAAATAATAAAAATGAATATTAATATTGATATTATGGATTATTTTAATGATAACTAATAACCGGAAAAAATTAAAGGTGTTACCGAAAACAAGAAAATTAAAGGTGTCACCGGAAAATAGATTGTATAAGCCGTGACACTCACCTGAAATTATAAAGTAGAATATTAATATTGATATTATGCAACCATTGTTATAGGTAAAACAAATATCAGGAAAACCTAACCGGAAAAACGAAAAAATGGAATATAAGATTTTGATTAACAAACTAAAAAGAAAACTTAAGCAAATAAATTGGGTAGATAACCTGAAATAATCAAAAGCAATGATTGTTAAAGGTATAACACATAGCCGAAAAACTCAACGGAAAATCTTACCGGAAATACTTACCAGAAAAAATTGATACGTCCACATATAACCTTCATCACCGTTTATGATTTACAACCTAAAATGATTTTAATAAAATCAATTAACAATGAGAATAAAGATAAAAAGATTAAAGGATACAATAACCGGAAAAAAATTTTAATGTTGCCGGAAATAGATAGATCAAGATCGGAAGTTTATTATAAAATATATACTTACCGGAAAATTAATACAAATCTACATCCATATTCGCCGGAATATATGAATAGGAGAAAGGAGATCCGGCTAAAATATAGAAAGAGAGAAAAAGTTGATTAGGGGTAAAAAAATAAGAAATGTTATGGTTTAAATATAGGTTAGTGGATGAGTTGGCATGCTTAAGAAAGGTAATAGGTGATATGGCAATGAGTAAGGCCCCGTTACCGGTAGCCCTACTTTCGTGTTGGGTTTACTCATAAACGCAGTTCTAAATATCAGAGTTAATTAAAACATTCGCGGAACATTAAAAACATTCAACCCATTACAATACATTCCATAACCATAATTCTTGTCTTATCGAGCATTCATAGTCATTTAAAATATCAGAGCAAAATCTTCAGATGCCAGCTTCGTCAAACTCTGCCATGTGTCCTCCTCAAGCTACCTGCCTCATTCTACTCACCTGCGTGCATACTAAAAGTCAGCTACGCTGAGTGAGTTCTAGTTAATCACATACTCATACAATACCTTCTTACATTTCATACTTAACCTCTTAACTTTCTTTCATCCACACATAAGTGCATATACTTTCATTCTTACATTCATACTTTCTTTACATACATAATCATACGTTTTAAATAGCCTTTCGCCCTATAACCTCACAGATATTATAAGGGTCTGGTCCCTGACATCACAGATATTATAAGGGTCTGGTCCCTAACATCACAGATATTATAAGGGTCTGGTCCCTAACATCACAGATATTATAAGGGTCTGGTCCCTAACATCACAGATATTATAAGGGTCTGGTCCCTAACATCACAGATATTATAAGGGTCTGGTCCCTAACATCACATATATTATTAGGGTCTGGTCCCTAACATCACATATATTATTAGGGTCTGGTCCCTCTTCGTTACCATACAACCATGCCTTTCCTTCGTTTGTTAACTTTATCGCATTCATACATATAAGCAAATACATTATACTTACCTTATACGTAACACTACAACCTGACAGTACGTGCAATATCCGAAGATCGTTCACGTACTAACAAGCAATCATTCATACATTTCACATCATTCATATAAGGCATACACTTATCACTTAGGATAAGTGTATTAACAAACATATCGAGTATGCACACAGCCCCGAAAACATAACACAGAAGTTGGGCTAGAAACTCACCTGAATCCTATTACGCTCTCCGTTAATTGTTATTCCCTTCTTGAGCTGTGCACGGCTAACTGTATAATATTTACACGTATCAATTAACTACTACTACTCATGTTGTATTTCTATCTTTATATAACCCACAACGAACGGGGGTCCGGGGGCAGCGCCCCTAGCAGCGGGGTCTAGGGGCGGCAGCCCCTAGCAGGGTCCAAGGGGCAGAGCCCCTGGCTGGGGTCGAGCTGCCAGGTCAGCTTGGAAAAATTTTATTTCCATTAACTGTCTTAACACATTTTTCATTAGGTTTTTAATTTACTTTCTAATTTGCTAACTCCAGCAAACTTATCATTAAGCGAACTTAACAATAAGCGAACTTAACATTAAGCGAACATAACAATAAGCGAACTTAACATTAAGCGAACTTACTGTAGGCGAACTTAGTGTTAAGCGAACTTAACATTAAGCGAAGTTAAGCATTGAGCGAACTTATCACCAGGCGAAGTTAAGGCTCGGCGAACTTAGCTTTAGGAGAAGTTATCAGTTAGGCGAACTTGGCCTTAGGCGAAGTTATCAGTTAGGCGAACTTGTCACCAGGCAAAGTTATCAGTTAGGCGAACTTGCTTGCAAGCGAACTTGCATGAAGGCGAAGTTATGGCTTGCAGGCGAAGTTGCCCAGCTGCCGTCTCTGTTCAAACTTAATCACCAAAATCACCCTTATTTCATCGAGAATTTCTTGGATATTACGTTAACTAACTCCGTGATCATTCCCATGGCCTAGTTCGGGTAAAACTTAGCCCGGAAAGACATAAAGTTTGGAGCTTTCAGCTTAAAACGTTTAATAACAAGTCGCCGTACATAGCCATAGGTTTGTCAAGTTCATTTCCAACATCAAGTTTGTTACTTTACGTTTCGTTTAGACCCGATTTACTTTTTGTTTAAGTTTCAAAGCTAACCGATCCTAAAAACGTAACTTTAAGGTAAAAGGCATACCTTTACGCGTTCGGCGTGGTCGCGGTTTGCTTGGTTATCTCGTATCTAGCTCGTAAATCGAAGGTCTAATAATGGTTGGCTTGATTTTTGGACTCGAATCCGCTCTCTCTCTCTCGGCCGTATGAGGTGTAGTGTATGTGTGTGTTTTTTGAGTGTGTAGAGATTTATGAAAGATGGAAATGATAGTTAGGGTTTTAGGATGGTTTAAGGGGATATTTATATCCCTTAAAGCCCATGGACCTAAGGCCCATTACCCTTAATCCATCTTAATTAATCTAAGTCCATGATCCGTTCTTTACTCGGTACTACTTACTTAATAACGCGAAATCACTAAACGTAACTTTTTTTATTTATCATTATAATATTCGGATGTTACAACATCCTATGTGGACACCCTAGAATGGTGACATATGAAAATTGCTCCGTTCTTTAATAGTATGTATATATATTATTTTATATAATGCACCCCTATAGATTGTGAAAATGATATTGATCAATGACTATCACATGTTTTTGTTGAATTTGAATGTAACGTTTCTGAATAATAATGATATTAATTATCCTATTTTTATATATTGTTGTTCTTAGTCCTCAATTGATACTTGATCTAGGGTCATCAATTGATCATAGGCCCATAGCCTTCGAGTCGTACATCTCTGACCGATTGTTTGCTTGCATTATTTTTCTAGATTGAAAACATGCTAAACATTTGAATTTCTTTAGTATACTTGAATGTTAAAATAAAATGATACAAATAATATAATTGAACGTTAAATAGCATTTGAATTCGAGGGTTCCCAATGAAATGTTTGGTTGTATATATGTAACTGATTATTTTTTCGAACTTGGTATATATCTTACTAATCTATTAAATCAATACAATTTTGTCACATGTCTTTCTACTAGGGTGTCTGTGATATTCGTCAAATTTGAGTCTCGAGTTATATTCGTGTTATAAACTTTTATTTTGTAAAACCGCTCAATACTTTTAAAACCTTATTTAATTATTGTATAATATTACTATATATCTCGATCACCAATAAATCGATGTTTGTCATATTACAGAGTCGTCAAGAAAAACATAAGTGGTTCAAACTAATTGTCGTTAAGTTGTTATAAGCTTTTAAAACCTTTAAACTCGTTTTAAACATTCATGGAAACTTGAGGGACCTTTTGTGTAAATATGTACATATATAACCCAAACAAAACCCTAACCCTAACATATTAAACTCCCTACCCCATCTCTTTCTCTCTTGGTTCCGGCCGCCGTCGCCGCCACTCTGGCCGGCGCCATTTCCGGCGAGCACCACTACCTCTAACACACACACACACACACACAACACAAGCCGCCACCCCTTTCATCTCTTCCAAATCCGGCGCCGTTTCCGGCGACCGGAATCGGTTCCGGCGAGCACCATCACCTCCGACGCACACCACCACTGAGCTCCTCCTTTTCTCCTTCTCGTCTTTCCGGTGACCCCCTCACCCCACAACCCCCCCATCTTCTTCTCCCAAACTTCCGGCCGCCGCCAACACCACCTCCGGCCACCCTCTCCCCCGTAACCCGACACCACCATTTCACTCTCCCTCCCTCGGTTTTCCGACATCTCCATCACCCTCAACCGACCTCCCTTCTCTTTCCCCCACCTGCACGTTTTTCCGGCGACCGGAAAACCGGCCGCCGGCGCTCCGTCATGTCTCTCTCTCTACAGCTCCGGCTCTCTCTCTCGTCTCTCTCACTCTCTCTTTTCGGCTCTCTCTCTCTCTCAGCCGACTCTCTCTCTCTCTCCGGCAGTTTCGTGTAAGGCCCCGTTACCGGTAGCCCTACTTTCGTGTTGGATTTACTCATAACGCAGTTCTAATATCAGAGTTAATTAAAAACATTCGCGGAATATAAAAACTTTAATAAAGCATTTCATAACAATTCAAAACTTGTCTTAAACAACCAACTTGTCTTTCGAAAACTAAGTAATTAAAACATAACACGCCCTGAGCCTTCCGATGCCAGTCTCTTATTCAACGCCACGTGTCCCCTCAAGCGAGCTGCCTCATCCTACTCACCTGCGTGCATACTAAAAGTCAGCTACGCTGAGTGAGTTCTAGTTAATCATACATTATACAATACACACAAACTTATATTCTTTCATTCATACTTTCATACTTTCTTTCGTACTAACTTGCTTTCACTTCTTACGTTATAAAAAGCATTACGCCCTACATTCCTCGAGTATTATTAGGGCTCGGTACCCTCCTTCCTCGAGTATTATTAGGGCTCGGTACCCTCTTTCCTCGAATATTAGTAGGGTTCGGTTCCCTTGTTCTCGAATATTAGTAGGGTTCGATTCCCTCTTCGTTACCATACAACCATACATCATACCTCGAGTATTATTAGGGCTCGATACCCTTTTCGTAACCATACAACCATCCTTTCCTTATTTTATTAACTTTATCACGTTCATACACATAAGCATACATATCATACTTACCTTATACGTAACACTACAACCTGACAGTACGTGCAATATCCGAAGATCGTTCACGTACTAACAAGCAATCATTCATACATTTCACATCATTCATATAAGGCATACACTTATCACTTAGGATAAGTGTATTAACAAACATATCGAGTATGCACACAGCCCCGAAAACATAACACATAAATGGGGCTAGAACTCACCTGAACACGGTTACGTTCACCGTTAATTGTTATTCCATTCTTGAGCT
The DNA here is from genome assembly GCF_021521415.1 of Bidens hawaiensis. Lineage (NCBI taxonomy): Eukaryota > Viridiplantae > Streptophyta > Magnoliopsida > Asterales > Asteraceae > Bidens > Bidens hawaiensis. Next base: position 86,971 of record NW_027491042.1, read on the forward strand.
GTGCACGGCTAACTGTATAACAATACACGTATCAATCATCTATCGCTATCTATATTGTGTTTCTAGTTCAATTATAACCCACAACAAACGGGGGTCCGGGGGCAGCGCCCCTGGTAGCGAGGTTCTAGGGGCGGCAGCCCCTAGCAGGGTCCAAGGGGCAGAGCCCCTGGCTGGGGTCGAGCTGTCTTAACACATTTTTCATTAGGATTTTAATTTATTTTCTAATTCGTTAACTCATTCTTCGTAACGATTTAAGTCTGATCCGCTGTCCGATTCGTTACTGAATCTTACTTAAGCGAACTTAGCTAGTAGCGATGTTGCATATTAGCGAACTTAACTTAGGCGAAGTTAAGCTTGGCGAAGTTAAACATCAGCGAACTTGGGGGCTGCGAACTTAGCTTTGGCGAACATATAGATAGGCGAAGTTGGCATTAGACGAAGTTATAACCAGCCATTGTATCTGGCGAACTTGGCTAGCAGCGAAGTTGCCCCATACGGACTTGCTTTCAGCGAAGTTATCCAGTGACGGCCACTGGTCTGGTTTTAACACCGCTAATCGGCTATATTTCAACATATAAACCTTTTTACCATTCCCGTAAACATTCCCAGAGCTAGCTTCGGATAAGACTTGACTCGGATAAGTGTAAAGTTTGGACCTTTAAGCTTAAGAACATTCAAACGAGTCGCCGTACAAAGCCATAGGTTATTAAGTTCGTTTCCTACTTCAAGTTTGCTACCTTAAGTTTCGTTTAGACCCGATTTACTGTACGTTTAAGTTTCGAAGCTAATCGATCCTAAAAACATAAACTTTAAGGGTAAAAGGCATACCTTTATGCGTTCGGTGTGGTCGTGGTTTGCTTGGTTATCTCGTATATTGAAGATCTAATAATGGTCGGCTTGATATTTGGACTCGAATCCGCTCTCTCTCTCTCTCTCTCTCTCTCTCTCTCTCTCTCTCGGCCGTATGAGGTGTAGTGTATGTGTGTATTTTTGAGTGTGTAGGGATTAGGATGATAAGAATGAGGATTTAGGGTTTTAGGATGGTTTAGGGGATATTTATATCCCTTAAAGCCCATGGACCTAAGGCCCATTCCCTTTAATCCATCTTAATTAGTTTAAGTCCATGTTCTTTATTAATACTAACTAATTATTCAGGCCCGATAACTAAACACAACTTTCTTTTATTAAATACGAGAATTTAGGATGTTACATTTCGACTTGGGAACACGAAAAATGTATATAAATTGGGTGTTAGTGTTATTAAACTTCATATATCGATTATCGGACTTAAGTTCGTTAATTAACCGGTTTTATATATATTTGGTTATATACGTTAGAACGAGTTTGGTTTTAAATTGTTATTTAAATTATGAAATTGGTTTGTTAACATATTGTGCTTCGGGATTTGGATTTTTGGGTCGTCTCGTCAAGACCCGAGTTAGAGTCCCACGTTAAAACCGAGTTCGTGTTATCATTGTTACAAGTTGTATATTTAGTATAAAACCATAAAAATATATAAAACTCTTAGGTTTTAACGGTTATTATTATTATTATTGTTATTATTATCATTAACCAAAACAATTATTTTTACCATTATTTTCATAATAAATGGATTATTATTATTATTAAATTTGCTATTATTGCTAATAAGGATCATATTATTATTTATTAAAATCATATTTCTATCATTTATTTATTAACATTAATATTATTATATTTATGTTATGAATTCGTTTAGAAATCAAACCGACATTGAGTATGGTAGCATTACTTACTATCAATATTATTTATTATTATTATTGTTATTATTATTATTATTATTATTATTATTATCATTTTTATCAATATTAAGATCTTTATTCTTTAACTATTACTATTGGTATTATTAATAATAATTATGGTTATTATTCTTACCGTCATTATCTTACATATATATATATATATATATCTAACATATCTTTTTAGAATTATTATTATCATTAATAATATTATTATAATCTTTATTATCTTTTCATTTTTATAAAACCGAACTTTTAAATTAAGCCCGTGTTGTTTCTATTTGGTATTGGTTTAGTTATTTAAAAGCCCAATAAAATAATATTATTTCATTTTAATTATCAATTTAGTATAAGTCCCTAATCATTAACAAATTAACCGGTAACCCGATTTACAACCGAACCTCATCGTTGAATGTTTCCAATATGGTTTCATTATGGTTTCAAGTTCATTAATATATTTTATTTATTCGTTTTCAATTAGCTTTCAATTTGGATTTGTTCGTTTCGTTTACAAGCTTTCTATATGTCGATCATTTATTATTTCCCGATTCGTCAATCGAGGTGAGTACTTTCATACCCCTTTTCCATCTTTCGTTTTGGGTGACATTTCATACTTTTCAAGCTAAATGCTTCAATTACTTGAATCTTTAAACCCACAAACGTGATTGTATACTTTACTTGAATAATTGCTTGATTTGGTGTTCTATGCTTTCATGCTATGTGCCTATGTGTTTATCGCTTTCAGTTATGGGAAGGTCTATAAATCTGTGATCTATATGGTATTCTCTTATAGCACGGTGTCGTTAACGTAATGCAATTAACGATATTCTATTAAATCCTAGACTACTTGGCAACCCCTTGTAGCTAGGTGGCGCTAACGTAATTCTATTAGCGATTGTCAATTTATCCAAGTTGTTGCTTTTATTTATTGTTTTGTATACAAGTTTTGTGGCTTTTATTACTATATACTTATATGCTCAAACTTATGAATTGCTCACCAACCTTTGTGTTGACAAACTTTATTTTATGAAATGTTACAGGTTTGACTTTTGTTGACTCGAGTGCTTGACGGAAAACGTTACCAAGACTATTAGGGTATTAGTAAAACGAACAATACGAATGCTATTTGTTTATATGAACGAGATGTGTTGTTATTGATTTGTTGAAATAAAATGAGTTGAATAAATATTGTCACTTTAAATAGTGTCTTGTGTATTTGTCCAATCACGTTGCACCCCGGCATGTTCCGCCGCCTTTGGTCGGGGTGTTATAGTGTCCGTCTAGGCTTCCAACTCACCAAATTTCCATTCTAAGAGTCTCTATTATGATGCCATGTGTCATCTCACACACTATTTAAACCTTAGAATTTTCCACCATCATTTTAATCATATTAATTTCTTTCTCTCTCTCTCTCTCTCGGCTTAATTACTCACCATCTTCTATATTCCGGTAATGTAGATCGAGATTAATCGTTTTCCGGTAAGGTTGTATATTATACTTTAATGGCCAACAATGTTATATGATTTTCCGGCAACATCATATTTTCTTCCGGTTATTGTAGATCTAACCTTTTTATCTTTATTTTCATTGTTAAGGTTCTAAATCAAAAACGGCGATAAAGCTAATATTTCTACGTATTTACGTTATTCCGGTAAGTTTTCCGTTTATGTGTTATATCTATAACAGTGGGTGTTTTATATTTATTTGAAGTTTAATATTTTTCCTGTTTTTTTGTTATACATTTTTTTATTCTAGGTTCTAAATATAAATCAGCTTCATCCATACTCAGTATCATTATTTCGTTTTTCCGGTAAGACACATTTAAATTATCCGGTTATAAATTATAATTCTAATATTTCATAATATCAATGTTATAACAAAACTTTATTATTTCAGGTAATTTACCCGATTGATTTACGGAAAATTTGATTATAGTTTCTTAATAAAAAACGGAGATACCATGGTTATTATCATTATTTGTATTTTCCGGTAAGACATTTAAATTTTTCGGTTATAAATTAAATATCAAATGTTCCATAACATAAACATTAATATTCTACTTTATAATTTCATGTAAATGTCACGAGTCATACAACCTAATTTCAATTTAAATTCTACGAAAAAATCCGAGATACAATAGTCATTCTCACAATTTCGTTTTTCCTGTAACACCTTTAAAATTTTCCAATTATTAATTATAACTAAAATACTCCATAATATCAATATTAATATTTGATTTTATTATTTCAGGTTATTAATACAATTTATTTAGTTTGACTTTCCTTATTTGTCTAAATAACCGAATTAACATGAATATGGTAATTTAAATATTTTAATTATCCCAATCACACTTTAATTAACATCAATATTGAATATTGACTTTCCTTAAAAATAATGGTCCATAATAATAATGATTTGACTATAATATATTATTTTATATAGATTTAAATTTTGACTAAATTTTAAAACATAACTTATATTACCGTATTTTTATAATTTACAAAACTATTTGATTTCTATTTATATTATAATTTAAAAATTTTATTATCGTTATAAATTTGATCACCATATATAAGTATATATAATGGATAGTTATAAAATTTATCACGCACTCAAATTTGACCTTACATATTTAAGGTCAATGTAGGTCAATGCTTTGAATATGGTAATTCTAAACAGTTTTGGTATATGATTAACCATTAATTTATAATTAATGGTCAATAATAATAATAATGATTTGACTATAGGTTGCTGCTAAACGTACCCCCTCTCATCCATTTTTACTAAACATACCCCCTCTTTCGAATTTTGCATTAATACAGTTTAGACCTTTTTTTGTTTCTTTTGTCATTGTGTTATCTTTTATTATCATTATTGTTTTTATAAAAGCATTTTTTTCTATTTTTATTTAACAACTTTTTTATATTTACCCTTTTATGTATATTCAAAAGCCTTTAATAAAAACATATTTTTTCTTACTTAGAAAAATGTTTTTATTCTTATATGAAAAACGTTGTTTTTCTTGTTTTAAAATAATGTTTTTTTTCTAAACCTGTTTTAATCTTTTTGGAGAGCGTTTTTTTTAAATTAAGAGATAGGTTACATTTTTTTATAAAAAATTATATTATATTTTTATAAATAAAAAGGTTAATTACCATAGAACTTGATAAAAAAAATTGACTCTTTTCTCAATAACATTAATCTCATGTATCCAAACCTAACAAATAAAATTAAATTGTTTTGAATACATTTTATAAAAAAATAAGAAAACAAAAACTCTAGAGAAAACATATAGTACTTTTTAATACATGTAAAAAAATAAACAAACTTTTGATAAGATCTTAAAGATATAAAATAATAAAATCAATAACAAAAATATATAAAAACAGTAAAACAAAAATAAAAATTTAATAGTTTTTTATTTGATATTTGAGAGAATTATAAAATAAAATAAGAGGGACTAACATGTTAATTATAAATGTTAAGGGGAAATGAAAGTTCAGGGGGGGGGGGGGGTGTATGGATAGCAATGGAGGGGAGTACGTTTAGCCTGACCATTGACTAAAATATATTTTTTATATACATTAAAATTTTGACTATATTGTTACATTTAAGTAACTTAATTTTAGAATTAATGATCAATAATTTAAATAATAAGTTGACTAAATTTTCAAAGATAAGTTATATTACCTTATTTTGATAATATTTTGATAATTTACAAAACTATTTGATTACTATTTATATTCTAATTTCAAAATTTTATTATCGTTTCTATTTATATTATATCTTACATAAATAAATATATGTAATGGATAATAATAAAATTGATCACGCACTCAAATTTCAACTTACATATTTAAGGTCAGTAGAGGTTAATGTTTTGAATATGATAATTCTAAACATTTTTGGTATATGATTAACCATTAATTTATAATTAATGGTCCATATTAATAATAATGATTTGACTAACTTATATTATTTTAATAAGATTAAATACGTATAAAATTAAAGCATTTTTGATGGTTAATTAATGGTCCATGACATAATTAATAAGATTAAATACGTATAAAATTAAAGCATTTTGTATGCCTAAAATATGTTCCAGCATTTTTGATCCCTAAAATACGTAGCTTGACCAAAATATAAGTATTATCTTTGTTGCTTAATATTCTTAATTAATAAATAATTAACATTCATAACATATTTATTTCCGATTAAATACGAAATTTGATTAATTACTAACTAACTTTTAAAAGTTTCCATATTTTTCAATGGTAACCAACTTTCCATTTATTTATATTTGATTATTTTTAAGTTGGAATATAAGTTGGAATATATTTGATCTAATTAAACATAAAAAAAAATATTTTTAACTATGCCTAAATGTTAAAATAAATGTCTAAAAATAAACCCCAAATTAATAATTTCAATTTTCTATTCGAAATTCAAATCAGAATCATCATTATAAGTTACTGAAAATATAATAAGTTGTTGCTTAAATACGAAATTTAAATAAATCATTTCGAATATATATTTAAATTTCAAATTTTAAATAGTCACTAATTGCTTAATTTATGGTTAATAGTCATAACATAATTAAACCCGATTAATACGGAATTTTACAAATTAAACACAAACTTTTAAAGCTTTCCATAATCTTCAATCTTAACAAACTTTCCATTCTCTTATATTTAATCATTTTTATTATGTCTAAATGTCAAAATTAAATTCTAAAATAAACCTCTCGATATCGATGTTTTAAAAATAAAAAACATTTCCATAATTTTTTGAAGTTGACTAATTAACCATTTTTTTAATATTTTGTAATTATTTCGACACATGTTGTTTGAATTTTAAAAGAGTATCAAATTTGTTCGGTATGAATTCGTGTCGTCACAAGTTATTTTTAAGTTATATTATTTTTTTAACTAAAAAGGCATATTCATTTTTCATATCCATTCATTACCTTATAATGAATGTAAAATTATTTGTTCTTATAAATATTACACTATCAATTCATTATTATTATTATTATTATTATTATTATTATTATTATTATTATTATTATTATTATTGTCGCTATATATATTTATATACAATTTTCACGCGTATGATACACATGTTACTAGCCATTGAAAAATATTCAAATTTTACATTACTGTTTGAGTCTTTGTCTCCAATTCTTCCAACGTTATACAAAGACATTTTTTAATATGTGACAACCTTTTTTCTAAAAACTATTTTATACACATAAAATGTATAATAATATCGATATGAATGTTTTGACTTGAATTAAATCAAACAGTAAGGTTTGCTTTGCAAATTATAGCTTATAACTAATAGTGTATAAATATATCAAAAACTTATTATAAAAGTCATAAATAAAAATCATTATATAATATAACTCAATTACGTATTACATGCTATATTTTTTTTTACCTTTATAACTTTCATCCGTGTGTAACAAGAGCTTTCATTATTAAACATGTTATTATTTTAATGGTATATTTAATTTGGATTATATTATGTTTATAATTTTTCAGGTGGTGAAGCAACATGAGTTTCTTTTGTTAGACTATTTGAAGAAGTTGATGGTGGTTTAATATGAAAGAACATGTTTAGGTCTTTTGTTTGATGTTTGTTTGTGGTTTGGTGTACACTAACTTATTTTAACCTTAAACTTTTAATATCTAGATATTGTAAATAGTTAACGCTTTGGTCCGAAAGTTATAGAAGTTTTGTGTGCTTGAATTTGTTATTTAAATTGATTTTGTAGTGATTTTAGTTTTCTTCTTTGTAAGTATAAAAAATTACAACACATTTCTTTCTATTTCGATGATTGTTTAATAAACAAGACTTTATGACTTCATATATCATGATGTAGTTTTTATTGATATATATTTTTGGCTTCATGGATTAAGTTAGAAAGATGTTTTAAATTGGCATTTTACATTATTGTTGTTGTATGTTATTTTATTTTAATAAAAATAACAATGTAATACCTTATAATGAATGTAAAATTATTTGTTATTATAAATATTACACTATCAATTCATTATTATTATTATTATCATTGTAGCTTTATATATATATATATATATATATATATATATATATATATATATATATATATATATATATATATTTATATACAATTTTCACGCGTATGATACATGTTACTAACCATTGAAAGATATAGAAATTTTACATCATTGTTTGAGTCTTCGTCTTTAATTCTTCCAACGTTATAAAAATACATTTTTTAATATATGACAACATTTTGTTCTAAAAGTTATTTTTAGAAACATAAAATGTATAATGATATCGGTATGAATGTTTTGTTTTAAATTAAATCAAACACCAATGTTTGGTTTGCAAATTATAGTTTATAATTAATAGTGTATAAATATATCAAAATCTTATTATAAAAGTCATAAATAAAAATCATTATATAATATAACTCAATTTACGTATTACATGATATATATTTTTTACTTTTATTATAACTTCCATCCGTGTGTAACACGGGTTTTCATTATTAAACATGTTATTATTTTAATGATATATTTGATTTGGATAATATTGTTTTTTTAAATTTTCAGGTGGTGAAACAAAATGAGTTTTTTTTTTGTTAGAATATTTAAAGAAGTTGATGGTGGTTTAATATGAAAGAACATGTTTAGATCTTTTTGTTGATGTTTTTTTGTGGTTTGGTGTACACTAACTTATTGTAATTTTAAACTTTTAATATCTAAGCATTGTAAATGATTAACGTTTTGATCCGAAAGTTGAAGAAGTTTTGTGTGCTTGAATTTGTTATATAAATTTATTATGTTTAGTGACATTTATTTCACCCGCGTGTTACGCGGGTATATACCCTAGTATACAAGTATATCAATATTATAATATGATGCCTTTTTTATGTCTTAAATATAAGATAGTAAAAAAACGGGCATGCCATTAATTGTACAGCAAAATGTTAATTTAAATCAACAAATTAATGGATATTTAAATTAGCAAGTTAGATTGTAATAATGTAAGCTATGATCTATTGACCGATAAAAATTCTATTGACAATTTAAGTGATGATTCGACTAATATTTTACTTCCATTGTTGAAGAAAATGCAACTTCAACGAAAAAGGAAATCTGTGCCCCCTAATTAACAATTGACTGAATTTTTCCAATCAGATGTTATAAATTATTTTGAAATGCCATAAATAAATGTTAGAAGCAAGAGAATAACTTCTCCATTTGAGTGAGATTTTCATTATTAATGAATATGAATGTCAGTAATATAATTGGTTAAATTGCCGGTATAGATTATAATCAGTTATAAATTATAATTAGTAGTACACTTTGAATTAGGTATGGATGTTTTCGATACCGATTTGGTGCCGTCGGTGCCGAATTGGTACAAAGTTTTGAGTTTTAGTATCGGTACGGTTCGGTACCGGTATTTTCCGAATTTTGCACGAAATACCGGTGCCAAACTGATACCATACCGGTACCGAACCGAACATTTTGGTACCTGTATCAGCTATTTGAGATTTTTGGAATCGGTACCGGTACCATCCCGAGCTCATCCTTAATTTGAATTATTAAATCCAATTTGCATAATTTAAATTACGAAGAACTATAAGTTAATCATATGTTTCTTACATTTTTATAACGTGCGGACTTTCAATTTTAACACAACATACATGTACATATGATAGATTCATTAATATATTTATATGCAATTGGCCTTATGTTTCAATTGCATAAGTGTGTTGGTTAAGCTTGAGATCTTTATGATATTAGGTTCGAAATCTGACTTAACGAGTTGTTCTATAGTGATAGGTTTCCTCCGTGATTGGGATTTTGGGTGAGTTAGGCATGGATTGCCAACATCAATATAAACGTTTGATATCGTGTCTCAGGAAAACAAATTTTGAATATTGAGGTAATTCTAGATATTGTTAAAAAAGGATTCATCCTCGCCCCCACCCCCACCCCCACCCCCACCCCCAAAGCTTATATGTAGGCACATAATAAGTTTATTAGTTCACATTATTTAAATAACTGGTGGCGATCAGCTACAAAAGCACAAGATGTGAATGGTGATCATATAATCTGTATTTTAATTATTTTCTAGAAAGATAATTAATCTAGTACCTTTATAAAGTATTACGCAGTTTGTGCACTTTCGGTCAAATGGAATATATATACCACAGTGTGCAGTTCTATCGTCCTTGGTCATATTTAAAATGACGCGTGAGACAAAACTAAACAAATTTTGGACTCCTCTTTTTACCTAAACAATTGTTTATTAATCCATACAGAATATTCTTAAAGTGTACCAAATCTGGGCTTTGGCATTGGGATGTTAGTTTGGACTCATTTAATTTGTTTCTTTTTGCTTAAACATGTATTCTTTAATCTTATTGGGTTGGTAGTGGTTTAAGGTATGCATATGTCATGCAGTCGATCTTTATACGTTTTGGATTTCTGACACTGGTTCTTAATATTACTCAAAGGTGTAAACGAACCAAAAATTCAATGAACGATTGTGGGCAGTTCGACGGAAAGGTCATTTACATTCATTTGTTTAATAACAAATTGACATAAAAAATTTCATTCGATTAATTAAGCATGCATATGTCATGCAGTGGATCTTTATAAATCCTGGATTTATGATACCATATATTTTCGTAATAAACTGATTAGATCATTCGCTATGGAAGATGTGAATATGAAATGATCACATAGGTGTCACGTCAACACACATAGCCATGTGGAGCTTTTACATTTCACACCCAAACACGTGTTGAGGCGGGGTGATATGTAATGTGTGATAATGGGTTAAGCAAAAGTAAATCGATTGGTTACACAATAATTATTAATAAAAAAAAATAAAAATAAAAAAACTTTGAAATAAGATGTTGAGCCTTAGCTGGGATTGGTAAGGAAAATTGTGTTAAGTTTTTGTTAATGATGATTGGATAGTCAAGTATCGTGCATTGGCTCATTCTGTTGCAGAGCGCAAATTGATTATGGCATTTTATGGGTGAGCTACGTATACACGTGAGTTGTCCCGTCTTTCATCAACACACCAATTAAGTATTTGGAGATTGATCGATATACAATTTATTTGGGATGTGGGCTTGAAAGGATCTCTCAAGATTTTCTATGTTACTACTACTAACCAGATATTGTAAACAAATATACTTACAAAAGGGTTTTCTACGACTTAGTTTGAGTGTGGTTCAACTTGCACAAGAATATTAAAGATATAATAGATAAAAGTACTACTACTAGGACTGACTACGACTACTACTACGACTACTACTACGACGACGACCACTACTACCACTATCTAGTAATTAGTTTGAAAACACTTTTGTAGATATACAAGCTTAGTGTATTTGGCATTATAAATTTATTATCGAACACTATTTAATAACAAAACCACCTTAGTTTAATTTCTTCAGTAGGAAAGTAAAGAAGCACTCGATATGAACACTTTTGGATGCCAATTAATATGCTTCCTTTGTACCTTTTCTGGTGACCTTTTAATTGGCACTTTAAATTCTGGATGTTGTCTTTATTTGATCATCCACATAGAATGATTAAACAAAGGAAACGCAAAATGTTAGAAATGGCCACTCGTAAATGGCACTAGCCCTCCTGGAAATAAATAAACCCACTGCCCTTTTAAAACTCAGGTTTATTCGATACTAGGTTAGATACCTGTGTAGAACACGAGTTAAAATAAATAAAATTATTTAAATAATAACACTATGAAATATTCGTTACTTATAAAAGCTTAATATTAATAACTAATATTTATATAAAATAAAATATTATATTTATGTTGGCATCAAAATTTTAAACCAGTAAATAATTATTAAAACGAGAAATAATGATTTAAAAAGAAAAAATAATAAAATATAAAACTATTAATAAGAAAAAGAGGTATATATTTAATATGAGAGAGAGAGAGAGGTGAAAACGTTTTGTAAGGATCACTCATGTTTAATGACATATGGCACTAAGAAACTCGTGCAAAGCACATGTTATAATAAATAAATTTATTTAAATAGTAACATAATGCGAAATACAACAAATATGTTCAATAGATATAATATATGGGGTTAGGTTAAAATACAAAGTACACAAAAATGAGAAGTATGAGAAGCAATACAGTCCATTAATCTTAGATTTTAATGGTTGTGATTAATTTGAGAAGAAAAAAGCAAAGGAAATGGCATATATGGAATATTCCATATTTGTTGACTTTCTCTCTCCACATGCAAGACACATGTTCATTCCCTCATCATCTTTAAACATCTATAACTTTTTATACGACAATTTAAAAAACAAATTCACCATAATAAGAAACGTTTTTTATCTTTAATATGAGTATCATATTGATGAAAAAATAACAAAAAAAATAGTGGGTTTTTATACATTGTGTTATTTATTAATTGGTCATTGGGTTTTTTAATTGGGTTTTCTACATTGTGTTATAGGTTATGATCATTGTGTTTTCAATCGTTACACACATTAAAGATAAAATTTAAAACAAAAAATTATATCATTGTTTATTTATGCTCATCATGCTGTCTCTTGTTCGTTATTGTGGCTTTTTACTCATCATTATATTTTAGACATTTATTATAATCAGGTCATTGCGGATTATGTATTTATCGTTGTGTTATACGTTTCATATCATTGTGTAACATGTATTCACTATTGTGTTTTACGTTTTATGTTATATTTATGTTATATGTATTAGATAATGTTGTTATTTTATCTTTGTATTTACATATTAGAATTACACAACTGTGTTATTTCACTCTTACAGTTTTTAGATTTCATCACTTTTGGGGAAAAAACACAATAATGAGCATAAAGACACAAAGATAAATAGAGAGACACAATGATGAACATAAAACAAAATGACAAACAAAAGGGCACAATGACATATTTTTTATTATTTTTTTAAAACAAAGTCGTATTGGATAAAAAAAAGGGATGTTATAATGGTGAATTTTTTAAAAACAAAATGTAGTACAAAAAGTTATAAATGTTTTAAAATGATGGAGGAAATTGACATGTGACTAGAGAAAATATGTGTTTTTTCGTTTATATCATTCTTCCTTTGGTCCCCACTTGATACATAACAATCAATTATGACTTCCATCATTCTCATTTTTGTTACACTTTTTAGAATAGCTCAACCCATAATATATGTTCGAATAAATTAAACATTACACAATATGTAAATAAAAACTTGTTGAAAATTCGTAAATCTCAAAATATTTTTATGTATACAATATTTGTATTTTAACTTCCATATAAAAAATGTAGTTTCACTTTGTTTTTTGCTTTCAACTTTAGATAATAAAACACATAACTTACCATGCGTTAACACATGTTGTCTTAAAAAAACAAATTAACCATCTGTAGTGATTGACCTTAACTTTTATTAATCTCCATTTGCAAAAGAAACATAGAGTGAAAATTTCCTTCTTTGAAATTAATTATTTTATCTAAATTATAGTGAAAAATCGTTACTTATAAAAGCTTAATATTAATAACAAATAAAATATATTTATATAAAACTAAATAATATATTCATGTTGGTATTTAATTTGTTTAAATAAATAATAACTATTAAAAAGAGAAAATAATAGATTAAACAAAGTTAAATATTAAACTATTAATTACAAAGAGAAATGTATTTAATAAGAGAGAAATGTGGGGAAATTTTGTAAGAATCTATTTTGTTTGATGCCAGGTGGCATTGAGAAACATTTATTTATTATATAGTATATATGTTAAGGGTCGTTTTATCCCTGACGTGATCCTGGCGATTATCCACATAGCTTGGATTCCTAGCTAGCTACAGGATCTTGAACTAAACGACTTTACTTGTTTTATTTAAGTTATGCTTGCAGGCTACTCAAAGATATAATGGCCTAAACGGCTTGGTGACTAATTCTATCTAAAAGATCGAAGGACCAGTTGAAATGCACGTGGGAATAAATAATGAGTTTTCAAATGGTCATGGCGGCTAGGGTTATCGGAATTATAGGACTTACAGTGCTATTCTTTTTCTATAAAAGGAGGTCGTTGTGAACGTTATAAGACACATCAAACACACCCAATACATTACACATGTATTCTATCTATCGTTCACAATCAGTTCTCGAACTGTAATCACCTTTTCATATTAATAAATTTAGGCAGAGGATAGTTTTCCCCTCCCGAGGTTTTTTTCCGAAGATCCTTAACAGGATCCTAGGGTTTTTCTAGCTATATCGTTGTGTCAATCCTTTACTTTTGTTGCATAGATTTACTATATTACTTATCTCAGTGTTGAGGAACACTCTACATTACTTAGCGAAATTGTTCAATTATTAATTTGGTGACTTTTGACGAAAACAGTTTGGCGCCCACCGTGGGGCATGTGGTGTTTTTCATTCTCAAATCCATATTTACATTCATCCTAAATCGTTAGCTTACAAAGCTATACTCAAAAATGGTCTCTCAATCAAAAGTTGTATCCTCATCTATGTCACCCGCAATTTCCGGAGCCGCTCAACTACATCCTCATCCCCTTGTTGTCCAGAGAAAGACGACAAATGTCGGCGTTAACATCTCAGGAGCCAGAGGATTAAGAGACATGCTTCCTTCTACAATAAGGCCTTCGTCCGGCGTGTCAGTCTAAAGATCTGGATCTCCCATCACGAGAACCATCGTTATGTCTAATGATGATATTTTTGATGTTTTGATGCAGATGAAGGAGCAATTGGAGACTTAAAAGCATACCAACAAATATGTCATGTGGGGACTGCGGGATATCCGAGCACAAGTTAGAGGCCAGCGGAGGAATCCTTCACTCCATTGCTACTTAGGAACCTGAATTTTGAAGTTAAGACATTTTGACGATATTTTAGCTTTAGTTATGACATCTACCAAGTTAAGACATTATTTTTAGACACATAGTATTTTTATTAAAACTAATTATCATATTAAAAATGTTTTAAGAAATCTGAAATGTGTGTTACAATAGCTAAGTGGTTTGTTAAATTGAGTGCTTATGATCTATTCTATGAGCCTAGGACAACAGTTAAATCCCAAGCTTTTGCCAACTTTGTGACTGATTTCAGTAGTGATATCCAGCAGGAAGCTGATTGGGAAGTTCAACAACTAGACTAGGATAAGTGTGAGTGGATATTATATACTTATGGGCCTCAGATGTCAAGGAGAAAAGCTTAGGAATCATCCTGAAATCGCCATAGGGGGACATAATACCCAGACAATCAGATGTGATTTTCAAGCCACCAATAACGAAGCTAAGTTTTAATTGTTGGCCTTCAGTTGCCTAAGGATTTTGAAATTAAAAATATTCATTTATTTGTGGATTCCTTATAACTTGCTAACCACTTCAATTGCTCTTATGTTGTTAGAAGTGAGAAACTAACCAAATATCTTTAGATAGTAAAAAATCTTGCAAAGAAATTCGATTCTTTTATTATTGAACAGGTACCGAGGGATGAAAACGTTGAAGCATATGCTTTGGAAAATCTCGGATCTGCCTTCAAGATGACTGAAATAAAAATTCCGATCATACATATATCCTGAATCCAACCACATATATACCTTCAGTTGATGAATAGGAAGTAATAAGAGAAGCTAACCACCGGGATCCCCAAGTCAATGAAGTATCGGATTCTAAAGATATTGTTGATCAGGATCCTCAAGCTATTGATCAGAAATCCTGGGTCCAACCTATCAAGAAATATTTTCAACACAACGACGTATCTAAGAATGAGAATCCTAAAGCCTTTCGTATGAAGGTATCCTAGTTCATTACTTTAAATGGCAGTTTCTATAAAAAAAACCTCTTGCGGGTCCATACTTGAGATGCTTGGAGGATCCCAAAATACCAGAAGTTCTAAAATATATCTATGAAAGTGACTGTGAAAATCACAATGTAGGTTGATCAATGTTCTCCAAAATCCATAGAACTAGTTATTATTGGCCAACCATGAGGAAGGATGCAAAGGTCTATGATAAAAAATGTGATGCCTATCAAAAACCTTGCAACATTCTCCACCAACCACCTGAAAGAATTCTTCCAATTGTATCTCTATGGCCCTTCATGAAGTGGGGGAATTGATACTATGGGTAAATAACCAAAGGCTCCAGGAGGAAAGGCTTTCATGTTGGCAATGACATATTACTTTGCCAAATGGATTGAAGCAAAAGAATTTGCCCAAGTTAGAGAACAAGAACTGATATCCTTCATCAAGATGAATATCCTGACGCGTTTCGAAATCCCAGCCGAGATAATCTGTGACTTTTGCTGCATGGGGTATCAAAATGATTACTTCTATGCCAGTACACCCGCAAGCCAATGGACAAGAGGAATCTTCAAACAAGATCATCTTCAACAATTTGAAGAAGAAGCTGGGGACAAATAAAGGGAAATGGGCCTAAGAGCTACCATTTTTTATTATGGGTAGATCGAACTACATAAAAATTCAACATGGAAAACTCCTTTCTGTTTAGTGTTTGGGACCGAAGAAATGATTCCGACTGAAATGGTGATCCCTATTGCAAGATCTTGTCTTTAAAATACTTAAACGAACGATCAGGATCTTGTCGATGATCTTGACGTGGTGGATAAACTCATAGATTCTTCAAGGATTTGTATGGCGGAATACCAACAAAGAATCACCAAGTCTTATAACAAGAATGTTAGGGTCAGAAGATTTCGAGTGGGAGATCTAGTACAAAGGAAGGCATTTCATAATACAATGGATCACAAGGATGGAAAATTAGCACCCAAATGGAAAGACTGTACAAGATCGAGGGTAAGGTAGGAAAATGAGCATATCATCTATCTTCTATGGTTGGCAGGATCCTGCCAAGATCCTAGAACATTGTTCACCTTAAACTCTACTTCGTGTAAGTTAGAATTTAATTTCTAACTTAGTATGGTATGTATCATAGCCTTACTATTTCAATTATTTATTTCATTTAAATTTATTTTTTGAATCCCATTACTGGCTTAAGCATCGGAGGGGTGTTAGTTAAGCTAACATCCACCCTCACAAAGGTTCAAGTGTTTTGCAGAATCGGATCCCGACTAAGAAGTGAATGCATTCCTAGGGATTTGGCCACCTCTTTAAGTTTAAGGTATAAATCCCTTTAAATGTTTAAAGGTTTTCACCTTTCTACGAATTGGGTTTGAACACCTCGCTAGGAGCGCACGTTGTCCACATGTAATTCAAGATGGTGGGACCAGTTCATCTTAATGGTGGCTGACAATTTCGTTGTTATTGGTTACATGGTAGATCATCATGTATATCATTAATGGAATAACATAAACAGGTTATACAACCGTGGCTTTTCCCAAGTATTTACATAAGGTTTTGGCATTTACATGTCACTCAAATTGGCTTGTCCCAAGTGTTTACATAAGGTTTTGACATTTTCATGTCACTCACGATTTGCTTGTCCCAAGTATATAACACTTACGTGTTAACTCAAGTTAAAAGTTATTTTTGGGATTTCCCCCAAGATCTTTACCATCAAAAACTATAATTGGGATTTTCCCCAAGATCATTACGATCAAAATAGTTTTCTGGATTTTCCCCAAGATATTTATGATCAAACCTATTTTGTGTTTTTCCCAAGGATCCTCAGGATCACCTAACCATCTCATATAATATCTTAATGTATCTTGTAGGATCTTAAGGTTTAATCCAAGATAGAGATTACAAAGATTGGTTCTCCTTAAAGATACCAAGTGCCTATCAATACAAACCTCATCCTATTCAAATTGGTTTGATTACTTATTTACTTTCCCAAGTATGTGGTGAAAAATTATTTACAAACTTTGTTTTTATCCATTTAAGTGTAGTTGAACAAAGGCTTTTATTAAAATCTATTTGACATAAAATGAAAGACAAAAGTCAGTATAAAGATTTTCATCATATTAAGCAAAAGGATATCCCTGACTTCGTCCTGAAACTCAAGATTCTCCATCAGGAATAGCAAAAGTTTTTCTAAGCTGATAATCAAGGGCTTCATCCTGAAACTCAGGATCCCTCCACCTTGATTATTTATTGTTCTAAAAATCTAAAAGTAATTGTTCAAA
Source organism: Bidens hawaiensis (assembly GCF_021521415.1). Lineage (NCBI taxonomy): Eukaryota > Viridiplantae > Streptophyta > Magnoliopsida > Asterales > Asteraceae > Bidens > Bidens hawaiensis. The sequence goes on from NW_027491042.1 coordinate 104,907, forward strand.
ACATCACCATATAACAGAAAAGTAAACTGTTTTACAATCGTATCGAATACCATCAAACAAAAATCACCAGAAAAGGACGGGCTCGGGCATTGTCTTTAATATCCTTCATTGCCCCTCCGCGAAACCGGCAACCATCTTAGCCTGCTCCACCTTATCTCCATCACCAGTCTTGACTTGCATGTCTCCAGCCTTCTCCTAAGAAGCCTTACTCGACTCAGCGAAATCCTCTCCGGAATCCAAGCCTATCTCAGTCCTCATCTCTTCTTCTCTCACCTTTAAACCTTCAAGATCCCAAGAGGATACGTCGAAGTCGGGCTTCCTAGCCTCCACCATCAACTTGATCCTTTCACAACAAATGGAATGAGGAGCGTGCATCTTGAGATTAGCAAGGTCCCACTTCAGTCGATCAAACTCATTAGCCTTATTCTCGATATAGAGGTAATTGGACTCGGCTATTTTATTGAGATCGTCCACCTTTAGCTTCTGCACCTCGACCTCATGAAGAGCGGGTTGATGGACCTGCAATGAAAAGGTATGATTAATACGATATTAACGTTTTATAAAAAAGAACACTGCATGATACTTACATGGCAAAGGAGTGACTCGACGCCTTCAAAGTTGAGTGAGTCGACAACGGATCCTAAGGCATCAATGGCTTTCCTCTTCCTAAAAGCGAAACATTTAGTTCAAGAAGTTGGAAGGAGTTTCTTGGAGACTTCGGTAGTAGCAGGCTCCTTCTTTAGGATGAAGCTGTCCGGATCATCCAAGCCCATTCCTTGTCCTGTTATAAAAAAAAAAATCTGGATTCCAAAATAATATTCTTAAACACAAAGTGACTAAGAATAATGGTTTTACCTGACATTCTTTCGTTTGATGACTGCTCGGAATCCAAAGAGAGTAAAACTTCAAGCTGGAAGGAACGCTCCTCCTTGGGAATCTTCAAAATCGTTGAAATCCTCTTCAAGGCAGCATATGTAGAAGTCACATGATCGGTGAACTTCGCTGAAAATCATAAGGAAAAAGCAAGATAAATATCAATTTTGTTCCTTTATTTTTAGAATCCTAAGTTAATTTCCTACCTTTCTTAACCCAACGGTAAGGAAGTTCTTCGCCTCCGAGGATTGAATCCCTTTGTACTAAAATAACCTCCTATACCATTGCCCATCGTTTCTTTTTGTATTTAATATCAGAGGGAGTTGGCCATACATCAACTGAAGCACAAATCAACTGGAGTCGTGGGTTCTTAAATAATAAATGGTGGCTAAGTCAGAAATTTGAAGGTCGATGTGGCTTGTAATGATCTTGTTAAGCATAAAAAGAATCCTCCATAACATTGACATAGCTTGGATATAGCTAATACCGGTGACTTGAAGAAACAAGCGATGAAGTCAGGAAAGGGATAAGTTAGGCCAATGGTGAATTGGTAAGCCAAGAAGCCGACCCACTTTTTGGAGATACAATCAGAGCGAACGGTCTTGTCGAAAGGGTGAATATAACATCCTACCCCTCGCACCACCAAAATTGTCCACTTTGCCCATAAAGAGCTCACGGATTTGATTTTGGTTGCCCAGGTGGAGACTTCCCAGGAGGTCACCCATCCTACTACTACTTCCAGCTGAGCACGCTTAAATGTGGAGCTCTCCTCTCGTCCACTACCATTAAGCCCAAAACGCGTTGGTGATTTAATAGGCATGACATTTACTTATAAATCAAGGATCTCTCTTGTCCACGGCCAATGTGGGATTTGCCTCGGATGTTATGTAACGTCCTACATTTAAAACTAGTAATAATATATATAAAGTATAAGAAATTTCGTTACTTAAGGGTGTGTTAATATTTAGTTAAGACTAAATAAAATATTTGAATGTGGGCTAGGATAATGAAAGATGGAATAAAGGATGGTGATGAGCCTTAGGTCCATGGGCTTACGGGTATATATATTCGTTAAACCTCTCTAAATCCCTAAAATCCTCATTCTTATCTTCTAGCATCCATTCACACTCAAAACACACACTCCAAATCTCTTAGAGATTTCGAACCATATCAAGGAACGATCAAGGGTGTTTATTATTCGTGCGTGTGCGCGGCTTGTATAAATTATGATAGCTTGGATATTTAGCTTTTGCACAAGATCGTGTTTTAAATTTATAAAAGTGATTTCTACAAAGACTAAACACACACAAAATAGGCAAGTGTACCTATCGTATATGTAGAATAGTATTGGTAAGAACCAAGTATCGATCCGTGGACACAAAGGTTTCTAATAATAAATCGTTGTTTTATTTTAATTGGAGGTTTTAATCATTTTGGGGTTAATTTTTGACTTTTTTATAAAATGTAACTACTTATATATAATATATAGGTGACCAAGATAGGAAATTCTAAACGAGTTATTCAATTATGCGAAGGTTACCATCTAAGATCAAGAATCCACTCCATTTTAGCATTGATAATTAATATGTAGACATGTGATAAACTTGCCGTAGCAATATATGATATATAGCTCCTTAAACCTTAAGTGAGCATCTTTGGCACTAAGGAGATGGTATGCGCATTTTAAAGTCCACCCTTTCCTAATGTCATACCATCTCAATGATGTCAATTTAAGTTGGCAAGTAGTTTCGTAAAGTAGAAAGATTAGGATTGACTTCAATTTCTCGAATACCAATTCTAACAACTTCGGGTGGTTGTAGTTCATCACACAACCTCCCCTTGGTTGATTTATGTAGGTTATAATTACACATTCCGTTAACATATGGTTTCTTTAACTAATTTGATATCCTAAGCAAAGCCATTTTCGGATTACCAAGGTTTAGAAAAATACACCATAACTTATATCTCATCATTTCTAAGTACAATATAAGGATCCATGTTTCGATAATGTATCAAAGTATTTCTATCTTTCAAGAACATGAATCGATCATGAACGATTGCCAATGAGATTGACAACCACCAACTTTGAATTAGTGATTTAAGATGGTGAAACATTTCTTATCAAAAGATAATTGTAATATAACCATGTACTTTACTAGACTACATCACATGTCTTGATCAATTATCAAGTAAAACAAAGCTTCTTCATAGATTTTAGATGGTAAAAGGAGTTTAGCTCATAACGAGCATAATGATAAACATTAAGATGATTGATAATAACAAATACATGATTAAACTTGGAACAATCTAACCAAATGTAGATGGGTCTTTCTTCTTAATGATGGTAATGATGGTTGATGATGATGATTAATGGTGATGACCTCCAAACCTTCAAACTCTTCTTAGATCTTCAAAGTGAGTGTTAGTGTGTGTTTTTATAAGTGAAAACCGGAGAGAATTCTTTTCAAGGCACACCAAATGAGTGCAACATGAGCCACTATTTATAGGCAATCTGGATGGTGAGGCACGGCCCCGTGCTTGATGAGCACGCCCCGTGCATTTTATGACATGTGCCAGATTTGTTTTGTCTTTTCTGTGAGGTGGCAACGGCCCCGTGGTTGGTAGGCACGACACCGTGTTTTTTAGTGACATGTGCTCAATTCGTCTTTGTCTTTTCTGCATTCTCATCCACGACCCCGTGCATGATGAGCACGGCCCCGTGCTTTTGTTTCAAGATTTTGTCTTTTCTTGTGTTAGAAGCATGGGGGCGTGTTTCTTTGTTTTCTTGTGTTTTCTTTTGTTTTTCTTCGTCTTTTTGCTTGTTTCTTCGTTTGGGGCTTGGTTTCACCTGAAATTATGTTTTATTATGATAAGTAGCCTTTTATGCTATGTTATTAGATAGAAATTGTAGTTTTTAGAGATTATTTGATGCCGAAAAGATGTATATTTATATGTACATCAAACATCCCCACACTTGAACATTGCTTGTCCTTAAGCAATCTTCTTATAAATATCCTCTAAAAACAGCAAGTTTAGATTATAGCTATCCCTTAAGTGAGCTCCAAGAAGATGAAACAAAATAACCAATCTTTATGTTAGTGGTAAAGGAGAGATAATTTTTGCTATTATGTGTTTCCGTTTATGCAAAACGTCACGTTCTCACAATGTTCACTCACACTCGGTTTTATATCTGATCATACCTGTGATGTATGTGAACACTCTTAGCCAAAATGCAACCTGTGATAAATAAGCTTGTAACAAGTTCAAATCTCCACCTTTTGAAGGGTTGCATAGATCAGAAGGTAAAAAAGGGGTTTCGGTTTACTATGATTAGGAATTGGTATTTTGTGGCGGTTCAAGGGTTAATGATAAATACAACTTCCACTGATTGTCGGGAGTTTTGAGATGTCTTCAATGGTTAGCTCCTTTTCTCCGAGTTTTTTTTATATACCTAATGACTCTTTTAAGGTCAAATCGTCAAGACCAGTTTTATCGAGGATGTGGATCAATTCTTCCTCAATCCTGTTCTGAATATAACTTCCAACTCTAATGGATCGTTTGGCTTTGAGCCTAATAGCCCCCACCCTCATTAGTTCGGTATATTCATGTTGAGACTGAGTTTGACTTTTTCTACATCTTCCTTCGTGGGACCAGTTTCCGCAACCTAAGCATCGTTCGTATCTTTTTGCTCTTCTCTTCATTGCGTTCTTTGAAGTTCCACAGAATGGTGTCCTTTGTTCGTTTTGGCGCCACTTTTCCTCACCTCATTGCTAAAGAGAAAGATTCTCTCCCAAAGTTCTAGAGACAACGTAGATTTTGTGAAGTGTATGCAGCAAAGGAAATTGAAATCGAAAGAATGCATTTCCAGTTCTTTAGGGTCTGCCGGTAAAAGACCAGTGTTGTATTTTACCGGTGAAAATGGATAAAGTGATCGGGTTTTTGGGGTTTTGTAATTTGGTAATGGGTTTGATGGAATTGTGTAATTATTACCTTCTTTCTTATACAACGTTTCATGCGGTCTTAAAATGAATAATTGCGACAAGTTCTAAATCACATGAAACATATGACTCACTCAAAGCTTCCGAAAAAATATTTATATGGCATGAGGTTTGTCTCACAGTAACGGAGGAATTGGGTATTAACGCCATATTTTGCATAAGTTTATTCTCAATATTACAAAACTTCTTCTTACTTTTTCACTTTTATGTAATGATTGGTTGTTTGCAAAAAATTTTCTTGGTTTTCTCTTTAGGTTTTTAAGTAATCTTTGTTTGCTGCAAAAATATTTGTTTTAGAGAATTTTTATAATTAGTTGGACAAACAATTGGTCAAGTAATTTCCCTTCCCACACTTGAATCTCACATTGTCCTCAATGTGACAAGATTCATGAAAATATAGAAATTCAAAGTGAGTATCTTGGGTAAAAATGTAGAGTTACTTCCCTACGGGTTAACGAAATTTCGACAGAGCATCCCCTGTTTTTCGTCTGTTTTCCTATTTTTGTACATGTATAATATAAAACTGCAAACATCCACAAACAACCAAGCATAAACTGCTGAAAATTGGGTATGGAATCATCCATCCCTTGCCCTATCGGTCTAAATTAGTTCCTAGCATAATGTCTTTGGCACCCACGACCATAAAAGTATCCAAACCAACATAAAAAACAAACAAACAAGTACGACGGAAAGTAAATTGTTCAAAACACACATAATAAGTTCATAAAATACTACCAACCCGTGCCCGTGCCCGACCTACCAGTTCCGCCAGTCATCAGTTACCCGTGTCCGGGTCAAATGGTCCTGGTTTGTGCATATTCAGCTTCCATCTGTGCCTCTAATCTGTCTTGTCGTTCGTCCTCCATCATCATCTCCAACTGGCTCTCCGGGTCCCAGATGTCGCCTCGGCTGTCGATGAACCTCCACATTCCTGGTCTTACTCTAAAGATTTGAGCTATCTGATATTTGTAACAGAGTTTGAGGTTAAGAGCAATAGGTTTCGGGCTTTCTGTTCCTTCCCTGTCCACGTGATAAGCTTCGTAAAGCTTGTAGATCCATGCACCGCCGAAGAGTGGGGTACTTGGACATTCAGCGGTTGCATTGGTCCTGAAAAGTTGACAAAAAAGATAAATAATGTTGCAGTCAACTTTATTCCTTATAAAGTAAAGTGCCCACAGATCCCGTAAATTCACCACTCCTTTATTTTTGCTACATGTTGTTATTGTCTTGCTTAGCAGCTGGTGAATATATTTCATAAGTGGATCTCGTAAGGCTGTGCTTCTCGAAATATTTACGTGGTTTGTTTCATCCTCAAAACCTAACAATTCCCATTCTCGTGCTTATGTATCCCCAATCTCATTATCGTCTTTCTTCTCAAATTCTATTTTTGCGTAGGCCCAGATCTCTTGTTCTGTTTCTTCTTTCGTGTAAATTCCCATATCAATCCCAAGTTGGGTAAAAGACGTTTTGCGCCACACACCTTCACATCGGAACTTAATTGCATCTTCGTCCCACATATCCACATTCTTCTTCTTTATGTTAATGGATGCCAATAATTCCCTTGTTAGTTCTGTTACTGCCTCCCTTGTTTGCTCAAAGACCTTCTTCCACGGCCCAGTCACAAATGTGTTGTATCTGTTCCATTGATTGACTTGGCGTAGGGTGTCTTGGCAAGCATAGAAATTTGGTTCAGGGATTCTTTTGTTTAAATGGCTTAGCCTTATATTGGCTTGTCTGTCTCTTGCATCATGTCCGGTGAAGACTAAAAATGCATGAACGTCTTCCCCATACTCGGCCATCTGCAATTTAAACTTAAATTAGTCAAAAGTTGTGAAAAATTTCAATCTTGCTGAAACAGAGAGCAAAGCACGGCGGCGTGCTTTCAGAAGCACGGCCCCGCGCTGCTGCTTCTGGTTCAGTTCCTTTGATGTTTGACTTTTGGTTGACCACGACTCGTGTTGTTTTGGGCACGACTCGTGTTTTTAATATCGATTTCTAACTTATTCAGACTCGAACCCACGTTTCTAACCGATTATATCAAATGGGTTTAATGGTGTGTCGGGTATTTATGCTAACACCCAAAACCCGAATTGTTTCTTTCAATTAAACCCTAACCATCAAATATTCAACAATCTATTCATCATATACAAGCAAATTAACCCATATCCTCTTCGGGTTTTGACCCGAGTTGGTCGATTTGAGCGATTTTAGGGTTAAACTAAACCTAAAATGACGAATTTGGACAATACAATTGTTAAATTAACATACCTTAGGTTTAGAATCGAAGATTTGATGAAGAAATTCGCAAAATAGTTGAAGGTAGGCGGTTTTCGGTTCAGAATGCAGTGATATTAGGGTTGGATGTGTGAGAAAGTTATTTTATTAAGTTAAAACTCGTAACTGCTTTGTGACCAAAAACACGGCCCCGTGCAATAGGAAGCACGGTACTGTTTTGTTTATTTGTCGAGCTGGTTTGTTTTTAACTGGGCTTTTAAACATGGTAATTAAAACTCCTAGATTTCATTAAAACATAAAACTAAAGACATAATTAAAGATAGATGAAATGAAAAGTACAACAATAATTCTCGGGTCCTAACACATAGTACTAGCGGGAACAACTTAAACACGAAACGAAGTCAGAATTTCAATGGCCACCACTCCCGAACAAGTCCTGGATGTGTGGTGGTGCTCGTTTGGCTTCCAAAAGTTCGTCAAGCTTTTTGTTGAGCGTAACGATTTCTCGGTTGAGAAAGTTAAGTTTGGAAGTCACATCTTTGTGGTGGCCATCCACAACATGGAAGTTCTCGAACCTAAGCAAGTCGAGTTTGTTAATCAACTCGACTACTCGAGCTTTGGTTTGCATGTTGCTCTCAACTTGATCCCTTACGATGCATTGGAGTCTCATGATTTCCTCCTCAAGGAAGGAAGATTCATGTTGTTTCCCCTTCTTCACTGGCCTCCATTCAACCCGTTTTCCTTCCATTTAGGTAGTTTGTGTTTGGTGTGAATGGAATAGTGAATTTATGCATGCATTATATAGAGACTGGAAAGTTGAAAACGACACCGTGTTTTTGGAAGCACGGCCCCGTGCTGCTAGAGGAATAAATGTTTCTGAGTCAGAGAATTGTACGGAGTCAGTGCGTATCATGTTGAAGATTTTGGGGTGACCACGGCCTCATGCTTAGGAAAGCACGGCCGGTGCTTTTTGTCATAGTGAATTTCCTTTTAATTTTTCAATACGATTCAAGATCCGGAATTTTTAGAATGACGTTTATTGTGATAATTTGGAAGTTTGGTCATCTAAAAATTACTTTTCATTAATTAAAGATCCTAGAACAATTATGCGATAAGGCCGGGTTTCCTAAGAAAAGAAAATAATCAGGTTAAGCCCGAAGTCCTAACACATTGTGCTTAATGAACTTGTTTACACATGAAAACAGAAAGTTAAGTTTCCTAGAGTTTCCTGAAAGGCTCTCCTCCCCCGAATGGTCATGGTGGTGGAAAATACGTGAAACCGAGAACTTGAAACTGGAGTTGCTCGTTGATGTCTCGGAGTTCCATTTTCATGCTTTTCACTGATTCATTGAGTTGCACGAGACGCATCTCCATAAGGAGATTCATTTCGGTGAGTTCTTTCACGAGTTCTTGAAGTTTCAAGAGAAGCTCGGTTTTGGAAACATGGCGGGCATCATTTCTCGGATGTCGGGAAACGGGAATTGCTTCATTCATCTCAGTTGGCATGCTGAATTTTCAGAGGTTTTTGGTTTTGGTTTTGGTTTGTGCAAGGAATGCAATGACACAAGGTGCCTTTTATAACAAAACAGGAAACCGAGCACGGTAGCGTGCTTTTGGAAGCACGCCCCCCCGTGTTTTTACTCTGACAATTCTGTTACAAACCAGTCTGATTGAGATTTTTGCAGCGTAGATGCCGGCCCGCATTTTTAGGCACGGGACCGTGCTTTTGAAAGCACGCCCCAGTGGTTTTTCAAATTTTTTTTTTGGTGAAAGGATTTACAGGGCCTATTTTTGTGAAGGTCTTGGCCAGACCTTGTTTCCTTAATTTCTTACTTACAAAGTTTGGAGGGTTAATACCTCCAACACTTCTTTAAGTGGACCGTCGATATATGGCTTTAATCGATGTCCATTTACCTTGAACTTTTGGCCGTTTGAATTTGAAATTTCGATTGTCCCATAGTCAAAAACTGATTAAACTACGTATGGACCTGTCCACCGGGATTTCAGTTTTCCTGGGAAAAGACGTAAACGAGCGTTGTATAATAGTACACGATCGCCAGCTTGAAATTTTTTGTTTCCTTTTAAATGAGCGTCGTGTATGCGTTTAGTCTTTTCCTTGTAGGACCAGGAATTTTCGTAGGCCAGTGTTCTCAGTTCCTCGAGCTCACGAATTTGATCTTCCCGGTTTTCTCCGGCGGACGTTAGATCGAAATTCACTGCTCTGAGGGCCTAGTAGGCTTTGTGTTTTAATTCTATTGGTAGATGACATGCCTTCCTGTAAACGAGCTTGAAGGGTGTCGTTCCTATGAGAGTTTTGTAGGCCGTCCTGAGGGCCCACAATGCGTCATCTAACTTTTCTGCCCAATTTTTGCGATTCATTCCCACACTTCTTTCCAAAATTCTCTTAATTCCTCGATTTGAGACCTCTACCTGCCCACTGATCTGCGGGTGATATGGTGTTGCTAGTCGGTGGTGAACCCCATACTGTGCTAAGACCTTGTCCATTAGGGTGTTACAGAAGTGAGTACCTCTGTCGCTGATTAGGGCTTTTGGAGTACCGAATCTTGAGAATAACTTTTTCAGAAATCGTACAACTACTCGAGCATCGTTAGTGGGAAGAGCTTGTGCTTCTATCCATTTAGATACGTAGTCTACTGCTACAAGGATGTATTTATTTCCGAATGAGTTAGGAAATGGCCCCATGAAATCTATCCCCCATACATCGAAGATTTCACAAATTTGAATGCCTTTTTAAGCCATCTCATTTTTTGATGAGATGTTCCCGGCTCTTTGACAAGCATCACATGCTTGGATCAAAGTATGTGTATCTTTGTATATAGTGGGCCAGAAAAATCCTGTATTAAACACTTTCCTGACCGTGGTGGCGGTACCATGGTGTCCACCTGTTGGTCCTTTATGGCAGTGTTTGAGAATGTCTAAGGCCTCCTTGCCTGCTACGCACCTATGAATGACTTGATCTGCACCTATTCTAAATACGTATGGATCTTCCCAGAAGTAAAACTTAAGATCGGAGAAGAATTTCTTCCGCTGTTGATGGGTAAGTCCTTTTCTTAGGATCCTACAAGCTAAGTAATTTGCGAAGTCGGCATACCAAGGACTTTCGTCTTTTTCTTCTATCACTTCTTGAATGTGCATGAGGACTTCATGTGGGAAATTATCGTTGATAATTTCTTCGTGAAGTTCTTTGGGAGTTGGACATTCAAAACGTGAAAGATGGTCTGCGGCTACATTTTCTGCTCCCTTCTTGTCTTTAACCTCGATGTCGAATTCTTGGAGTAATAGGATCCATTGGATGAGTCTGGGTTTGGCATCTTGTTTGTTGAATAGGTACCGTATTGCGGCATGATCGGTGTAAACTATGGTTTTGGAAAGAACTAGGTATGATCTAAATTTTTCAAAGGCAAATACTACTGCTCGTAACTCTTTTTCTGTTGTGGCGTAATTTTCTTGTGCATCGTTCAGAGTTTTACTGGCAGAGCAAATTGGGTGAAAATGCTTTTCTTTGCGTTGTCCGAGTACGGTTCCAACTGCAAATTCACTTGCATCGCACATGATTTCGAATGGAAGGGTCCAATCGAGTGTGGTCATGATTGGGGCATTGACAAGTTTGTCTTTTAATGTATTGAATGATTCAATACATTCCTCAGAGAAGACGAATGGTGCGTCTTTTTCCAGAAGTTTGGTCATAGGTCTTGATATTTTTGAGAAGTTTTTATGAAGCGGCGGTAGAAACCCGCGTGACCTAGAAAACTTCTAATGGCTTTGACTGAAGTTGGTGGCGGAAGTTTGGATATGGTTTCTATTTTGGCCCTATCAACTTCTAGTCTGTTTTGAGAAATCTTGTGACCTAGAACAATGCCTTGCTTTACCATAAAGTGGCATTTTTCCCAGTTGAGCACTAGATTTACTTCTTCACACCTAGCTAACATTTTGTCTAGGTTTTTCAGACAATGATCAAAGGAGTCTCCAAAGACAGAGAAGTCGTCCATGAAAACTTCCATAGAGTTTTCGATCATTTCATGAAAGATGGCCACCATGAAACGCTGGAAAGTGGCTGGAGCATTACATAGTCTAAATGGCATTCTTCGGTAGGCAAAGGTTCCGTATGGACATGTAAAAGTGGTTTTCTCCTGATCTTCAGGAGCAATGGGAATCTGAAAGTATCCAGAAAATCCATCAAGAAAACAGTAGAACATTTTTCCAGATAATCGTTCGATCATTTGGTCTATGAAAGGAAGTGGAAAATGATCTTTTCTTGTGGCATCATTAAGCTTCCGGTAATCAATGCAAACTCGCCAGCCTGTGATGGTTCTCATTGGTATTAGTCCGTCCTTCTCGTTCATTACGACCGTCATTCCTCCCTTCTTGGGTACTACTTGAACGGGACTAACCCAAGGTGAATCTGAAATTGGGTAGATTAATCCGGCATCAAGCAGTTTGATTACTTCCTTCTTCACCACATCTTGCATGTTCGGATTGAGACGTCTTTAATGTTGGACCACTGGTTTGTATTCCTCCTCCATGAGGATTTTGTGAGTACAAAAGGAAGGACTGATGCCCTTGATATCCATGATCTTCCATGCGATAGCCTTCTTATGGTTTTTAAGAACCTTAAGAAGTTCGTCTTTCTCTTCTTTAGAAAGGTGAGATGAAATAATTACTGGGAGTTGAGAATCTTTCTCTAGAAAGGTGTATTCGAGATGTTTTGGTAGTGCTTTTAATTCTAAGGCTGGTGGTTCTTCGATTGATGGTTTTGATTTTTCATTGTTTTCAATGATTTCGTATATCATTTCTGATTCTTCGTGGCAGTTATTGTTGAAATTTTTATTTTCTAAGATGGGTTTGTTGAGTGTTTTGTCTAAGACTTGTGTTTCTAAGGGAGTTTTATGGAGGAATCTCGCATATAGCAACTTACGATGGAGTCTATTATGTCAACACAGTATAAGGTGTCATCGTGTTGTTGCGAATATTGCATAGATTTTCCTATGTCAAAAGTGATTGCCTCGTTATTGACCCTGAGAGTGAGTTTACTGGTGCAAACAACAATGATAGCTTTTGTGGTGGCTAAAAAGGGTCTTCCAAATAGGCAAGTGTACCTATCGTATATGTAGAATAGTATTGGTAAGAACCAAGTATCGATCCGTGGACACAAAGGTTTCTAATAATAAATCGTTGTTTTATTTTAATCGGAGGTTTTAATCATTTTGGGGTTAATTTTTGACTTTTTTATAAAATGTAACTACTTATATATAATATATAGGTGACCAAGATAGGAAATTCTAAACGAGTTATTCAATTATGCGAAGGTTACCATCTAAGATCAAGAATCCACTCCATTTTAGCATTGATAATTAATATGTAGACATGTGATAAACTTGCCGTAGCAATATATGATATATAGCTCCTTAAACCTTAAGTGAGCATCTTTGGCACTAAGGAGATGGTATGCGTATTTTAAAGTCCACCCTTTCCTAATGTCATACCATCTCAATGATGTCAATTTAAGTTGGCAAGTAGTTTCGTAAAGTAGAAAGATTAGGATTGACTTCAATTTCTCGAATACCAATTCTAACAACTTCGGGTGGTTGTAGTTCATCACACAACCTCCCCTTGGTTGATTTATGTAGGTTATAATTACACATTCCGTTAACATATGGTTTCTTTAACTAATTTGATATCCTAAGCAAAGCCATTTTCGGATTACCAAGGTTTAGAAAAATACACCATAACTTATATCTCATCATTTCTAAGTACAATATAAGGATCCATGTTTCGATAATGTATCAAAGTATTTCTATCTTTCAAGAACATGAATCGATCATGAACGATTGCCAATGAGATTGACAACCACCAACTTTGAATTAGTGATTTAAGATGGTGAAACATTTCTCATCAAAAGATAATTGTAATATAACTATGTACTTTACTAGACTACATCACATGTCTTGATCAATTATCAAGTAAAACAAAGCTTCTTCATAGATTTTAGATGGTAAAAGGAGTTTAGCTCATAACGAGCATAATGATAAACATTAAGATGATTGATAATAACAAATACATGATTAAACTTAGAACAATCTAACCAAATGTAGATGAGTCTTTCTTCTTAATGATGGTAATGATGGTTGATGATGATGATGATTAATGGTGATGACCTCCAAACCTTCAAACTCTTCACTAGATCTTCAAAGTGAGTGTTAGTGTGTGTTTTTATAAGTGAAAACGGAGAGAATTCTTTTCAAGGCACACCAAATGAGTGCAACATGAGCCACTATTATAGGCAATCTGGATAGTGAGGCACGGCCCCGTGCATTTTATGACATGTGCCAGATTCGTTTTGTCTTTTCTGTGAGGTGGCAACGGCCCCGTGGTTGGTAGGCATGACCCCGTGTTTTTTAGTGACATGTGCCCGATTCTTCTTTGTCTTTTCTGCATTCTCATCCACGGCCCCGTGCATGATGAGCACGGCCCCGTGCTTTTGTTTCCAGATTTTGTCTTTTCTTGTGTCAGAAGCATGGGGGCGTGTTTCTTGAGGCATGGGGGCGTGTTTCTTTGTTTTCTTGTGTTTTCTTCTGTTTTTCTTCGTCTTTTTGCTTGTTTCTTCGTTTGGGGCTTGGTTTCACCTGAAATTATGTTTTATTATGATAAGTAGCCTTTTGTGCTATGTTATTAGATAGAAATTGCAGTTTTTACAGATTATTTGATGCCTAAAAGATGTATATTTATATGTACATCAATTATCTACAATAACAAGTGATCATCACAGCTTAACTCGGAAAAACGTTAAGCATAAAAATTGGTATGTTTAAGGTACGTGTTATCCTAAAGATCGTTCATTTGATATTGGTTTTCTATGAAAATTTGTGGAACCTTAGATCAGGGTCTAAGGGTTAATAAAAATATAAACTTGACATTAAAATGTGAACATTATGGGTCGGATTCATTTAACTCAGTAGTTAAGTTCGGCTCTTTTAGTATTCCAGATCAAGCTTTAATCGGGTGTTTAATCAATCAAAAACCAGCTTAAGGGTCACCTTAGCTTGGATCTAGACCACCGGAAGCTACCTGGGGCATAAACAATCAAAATCCGCCCAACCGTGGTGGTTAACGGCGGCCGACGGTGCCGAAATCACTGAAAACCCCGAAAAAACGCGTTAAGGAAAACCATATCTGAACATATGCGTCATATATGTTACACGTGCACATATGTTTGGACACATATGATGTTAGCGTATAAGTGTGTGTATCTGTATATGTATGTATACACGTATATGTACCTGAACGCATATGTATGTACGTATAAGGATGGAGGCGCATATGTATGGGGACGCATAAGTTACTGGGCGCATAAGTATAAGTTTTGCAGCGCATGTCTTATACTGACGTATAAGTTATATGGGTATAACTTATACGGGTAGGGTGAGCTTGAAAGATAACTTATACGTGAATGACTTATATGTTGGAGGAGACTTATACACCTAAAATTGTATACGGGCCTAAGTGAATTTCCAAATAAATGAAATATATACGGAGAATAACTACGCGTATGATGTGTGTGACTCATAAGGTATATAAGAAAAGAATAAATGATAAATTAATACAAAAAGGTAATTTTTAAAAATGATAAAGACCAAAAAGAAAATATCGAGGCTAGAATAGATACGTAAGAGCACGAGAGTAGTAGTTAAACTTATGTGCCTTGTTACACAGTTAGTCGTGCTCAGTTGAAGAGAAGTGTTACCATCAATTCCGAAAGAAGCAGGACACAAGTGAGTTTCTAGCCCCATTTCCTTGTTATGTTTTCGGGGTTGTGTGCATACTCGATGTGATTTGTTAATACACTTACCTTAAGTGGTAAGTGTATGATATGTGAATGTGTTATAAATGATGTATGAATGATATATGAATGTGGTATGAATGATCTATGAATGATTCAGGAAATGTTAAGAGTATGTATGAAATTACATAAATATGAAAGTAATGAAAGGAATTTATGGTGGTATGGTTGCATGGAAAGAAGGACACTAGTCCTTAACAATATCCGAGGATGAAAGGCACCGGACCATAATAATATATGCGGTATGTATGGCGAAATGCTCTTTATAATGTAAGAATAGTTATGAATGTATGTATGTTAAAGAAAGAAAGTATGAAAGAATGAAAGTATGTATATATGGAAGAATGATAAACATGTTAAGTATACGTACCTTCGGACACGTATATGTGAATGTAAAGTTTGTTACATGGTTAACTAGAACTCACTCAGCGTTGCTGACTTTTAGTATGCACGCAGGTAAATAGGCTAAGGCAACTAGCTTGAACGAAAACACATGACATTTGACTGAAGAGGCTGGCATCTTTAGAAGAATGTTATGATATTTTAATATGACTTTTTATATATATTTAAAGACAAAGGTTTTATTATTATGAAAAGATTGAAGGATTATGTAATATAAGCTGAAGTTTTATATTCCGCATAAAGTTTTAATTTACTATGATATTTATAACTGTGTTTATGAGTAAATTCAACACCAATGTAGGGCATTGGGACTGGGGCCTTACAGTAGGAAAGGCATTACCGGATTGAAGATATGGCAGGTCAAGATCGGAAAGATTGCAGACTTCAAAATCAGGATCTACAAGGATTTGTTGACATTCGTAGTCAGGATGGGTGTTTACGCTACTGGAGGCGGAAGTTTTTGATCTCTTTTTGGCCATGGTTAGTAAAAATAAGCAGAAACGAGGAAAACCTAAGTCATAGATAAGAAGAAGTTACCTAGAAATGGAAGCGAGATGAGATTATAAGTGATCCATGAATAATTATAGGGGTTTCATCAGGATTAAAGGAATGGCGGTTGAGTTATCTTAGAAATTGCACCGGGTCGTATCAAATAACCTCAAGCCGTAAAAAATCAAAATTGTGATTAAGTGGAAAAAATACGACAGCTGTGAATTTATAGTTGACAAATGTAATATTTTTTGGGACACCTTTTTAGGGGTCGATTTATCCCTGGCGTGATCTTGACGATTATCCTGATAGCTCGGATTCACAGTTAGTTACAGGATCTCGAACTAACCGACTATACTTGTTTTATTTATGTTATGCTTGCAGGCTATTTAAAGATATAACGACCTACAACGGTTAGGTGACTAATTCTACCTGAAAGATCGGAGGACCAGTTGAATTGCACGTGGACTAAAGAATGAGTCTTCATATGGTCATGGCGGCTAAGGTTCCCGGAATTATAGGACTTATAATTGTATTCTTTTTTATATTAAAGGAGGTTGTCGTGAACGTTATAAGACACATAAACACACCCACTGCACTACACGTGTATTCTATCGTCCACTGTCAGTTCTCGAACTGTAATCACCTTTTCATATTAATAAATTGAGGTTTTTTCCGAAGATGACCACCAGGATCCTAGGATTTTCCGATGTTTTTCCCCTCCCGAGGTTTTTTCCGAAGATCCTTACCAGGATCCTAGGGTTTTCCTCGTTATATCGTTGTGTCAATCATTTACTTTTACCGTACTGTCTAGTATATTATTGAAGAAAACACTACCTCACTTAACGAAATTGTTCAATTATTGCTTCAGTGAATTTTGACCAAAACAATATAGATGAGGGGTGGTGCTACTTTTATAAACTGGTTTTCAAGAAAAACAATTTGTATAAGACACTAGTTATAAATCTTGTTTGGTTTTCCGTTACTTTCTTAACCATTTGAAACTAACCAAAGAGATAAGGAAAAACGTAATTCAAGCCTGACATATGACCTTGAATAGGCAATCGTGTGTTTATCATTGCACTATCCAACATCCATTGAAGGTTAAACTTTCAATATGAGTACTAAGTTGAAGCATCCAACTCGACGTGCCGATAAAAACCATTTGTTTAAGTAGTTGACGGTAGTACTACTGAACTTGAAGTACAATCAACTAATCAAGATTACGAATTCAAAAGGACTTCCACCAACATAATGCTTTTGAAAAAGTAAAAAATAACTAGTAGCATTTGCAACTATATGTACATATTTTATATTTCGATGACTAAAGGTATGCTTATGCAATCTATTTAAAAAATTGCGCAATATACCACACGTTATTACCAAAAGTAGAATATGATGAATGAAACTTTAGAGAAGAATGGTTTGAGGAGGCTCAAATAAAGAAAAAGGGCACTCATGTGCTTTGCTGTTTCCCTCTTCAATCCGTATTTATATATTTCAAGTTCCTTATAATATATCCATACTCATTTTGTGCTTCTTTTGGATCCCACCACTCAATTCTCTTTCTTTTGTGAAACCATAAATCGCCAATGGTATACCTTTATACGAATTGAATTAAATTAAATAAGTTATCTTTTAAATAATTAAGTTATCTTATAAGTCATGATACGCCAATTTCATGCTCATCGTACTGTCTTGTACGGTAAACTTGTTGTAATCATTCAAAGACCCAAAAATAATATTCCAAGAAGATGCAAGTGCCTTGAACACAAATCAATAGACTAATGCAACAATTCTGAAACAATTTGAAAATCCATGATGGTAATTTACGACAAATAACCTTTGCAATAGAGGTACGTGTCATGAATTACGGATCTAATCCTGGAAGCGTGCACATTCACGCATGTGCCTTCAGCACTACAAGTTTTTATTTTAAGGCGACAATCCAAAACATTAAACAAGTTACTGGTAATAGGTTGACAATTAAATAATAATGAAACGCCTTCAACCCAGGGAGTCGACTTAATTTACATATACACATATTTTTCTTAAACCTTGAATTTAAACATAACAATATATTGATAACTGGTTGACAATATAATAATGAAACGCAAGAAGTCTCAGAAAGTTGGATTTACATATGAACATTATTAAACATAGCGTAGCGGAATTCTTACAAAACTGGCATAATTAAAACTTGTTTGAAGTCATAACCTAACAACGAAATCCACTACGAACTAGAGGTCATCACACAAAATCTATTATGCACTCTGGGTCATCACACAAAGCCTTTTACACAAAGTTGACCTTATTATACATTTGAACTGGTTTAGCGAAATCGAGGGCTGATCACACACTTCCTGATCCACTTTGCTTGATCTAGTTCGTGAGCTAGTTTTATGTGATCTAGTCCTAAGCTCGCTTAAGGATCAAGATTGTTACTTTACGGGTCATAGAACCCGAGGGAGGGATGGTGAGGAGTAGGTGTATATAATTATTATTTCTTTTATATAATGTTATATCAAAAGTGGGCCCATACAATATAGTAGTATTATAATATTTTTTAAAGGGAAAATTCCCAAAATGGCCCTTTAAGGGGAGAGAAACTAAAAAATAGCCCTAAATTTCAACTATTCTTAAAATAGCCCATCAAATTTGGACTGAGGAGACGAGATCTGAAAAAATCCTCCGGCCAATAAAATTTAGACAGGTGTCAAAATCCAACAGGTTTTTTAAAAATATTGGGGGACCAGTCCATATTTTATATTAAAAGTTCTTGAAATTAAACAGTATTTTCCGACGGTCTTTTAATGTTTCATAACGGGTCACCACAACTTCCAAAAACATGGGAAAATGTGCCTTCAAATTCAGTCTTTCAAGACGCATTTAGGGTGAATTTGTACCAAGAAGACCATAAATTTATAAATATTGAGGGACCCGTCCAAAGTTTTGAACTAAAATTTATTTTCCAAAGCTATCTTGACAGACGGATTATTTAAGTTTCTTATCTAATCCTACAAATGTTAAAGACATGGAAAAATGTGCCATTTCATTTTGTCTTTCAAGTCACTTACTTGAAAAATTTGAACTAAGGGGATCATATTTTTGAAAATATTGAGGTACCCATCCATATTCTTCACAAAATCTTAATATTAAAAAGTTGTCTTGCCAGACGGGATATTTAAGTTTCTTATCTCGACCCTATATATTTTGAACTCATGGAAAAATGTGCCATTAAAATTTGTCTTTCAAGACACTTACTTGAAATTTTTGAACTAAGGTGATTATATTTTTGAAAAATATTGAGGTACCCGTTCATATTCTTCACAAAATCTTAATATTAAAAGTTGACTTGTCAGACGGGTTATTTAAGTTTCTTATCTAGGCCCTATATATTTTGAACTCATGGAAAAATGTATGATTTCTATGGGCGTTTAAGGTTAGTAGTGTCCACACTAATTTATACTCTAAAAATAGTTATTTAATTAATGATTTTCCGTATATTATTTGTAGATGTGGATCTTTTAATGTCTTCCATATGTCTTATTTAATGGATGCAAATACATTTTTCTATGAGTTCAAAATATATGAGGTCGAGATAAGAAACTTAAATAACCCGTCTGGCAAGACAACTTTTAATAATAAGATTTTGTGAATAATATGGTCGGGTACCTCAATATTTTAAAAAATATGATCCCTTTAGTTCAAAGTGTCCTGAAAAACAAAGTTTAATGGCACATTTTTCCATGATTTCAAAATATATAGTGTCGAGATAAGAAACTTAAATAACCCGTCTGGAAAGACAACTTTTTAATATTATGATTTTGTGAAGAATATGGATGGGCACCTCAATATTTTTAAAAATATGATCCCCTTAGTTTAAATTTTTCAAGTAAGTGTCTTGAAAGACAAATTTTAATGGCACATTTTTCCATGAGTTCAAAATATATAGGGTCGAGATAAGAAACTTAAATAACCCGTCTGGCAAGACAACTTTTTAATATTAAGATTTTGTGAAGAATATGGATGGGTACCTCAATATTTTCAAAATATGATCCCCTAGTTCAAAATTTTCAAGTAAGTGTCTTGAAAGACAAAATGAAATTGCACATTTTTTCATGTCTTTAAAATTTGCAGGATTAGATAAGAAACTTAAATAATTCGTCTGGCAAGAAAGCTTTGGAAAATAAATTTTAGTTCAAAAATATGGATTGGTCCCTCAATATTTATAAATTTATGGTCTTCTTGGTACAAATTCACCCTAAATTCGTCTTGAAAGATTGAATTTGAAGGCACATTTTCCCATGTTTTTGGAAGTCGTGGGGACCCGTTAGAAAACATTAAAAGACCGTCGGAAAAGACTGTTTAATTTCAAGAACTTTTAATAGGAAATATGGCCTGGTCCCCCCAATATCTTTAAAAAACCTGTCGGATTTTGACAACTTTCTAAATTTTATTGGTCGGAGGATTTTTTTCAGATTTCGTCTCCTCAGTCCAAATTTAATGGGCTATTTTGAGAATATGTTGAAATTTAGGGTAATTTTTAGTTTCTCTCGCTAAAAAATGGCTATTTTAGGAATTTTCCCTTTTTTAAATTGTAACATCCTAAAATTTATAATGTTGAATAAAGAAAGTTATGTTAGTGATTTCGCGGTTTTAATTATTATTATCGGGTAGGAGCGGATCAGGGACTTGGATTAATTGAGATGGGTTAAATGAGAATGGGATTTAAGGGATATAAATATCCCCTAAACCCAAAAATATCTTCATTTACATCTATTCCTTCACACTTCCAAAACACACACACCCCATACACAAGCCGACCGGCGGCCGCGATCCGAGGAGAGAGAGAGAGGCCGAGAGCCGTAGAGAGAGAGACCAAGATCCGAGAGAGAAGAGAGAGCGGTTGGTTGTGATTAAGCAAGGAAACAAGATCCAACAAGCTCAAAAAGGTAAGATTCTTGAACTTTGAAGTTTAAAGATCCAAGCTTTTTAGTGTTAAGTGACCGGAAATGGTCGGGAAGCGTAGTGGGTGATATTGAACCATAGCGAGGGTGTTAAAATCGCTCGAAATGTTGGACAGAAACCAAACAGCAGGCTGTCTGGGCAACTTCGCCTTCATCTGGGCAACTTCGCCTTCATCTGGGCAACTTCACCTTCAAGCGATGAACTTCGCCTGCAAGCTAAGTTCGCCTGATGAACTTCGCCTGCAAGCTAAGTTCGCCTGAGGTTTAAGTTCGCCTGATGACAAGTTCGCCTGAGGTTTAACTTCGCCTAAAGCTAAGTTCGCCTGAGGTTTAACTTCGCCTAAAGCCAAGTTTGTTTAGAAAATAAATTAAAAATCTAATGAATAATGTGTTAAGACAGTTAATGGAAATAAAATTTTTCCAAGCTGACCTGGCAGCTCGACCCCAGCCAGGGGCTCTGCCCCTTGGACCCTGCTAGGGGCTGCCGCCCCTAGACCCCGCTGCCAGGGGCGCTGTCCCCGGACCCCCGTTCGTTGTGGGTCATATAAAGATAGAAATACATTATAAGTAGTGATAGTTAAATTGATATGTATACTTGTTATACAGTCAGCCGTGCACAACTGAAGAAAGGGATTACGATCAACGGAGAACGTAACCGTGTTCAGGTGAGTTTCTAGCCCCATTTATGTGTTATGTTTTCGGGGCTGTGTGCATACTCAATATGTTTGTTAATACGCTTATCCTAAGAGATAAGTGTATGCCTTATGTGAATAATATGAAAGTATGAATGATTGCTTGATGGAACGTGAACGATCTTCGGATATTGCATGTACTGTCAGGTTGTAATGCTATGTATAAGGTAAGTATGATATGTATGTTTAAGTGTATGAACATAATAGAGATAATAGAAGAAAGAAATGATAATGTATGGTTGTATGGTTACGAAAAGGGTACCGAGCCCTGATAATACTCGAGGTATGATGTATGGTTGTATGGTTACGAAAAGGGTCCCGAGCCCTACTAATACTCGAGGTATGATGTATGGTTGTATGGTAACGAATAGGGAATTGAACCCTTCTAATATTCGAAAACCAGGGACCAGACCCTTATAATATCTGTGATGTTAGGGAATCGAACCCTTCTAATATTTGAAAACCAGGGACCAGACCCTTTATAATATCTGTGATGTTAGGGAATCGAACCCTTCTAATATTCGAAAACCAGGGACCAGACCCTTTATAATATCTGTGATGTTAGGGACCAGACCCTTATAATATCTGTGATGTTAGGGAATCGAACCCTTCTAATATTCGAAAACCAGGGACCAGACCCTTATAATATCTGTGAGGTTATAGGGCGAAAGGCTCTTTAAAACGTATGATAATGTAAGATAATACAAAAGAGAGAATGAAAGTATGAATGGATGAAAGTTTAAATGTATGAAAGTATGAAAGTATAGAAGTACGAAAGTAAGAAAGTAAGAAAATATGAAAGTATGAAAGTATAAATGTATGAATGAAAGGATATAATTTTATGTGTATGGCATGATTATGTGATTAACTAGAACTCACTCAGCGTAGCTGACTTTTAGTATGCACACAGGTGAGTAGGATGAGACAGCTGGCTTGAGTGGGGATACATGGCAGAAGGATAAGAGCCTGGCATCTGAAGACTTACGATGTTTTAATTTTAATGTTTTAATGTGAAAGACAAAGGATGTTATGAGACAAGTTATGAAATATTGTAATGTTTTATGAAAGTTTTATTTTCCGCGTAAATGTTTTAATCAACTTTGATAGTTAGAACTGTGTTTATGAGTAAATCCAACACGAAAGTAGGGTTACCGGTAACGGGGCCTTACAAGTTGGTATCAGAGCATAAGTTCGAGAGATTTAAGCATCCTACATGCTTAGACTCGAACAGAGTATGGGATTTAAGTAAGAAAGGAAAGAAGATGCCAGTTCAAGAATGCCATGTGTCGCTCAAGCAAGATCAGTAAAGGTAAATGGTATGATTAAATGATATATGTTAATGGGAAAGAAAAGATATGTGAACGACAGGGATAGGAATAATTGACTGTTTGATTTGACAAACTGCTTAAGTAGAACCAGCACAAATGGACTCATAAAGGGAAGTGTATAGGACACGGAAAGTAACGTGATCAGCTAATCACAACTGGCCACTGTTATTACCTGTTAGCCTTGCTATCCTTGTACTAAATAGTTCCTTGAGTGATGATGTTTGTGTTTTCCCTTTTAGAATACGATGACTGGAGCTGGGGACATTGTTGGAGCTGGAGGTCGCACTGGACGACATGGCAGGCCTCATCGTGTCCGGCAACCTTCGGTTGAGACCGCTTCCAACACCGAAGTTGAAGGAAGCGCAGCGGGAAGAAGCCCGGGAAACAACGAGGAAGTTCAACTTAGCCCTGCAGTTCAAGCAGCCATTGTTCAAGCTGTGGTTGCTGCTGTGAAGAACCTGAATCCCGAAGGATCTGCTGGAAGCCGTGAACGAACTGCTGAAAGGGCGGGTGGTGATGGTAGAAAGGATGGGGAAGGAGAAAGAAGGACCTCAAGTGAGGATAAGTCTGTGGAAGTCGATGACAGGAGAAGAGGCCAAGGTGGGTGCAGCTATAAGTCCTTCAAAGGATGCGACCCGCCGAAGCTGACTGGTTTAGGAGACGCGATCGCTACTCTTCAGTGGATAACCGCCATGGATAAGGTTATCCGCATTAGCGAGTGCCGTCCCGATCAAGCGGTAGGTTATGCTACTCAATCATTCGAGGATGAGGCTATGTATTGGTGGGAGAGTGTGGAGCAAAGAAAGACCTGAGAAGAGATCAAAGAGACGAGGTGGGAAGATCTGAAGGAGTTAGTAATGAAGAAGTTTTGTGCTGACGCCGAGGTTGAAAAGGCGGAGATGAAGTTCCTGAACTTGAAAGCTGGGACAATGACACATCGTGAGTACACTACCGAGTTCAATCGAATGTCTAGGCTAGTACCCGATATGGTCAACACTGAGGCTAAGAGAATCAAGTGTTATGTGAGAGGATTACCCCAGAGAGTCCGCATGTTAGTCAGGACAAGTAAACCTACTACTTTCGATTCTGCTGTCGAACTCGCATAAATGGTCTATGCAGACCTGACTGCGGATGATGTGGTGGTGGAAGACGAGAAGAAGGAGAAGAAATGGGCCGCTCCTGCTAAACGACCCGGTACTCAGTTATGGAACCCCAAAGATAAGAAGCAGAGAGTGTGGGAGAAGAGATCGTGTAAGACCTGCGGAAAGATGCATGGTGGTGAGTGCAAGTGGAGTAAAAGTCCTGGTGTTTGTCTCAAATGTGGAAAGGCCCACGGTGGGGAATGCCGGATGGGGTCTAATGTGTGTTACAAGTGTGGGAAGGTGGGGCATTATGCCAATGAGTGCAGTGCAAAGCCAGCATGTTACAAATGTGGCAAGCCAGGCCACATGGCGAGAGAGTGCACAGATGGTGAAGCTGGAGGTAGTGGAAGGAAGGATGCCGATCAAGCTAGGCCAAGAACTAGAGCCTACACGCTGACCCAAGAGCAAGCCAAGCAGATTCCGGATGTCGTCACAGGTACGTTTCTAGTGAACGGTGTTTCCGCTTCTGTATTATTTGATTCGGGCGCAAACAAAAGTTTCGTAGCCACACCATTTAGTAAACTAGCTAAAATGAAATGTTGCCGAGTGTCTGAAACTTTTGTAGTAGAAACCGCCAGTGACACTTCGGTTAAAATAATAAAAATGGTTAAGAACTGTAAGATAGAATTGGAAGGACATGAGTTCCCGGTTACCTTGTACGTTATGACCTTGGGAGGGTTCAATGTGGTTTTGGGTATGGATTGGTTGTCTGAGTTTGAGGCTCAGATAGTATGTAAGAGTAGGATGATAAGGTTAAAGTCATTGGATGGTGGTGCGGTAACGGTTTATGGTGATAAGGAAAGTTCTGGGCTTAATGTCATTTCGATGATGAAAGCCGAGGGTTTGCTAAGGCGAGGGTGTTGTGCCTACCTGGCGTATGTCGTCAACGCTACGGCCGAGACGAAAGAGATGAAAGATGTTCCTATTGTGCGCGACTACCCAGAAGTATTCCCTGAGGATCTTCCGGGGTTGCCACCGGAGCGAGAGATAGAATTTCAGATAGATTTAATACCAGGAGCCCAACCTGTCGCAAAGGCGCCTTACCGTCTAGCACCGTCTGAGATGAAGGAGTTGATGTCCCAACTGCAAGAACTCCTCGACAAGGGTTTCATAAGACCGAGTGTTTCCCCGTGGGGCGCACCAGTATTGTTCGTGAAAAAGAAGGATGGAAGTATGAGGATGTGCATAGACTATCGTGAGTTGAATAAGCTTACGGTAAAGAATAGATATCCGTTGCCAAGGATTGATGATCTGTTTGACCAACTACAAGGTTCAAGTTGGTTCTCACGAATAGATCTCAGATCAGGCTACCATCAGCTGAAGGTGAAAGAGGCAGACATCCCTAAGACAGCGTTCCGAACGCGGTATGGACACTTCGAGTTCCTCGTAATGTCATTCGGTCTAACCAATGCTCCTGCAGCATTTATGGACATGATGAATAGGGTGTGTCGACCGATGTTGGATAAGTCGGTTATCGTCTTCATCGATGATATATTGGTTTATTCAAAGAGCGAGTCTGAACATGCTGAGCATCTGAGAGAGGTACTGGAGACTCTGAAGAAAGAGAAGTTGTATGCCAAGTTTTCGAAGTGCGCGTTCTGGTTAAGAGAAGTGCAATTTTTAGGTCACGTGATTAATCCTGAAGGGATTACCGTGGACCCAGCTAAGATTGAAGCGATAAAGAATTGGAAGACTCCGCAGAATCCGACTGATATACGAAGTTTCCTAGGGTTAGCTGGCTACTATAGGAGATTCATCGAAGGTTTCTCCAAGATAGCCGCACCGCTGACCGGTATGACCCGAAAGTCGATAGTATTCAGTTGGGGAAAGTTTCAGGAAGAAGCCTTTGAAGAATTGAAGAAGAGGCTCACGCAAGCTCCAATCCTTACTTTGCCCGATGGCGACGAGGATTTCGTTGTTTGTGCTGATGCCTCGCATCAAGGGTTAGGTTGCGTGTTGATGCAACGGGGGAAGGTGATAGCTTACGCGTCTAGACAGTTGAAGGTCCATGAAAGTACTTATCCGACGCATGATCTGGAGTTAGCAGCTGTAGTGCATGCTCTTAAGATATGGAGGCATTATCTGTACGGTACTAAGTGTACTATCTATACCGATCATAAGAGTTTAAAGTACTTCTTCGAACAGAAACAACTGAACATGAGGCAGAGAAGATGGTTAGAATTGATAAAGGATTACGACTGTGAGATTAGGTATTACCCCGGTAAAGCTAACGTGGTCGCTGATGCGTTAAGTCGTAAGAATGAGGAAGTCCTTGCAACAGTGAAGTCATATAAGTTGATCATGAACTCAAGTCTTTTTGAAGAAATCATCAAAGTGCAGTCAGAAGTGTTAGTAGACGAAGGGTTAGTAAAGAAAGAAAGGATTTATGGCCAGCAAGATGAGTTGATGGAAAACACCCATGGAGTTAAAACTAGATTTGACCGTATGTGGATTCCACGCCATGGTGATCTTAGAAGTCGAATCTTAGATGAAGCTCATAAGTCAAGGTACTCAATCCATCCTGGAGCTACAAAGATGTACCAAGACCTGAAAAGAGATTACTGGTGGCCAGGAATGAAGAATGATGTAGTGGATTATGTTAGTAAGTGCTTAACTTGCTTACAAGTCA
Source organism: Bidens hawaiensis (assembly GCF_021521415.1). Taxonomy (NCBI): domain Eukaryota; kingdom Viridiplantae; phylum Streptophyta; class Magnoliopsida; order Asterales; family Asteraceae; genus Bidens; species Bidens hawaiensis. The sequence goes on from NW_027491042.1 coordinate 131,523, forward strand.
AGGCCGAGCACCAAAAGCCTTATGGGAAAATGCAACTGCTAGAGATACCTGAGTGGAAATGGGAACACATCACCATGGATTTCATAACTAAGCTACCTCGTACAGCTAAGCAACATGATACCATCTGGGTGATTGTGGACCGTTTGACCAAGAGTGCTCACTTTCTGCCCATACGAGAGGCCATCTCGTCAGAAACGTTAGCAAGCTTGTTCATCAAGGAAGTGGTAACCAAGCATGGAGTACCGTTATCGATCGTGTCTGATAGGGATACACGGTTTACTTCGAGGTTCTGGAAGAAATTCCATGAAGCTATGGGGACGAGGTTGAACATCGGTACGGCGTATCATCCTCAAACCGATGGACAGTCTGAACGGACGATCCAAACCCTTGAGGATATGCTACGTGCTTGTGTTTTAGATTTTGGTGGAAGTTGGGATGATCATCTGCATCTGGCAGAGTTCTCCTATAACAACAGTTACCATTCAAGTATTGGTATGCCACCGTTTGAGATGCTGTACGGTAGACGATGTAGAACCCCGGTGTGTTGGGGTGAGATTGGTCAGAAGGAAATGGGAAGCCTAGAAGTGGTTCAAGAAACGTCTTCAAAGTTCGATCAGATCAAAGCAAGAATGAAAGCCGCGCAAGACAGACAAAAGTCTTATGCAGATAAGCGACGACGACCAATTGAGTTTAACGTTGGTGACAATGTGATGCTCAAGGTCTCGCCTTGGAAGGGGATTATCCGTTTTAGGAAAAGAGGAAAGTTGAGTCCGAGGTACATTGGACCGTTCAAGGTTGTAAAACGTGTGGGTGAAGTAGCTTATAAACTGGATTTACCCGATGAGTTAGAAGGAATTCATTCAACCTTCCATGTTTCTCATCTGAGGAAGTGTCTAGCTGATGACACGTCTCACGTGCCATTGATGGAAATTGAGGTTGATGAACAATTGAACTACATCGAGCAACCGATAGCGATCGTTGACCGCAAGGAGAAGCAGCTTCGTCACAAGATTATACCTTTGGTAAAAGTGATATGGAAACACCGTAAGGGATCAGATGCTACTTGGGAAGCCGAGGATGAGATGCGCAAGTTTTACCCTAGTTTGTTTATGTAATAGTTAGGTTTCGGGGACGAAACCTCTTTAAGGGGGGAAGACTTGTAACATCCTAAAATTTATAATGTTGAATAAAGAAAGTTATGTTAGTGATTTCGCGGTTTTAATTATTATTATCGGGTAGGAGCGGATCAGGGACTTGGATTAATTGAGATGGGTTAAATGAGAATGGGATTTAAGGGATATAAATATCCCCTAAACCCAAAAATATCTTCATTTACATCTATTCCTTCACACTTCCAAAACACACACACCCCATACACAAGCCGACCGGCGGCCGCGATCCGAGGAGAGAGAGAGAGGCCGAGAGCCGTAGAGAGAGAGACCAAGATCCGAGAGAGAAGAGAGAGCGGTTGGTTGTGATTAAGCAAGGAAACAAGATCCAACAAGCTCAAAAAGGTAAGATTCTTGAACTTTGAAGTTTAAAGATCCAAGCTTTTTAGTGTTAAGTGACCGGAAATGGTCGGGAAGCGTAGTGGGTGATATTGAACCATAGCGGGGGTGTTAAAATCGCTCGAAATGTTGGACAGAAACCAAACAGCAGGCTGTCTGGGCAACTTCGCCTTCATCTGGGCAACTTCGCCTTCATCTGGGCAACTTCACCTTCAAGCGATGAACTTCGCCTGCAAGCTAAGTTCGCCTGATGAACTTCGCCTGCAAGCTAAGTTCGCCTGAGGTTTAAGTTCGCCTGATGACAAGTTCGCCTGAGGTTTAACTTCGCCTAAAGCTAAGTTCGCCTGAGGTTTAACTTCGCCTAAAGCCAAGTTCGTTTAGAAAATAAATTAAAAATCTAATGAATAATGTGTTAAGACAGTTAATGGAAATAAAATTTTTCCAAGCTGACCTGGCAGCTCGACCCCAGCCAGGGGCTCTGCCCCTTGGACCCTGCTAGGGGCTGCCGCCCCTAGACCCCGCTGCCAGGGGCGCTGTCCCCGGACCCCCGTTCGTTGTGGGTCATATAAAGATAGAAATACATTATAAGTAGTGATAGTTAAATTGATATGTATACTTGTTATACAGTCAGCCGTGCACAACTGAAGAAAGGGATTACGATCAACGGAGAACGTAACCGTGTTCAGGTGAGTTTCTAGCCCCATTTATGTGTTATGTTTTCGGGGCTGTGTGCATACTCAATATGTTTGTTAATACGCTTATCCTAAGAGATAAGTGTATGCCTTATGTGAATAATATGAAAGTATGAATGATTGCTTGATGGAACGTGAACGATCTTCGGATATTGCACGTACTGTCAGGTTGTAATGCTATGTATAAGGTAAGTATGATATGTATGTTTAAGTGTATGAACATAATAGAGATAATAGAAGAAAGAAATGATAATGTATGGTTGTATGGTTACGAAAAGGGTACCGAGCCCTAATAATACTCGAGGTATGATGTATGGTTGTATGGTTACGAAAAGGGTCCCGAGCCCTACTAATACTCGAGGTATGATGTATGGTTGTATGGTAACGAATAGGGAATCGAACCCTTCTAATATTCGAAAATCAGGGACCAGACCCTTATAATATCTGTGATGTTAGGGAATCGAATCCTTCTAATATTCGAAAACCAGTGACCAGACCCTTTATAATATCTGTGATGTTAGGGAATCGAACCCTTCTAATATTCGAAAACCAGGGACCAGACCCTTTATAATATCTGTGATGTTAGGGACCAGACCCTTATAATATCTGTGATGTTAGGGAATCGAACCCTTCTAATATTCGAAAACCAGGGACCAGACCCTTATAATATCTGTGAGGTTATAGGGCGAAAGGCTCTTTAAAACGTATGATAATGTAAGATAAGAAAGTAAGATAATACAAAAGAGAGAATGAAAGTATGAATGGATGAAAGTTTAAATGTATGAAAGTATGAAAGTATAGAAGTACGAAAGTAAGAAAGTATGAAAGTATGAAAGTATAAATGTATAAATGAAAGGATATAATTTTATGTGTATGGCATGATTATGTGATTAACTAGAACTCACTCAGCGTAGCTGACTTTTAGTATGCACGCAGGTGAGTAGGATGAGACAGCTGGCTTGAGTGGGGACACATGGCAGAAGGATAAGAGCCTGGCATCTGAAGACTTACGATGTTTTAATTTTAATGTTTTAATGTGAAAGACAAAGGATGTTTTGAGACAAGTTATGAAATATTGTAATGTTTTATGAAAGTTTTATTTTCCGCGTAAATGTTTTAATCAACTCTGATAGTTAGAACTGTGTTTATGAGTAAATCCAACACGAAAGTAGGGTTACCGGTAACGGGGCCTTACATAAATCATAAAGGGTTGGAAATTACTTAATTGTTGTCTGTTTGCGTGATAATGAGTCTAGTTAACTGAAATTTTAACATCCGTTAATGTAAATGATTAAAACCAAGACAAAATATACATAAAGGATAGTGAATGAAAATCATTATTGAAAATCACCTATTTCATAATCAAAGGATGGAAGTTGTCTTAGTTATACTTTCGGAACTAGCGAGGTAAATTTTTTTTCAGAGTTATTAAATTTAGTTTTTATTGAACATGATATGCAATGAATCTTTAACGTTATTTTTAACTTTATTTTTAGTTTCTTTCCCACCGCCGCTTTCCGTTACAAGTTAGCGAGAATGTTTTTTTGTTCGCCAATATTTGTTTTGTTGCAGTGAAAAACAAATAACATTAAGTTTGACATATAGTAGTATCTCGTGGATATTTAAAAGTAAATTGCCTTATTTGGAAACATTTCAAGCGTATATATGCCCAAAACCTTGGTATCATCTTCAGGCAAAATTAGCATCATTCTCTCTTCCAAAACTCCATAGGTGTTTATTTATTGTTAATTAAGATAAGATATTCGTAAATGAGATAGTAAATAAGCAAACTCTACACAGGGCCGGCTCCGAAAAGACGAAAATTTTTTTGGGCCAAAGACGAACTTTTTTTTTGTCTTAAGTAAAAGAAACATTTTGTTGGATTTAAACAATTTAATTATAAATGGGCTTATTTGATTATGATTTAAATTGTGTAAAAAAATTTTATATAAAAATAAGCTTAAAATTGTCTCAAATAAGATTAGAACCGACAACCTTTTGGTTAGATGTCATACCCCTTTACCATTAGAGTAAGCTAGTGGTTATGTAATTGTGTTGAAACATTGATTATACACATGTTTTTGATAAAAACACATATAATTTTTTTTTGAAAAAAAAAAATTTCGGGCCTAGCGGGGTGTCGGGCCTGTGACCGTCGACTACCCTGCCATGTCTCAAAGATGGCCCTGACTCTACATATACATATAAAAAAAAGTATGCCCGTTTATATAAAATAAGCTACATATGTGTTTATTTATTGTCATCTCCAATACGTTGTTAGATCCTCGTTTGTAATCGAGGTTCTGATGCTCAATTTCGTTTGTAAATTGTAATTTATGTTATTTATACCGGTTCAAATTCTAATAATTATTTAGGTTAGGCCCTAGCTAAATGGTTAAAAAACGAAAAATTTAAACCAAACAGTCAAACTCAAAACCGGCAAGTAGGTTATAACCCAACATGAACACAATTAGCTACCTGTAGGTGTGAGTTTGAAGTTGATATTTTTAATTCACCTGTCAAGCATTCAAATTTGCTAGCGCAAGCATATTCAAAATGTATAATATTATATTCAAATACAATTTACTTGCAAGTACTACGATCAAAGGAATATACATATATATATCAAAATAGTTTTGCAACCCAATTTTTCTGAGCTTAAATTTGCTACACAAAACACCCCCACCCCTAAATCCCTAATAATCTAGAAGTACAGTTAAAAAGTATATAGTTGTTCTATCGCATGAATTTCAACGGATCATTCCTCGTTACTAGAAACGAAAATCATTTTCGCCACTCACATGGGTTTTACTGTCACATCATTTTTATTTTTTGAATGCAAATAATAGATTTTTTGTAACGACTAAACTTTTATACATTGTGGGTTTGAACCCTTGACCTTCAATTTAACACCCTAACTACCTTACCACCCCACCGAAGTGGAAATGACATGCAAATAATAGTTATGTCTTAACAATTTTCATTATTATGTTTTTAAACAATATATATAAATGTAAATAATATTTAGTAAGATTAATATTATTTAAAAACCCTTAAAATTAATAGAAGTTTTATATATAAAAAAACAAGAAAAAAACTCAAATCATGTCATTGGTGAAAAGCTTCACACCGAACCATCACAAGTCACAACGATGGACCACATGGGGTGGCACGGTGTTAACACGCATGGCCACAATGCCACATTAGCTCATGTGTGAGGCTGTGAGCATGTGATGACGAGGTCACATGTTCTAAGCGAACAACAAAAGAGCCTATGAATATGTTGAGGTAAAATTTAAAGTTTGAAAATTATAAAAAGGTAATTTAGAAAGTGTGATTCGTTATTCTGCGATTTTCTTTTTGAAATTTAGAACCTAAATAGTTAATTTCTACTCTTTGGATATTAATGATTTCACTGATATCAATATATGAATGTGACATAAAGATAAAATTAGCATGCTAGATTTTATGTTTTATAAAAATAGTTGTCTACTTTTACTTTTGTATGTGTTATTGTACACTTATAATTTATTTACATTTGTGTTAACATGTTAGACTCTTAGAGCATAAGTAGTGAATTCAGGGGGTTGGGGAAAAAGGGGAGACGAGGTGGAGGTGGAGAGTGTAAATGGAAAAACCGGGAAGATTTCCACAAAATCCACCGAAATTCAATAACAAAACATTGGATCCAGAAAGAAATGCGCAAAAATGAAAAAAGAAAGAACCGGGAACATCATCCTCTGTAAACGGGGAAGATGATGTGGATTCAGTAAAAAGGTTAAAAAGGGAATGTGTCCATATAGTCCTAGTTATCTATCAATTAGCATAGATACTAAATGGCTTGTACTTACGGCATGCAAGTGTGTATAATAGTCTCTCTTACTAAATGACTGAGCGTTCTAGTTTTATAATAAACATGTAAATTTATAATAGTATTAGAGAGTGTGTGAATTAGTGTTGGAAAAATTTATTAGTGAAAATGGATTTTTCACTAACTTTGGACATGAATAATATATTTATATATGTGTTGTATAAATATTGATTTGAGTGTCTAAAACGGAGCTTAGATGAATGAATATCAATGCTCGAAGTTGTATGGTTGGAATAACCAAAGAAGAGAAAATTGGATTTATCTTTGACATCGTTTACCATGTAGAGTGTCGCGCCTGAATAACGAACTGATGCGAACAGTTGTTTGGACCTGGTCAAATAGTTTGTTTCAACTCATGTCATGAATAACTATGATGGTTTTGATTCACCACTTAAATCTAATTAAAAGTATTTAACTATGTTAATTACAATAATTAATTTCAAGTTTATTACAAGATTAATTATCTTGTTTATGACTAAATTAATTTTATTGTTTATGACATATTAATTTTGGTTGAGTATTTCTCATTTTGTATAAGTATATAATGAACTTGTTGGTTCATGTTGTAATAAAACTTAAAAAAATGGAGTCACTTACACACACTCATGACAAAATTTAGAGAGGAGCACTCTCTATACTTATGTCAAACAACTTCAACAAATTTTCCTACATCTTGATAAACACCAATATAGCCGGTGGCTTCCTCGGGTTCGTGGCCATCTCCGGCAGTACACATACTTTTCCGGTTTTTGTACTCTGGGAAACAGACGCGCTTGAGAGTAGGCACGGAATCTGTTTTAAGGCCCCCGTGTCTAACACGATCCTCAACCAAAACCGTTACCCAATTTCAATAAACGAATTGTTGTTTTGAAGAAACATTTGTTGAAGACTCACTCGTGACATGGATGCTAGAAGAAAGCTTATGGAAGCACTCCTAGTAAGATATGGATTGAATCATTTCGGTATATAAATTTATATTTTATATTCTTTTTATGTACTTATGTAAACGGTATTATACTAAGTGAATTTTCCATGATTAATGAGAGTATCGTTATTGTATTTTTATTATTATCCATGAATCACTTCTTACAATTAGTTTTTTTTTTCATATACAAATGTGATATCCAATTATCCATTTATAATTCTTTTTAAGTTCCTTAATAAGGTGGTGAGAAGATGGCCACATCATGTCTGAGTCATACAATACACTTAATACAGATGGGAATAAATGAATGAAAGAAGGTAACCTGTGCGAGATGACTAGACACATAAATTTATAATATGAAATCAAGAGGAGAATCAAGAATGTGCGTACGTACTAATTTCTTTTCTCTAATGGATCAAATTGGCCACAAATTTGTGGCATATGCAAGTCTAGATTCCATACTCCCAAACACACGTATCACCATTATCATTATCTACTTGTTAATTAACATGATATCGTAAAGTACTTAATTGCACAAAAGCTAAAATACATGGAGGTATATCGGAATCGCGTTTTACTGTTTTCATTCAAGCTTCGTCATTGTTCACATGCACGCGAAAATAATCCCTATAAGTTTTGGTTTGCTTAAATTGCCCTTTTTGTTGCTTCGAAATGTCAGATATAATTACTTAAGATATAATACAACGCATTTACATATATATAAATATAGTATACTAGGTTAGTCCCCCATGTTACGGGGGTTTATTTAGTTTTTTTTTTGTTAATCGTTTTGCTATTATATATTTTGTTTTATAAAATATGTATGTATTAGTTTGTTATGTTCATTATAGTTTTCAACGTTTGGGCTCTTTGAATTGAGATGTGTAGGTTTTTAAATTTTTTACGAACATACGTAAACGAACACGAACATGTTGATTTCTTTAAACGAACAAATGAACACAAATATTTGTCTTATGAAAAAAAGGTGGTTGATGTAGGTAACGATGGTGGTTGATGCATGAGATTGGAGGTTAACGATGGTGGGTGATAATCGGAAGTTAAACGATAATGGAGATGATAGATCGACAACGGAGAATATATGAATATATATGTAAAGAAGAGAAATTAAATTAGGGTTTGATGACGAAAATGTTTTAAAAATAAATGAGATGTTATAACCGGTTTAAGGGCTATCCCGGTTTGGTGAGACCAATGATCCGCGGAAATTATTATGTGATGATTAAGGGGTAATTTCACAAATAAATTAGATATAACTCGTTTAAAGCCTATCCAGGTTTGGTGATACCATACCTGTGAATTCATGCCAAACAAATCAATCAATCTGGTGGCTTGAAAGGGAGTGAGTAATAACCAAAGAGAGACACATAAATTTTTTTTTATAGACAAATATAGATACATAGATTAAATTACTAGTTTTTATGTATTTATAATCTAATTTCAGGAACACGAATATGTGAAAAACTTTGTCATTGTTAAGGCAAGTTGTATTAACCTAATAAGGATCACCGGCTCAGCAGTGGAATACATCAGTATCACACCATCTCCACTTTACCACATATTGCCCCTCCTTTTTCTGACCCACTTTCTCTAACTTTGTCTATAGGACAAAGACAACAAGGGCAGATCCGTAACAACTCTACTAATTATTTTCCGGTTTCTCAAATTTAGTCTCCGCAACTTTTATATGATTTATAACATGGAATTTGACACTAATTAAAAGACTACAAATAAGCTAATTTTTCTCAAGCAACTATTAGGCTAACAAGCTAAGTGACGTATGAGAGCAACTTTTTCTTGAATTCAATGTTTTCCGCGATTCAATATCCTAAGATCTAAAATTGCAGTGCACAGAAATTATTCAACGAGATAGAGACGGAAACAAGGAACCAAATGTTGGATCATTAAAAGATGAATAAACTATACATGTAATTATATAATTTTTTTTAATTAAACTATAGAGATAAAAATGATAAAACCATTGTTGATACGAGTCTAATAACATCCAATTTTTTTATTTTATCTTTTACTACACAACTGAAGAGACGTGGATCGACTCACTGGTAGACGATCTACTTTCCTCGGGTGTGATTATGCTATTTCACCGATGGTTTTCTTGGATCTGTGTTCTTCCACCTACAAAATGAACAGCACCGTCAACTTACCCCTCAGAAAGGGACAGAGGGGTCCTCTTTGGGGTAACCCTCCGGTGTGAGAATAAGTATTTGTGGGAGAAGATAATAATATCAGAGTAAGGAAATCTGGAGAGTATTGCTTAATAGCTGAATACTCTGTAATTTGCTGTGATTGTGTGTGTTACTGACTGTAACTGTCTGTGAGTGAATGTAATTGAATATGATTGAATGTCTCTCCTTGTGGAGTTGATGCTGTATTTATAGTGCTAGGGTTTCCACTGATTTGGCTCAGCCTTGTTGGCCTCCTCCAATTGCTCTGCGCCACGTGTCCTCTGGGACACCTGGTGCTTTCTTATTGGTTATAATCACGTGGTAGCACATGGGTTATGCTGAGTTGTCCACCTTTCATTTGGCAGCTGTCAACATCAGCATATTCTTATTCCTTAAAAAGATACATTCTGGAAGGTTGTCTGACGTGCACAATCAAGGTTGCCCTAATCCTGAGTTGGATAAGGATGAGGTTGATTATATGCATGTGTGATACGCGCCTATCCTGAGGATGCGCGAGGTCTTCTCTTTATTCTCACGCGCAGATGTTTCATGCGCAGATGTGATATGCACGAGCATGTGATATGCGCCACGCGCGGATGCGCCACGCGCATATGTGATATGCGTGAGCATATGTGATGCGTGAGCATATGTGATGCGTGAGCATATGTGATGCCTGAGCATCTGTGGTGCCTGGGCATATGATGCCTGAGCATGTGTGGTGCCTGGGCATATGATGCCTGAGCATATGTGATATGCGCCATGCGCATAGGTTTTGGCTTTGTGCCTTCGTAATGTCTTGATTTCAAGCCTCTTGTCTATATCTTGTGGGTTGACCCGCCTTGCTCGGTGTTGAGGCGGGTACATACCTCTTCAAGCCCCCCCAGTCTAATGTGTGTCTTGTCTCGCGCGAGCGAGGTAAGATAGATGTTAGACTAAATAGTTTGCTCTCTTAGTAGGGGTTTTGTCTTTTTCCTCTTATTATTCATCGTTGCGCGAAATTCTATCCTTTTAGTTGAAAACGAATCGTCCCTATACGTGATGGAGACGTGTCAGACCTTTCTTGTGCTCGAGGTGCTACAGTTGCCTTTCGTGTCCCCTCACAGAGTGTCAGGAACACGTGTCGCGCTTGCATTGGTCCGTTCCTGCGAGTGGTGGCGCGTGAACTCTGGCAACAGCTGTATTATTTCTTTTCGTGTCCCCTCACACAGTGTGATTGACACGTGTCGCGCTTCCGTTGGCTTACACCTGCGAGTGGGGGCGCGTGAAGTCCGATCAGCACCCATTTTTCTCTCTCTTGGGCCTATAAAAGCCAGCCCTTAGAGTTTTTTATCCTTCATCTTCGTGTTTATTATTCTGAGCTTTTCTTTCTTTCATTCTATTCCAATTAGCTGTCTTCTGCTTCCAGGTCTCTGTTCTTCTGATCATCCTTTGTTCGTTGTCACAATTGTATGTCTGATAGCTCAGACAACACAATCTCCCCCATCCATTGCCGTAGAAAATCATTAGTAATGTCTACATTGAAGAAGACCAGCAAGGGGAAGAAGGCTGCTGAGGTCTCATCGGAGGAGGTAGGGAGGTCCAAGGCCGTGAAGAGGTGGAATGAAATCCCCTGCAAACTGAGGCATGCTGATCTTGACAGCCTTATCGCCTCTCAGGGTTTTCTCCCTGTGTTTGGCTGCATGTTGCCTGGGGCCGGGCAAACGGCGGCGGACCCGCCTGCCGGCTATATATCCCTTTATAGCCATTTTTTCACCCACTGCAACCTTCGTCTCCCGATGACAAGGTTTGTGGGTGCACTGCTTAAGTTCTATGGGATTCATATATCCCAAGTCCATCCATTTGGACTTGTGCGCATGACTCACTTTGAGTTCATGTGCAAATCCCAGCGCGAGGAGCCCACCCCTCGGCGCTTTCAGTTTTTTTATAAGCCCAAGATCCAAGATTCTTGGTTCTCCTTTATTCCTCGCAGTCAGAAGGTCAAATGCTCCACTGTTTCATTCAAGAGCCTTCATGACTGGTCTGAGAGGTTTTTTTATATAAGGGCTGGTGTGATCCCCATCCGCATGACCATGCGCTCGATTTCTTCTGCGCCTGCGGATGTGGGTGTCCTCAAGAACCCAACTGGCGTCTGGGTTAATAAGTTGACCGCTGAACCATCCCCCGCCAAGAACATTTGTGAGGAGGCGCTGGTGGGGGTTGGTATGAGCAAGAGGTGGGCGGACAGCGCGCTTGAGCCCGTTATCCAAGTCGACGGGTTGTGTAAGTTAATCTCATTGCTTTACTTCTGCGCGAATATAATTCGTTTTGTTAATATCATTTGACTTGTTTTTGTGCAGTCACCAAGGATTATATCCACGCCGCATATGATGAGCATATGGAGGGTGGCTCCGTCGCGCTCGGCGCTGGGGAGGTTGGTTTCCCCGATCGCTTTGATGACATGTTCATCCCTGTTGATCTGGGATTTGTCTTCGACAGCGATGCGCCTGGTAAGCCTTTGTACTTATGCATTTTCCTTTATAATACCAAATTTTACTAACACTTCTGTTGCATGTATTGTAGATGCGCTCGAAAACTACGAGCTGGAGCTCGCGGAAGAGGAGGAGGAGGAGGCGCCCCAACTAAAGCGTAAAGCTAAGGGGAAAACTGGCGCAGGGGCCAGTAAGAAACAGAAGAAAGATGTTGCCCCTGTTGTTCAGGATCCTCCTACTCAGGCGGGGGGATTTGGGAAAACCCAGGAGTTTACCACCAAGGTTTCCTTGGCTTCCCTGCCTCAAAAAGTGGGCAGACCTCCTGTCCACTTGAGGTACGGTGGCGCTACCTCCTCCCTTCGCGCGGCTGAAAAGGGAAGCGGTGTTGCGCCTTCGACAAGTATACTTTGCTTATCCTTTGCTTATCTTTTATGGTTCTATGAGCTCGATTCTGATAGAATTACTAATGAATCTTTGCTCACTCAAATGTTTGTAGAGCCGGCGACAGCGCAACAAGATGCCGAGGCTGCGCCGGAGGTTGCTTCGAAGTCCCCTGTTTTACCCTCAAAGAAGGGTAGAATGGACTTCATGGCGATGTTTGCTTCGCGAAAGGAGTTGCGCCAAGGTACGTATTGCGCTCTTTTTCTTCTGACTTTCTTTTAGATCAAGACATGAACCATTTCTTGTTGTTGATTTTTTCATAGAAGCCGTAGCTGGCGTACAAGCTGCTGGCGGCACTCCTGGCGCCAGTGCCAGCGCCGTTGGCTCTGCTCCTGCTCCTGCAAGCGATGAATCTCCCCTCATTGGGATTACTAAGGAGCAGGAGGCCGTTTTGCGCGCCGACCTGGCGGCGTCGAGACCTCCCTCACCTCCTCCTGCGCACAGCCCTCCTCGCGAGACCGATTTTGGCTCTAGGTCGCAGGAGAAAAGGCCTGTTTCCGAGGAGGAAGAGGAGTTTGAAGTTGAAGACTCCGACCGCGGTCGCGCCAGTCCTGCAGCGCCACGAGGCTTCGCGGCGGAGCCTTCCCGTGGGGCTGGCGCTGACTTTTCTGCTTCATCCCCGCAGGTATAGGTTCTTTGTTGCTCCGCTGCGCGGACTTCCATCTTAATGTTTTGATGACTTAGATAATCACTTTGTTTTTGCAGGAAACCGATCACATTTACCGCCCGAGATGGAATATTACTGAAGACAGCACATTTCAGTCCATGGGTGTGTGTGCGGAATTCTGGGCTCATGCTGTGCCTCCATCTGAAAGGAGGTTCCAGGAGGACCGCGCTCGCGACGACTTGCTCAATGATCATATGTTTGCTGGGTCGGCCTTCTTTGCTGCCTCCCAAGAGCTTCGCACTGATTACGTAAAAGTACGTGATGCTCTTGCGGAAGCCAAGCAAGAGGCTAAGGTGTCTGCTTGGCATCTTTCTGATGCTCGCGAGAGAGCTGAGAAGCTCCAAGCAGAGCTTAGTGAGAACAGAGCAAGTGCCAACAGCGCCTTCGTGAAGCGCGGTCATGAGCTTCAGGCTGCGCGGGAGAAGCTGCAGGAGGCGGAGGCGGACGCGGCCAAGTACGCGCGCAGAGCGCGCGACTTGGAGCTGGAGGCGGAGGCGCGTGACCAAGCTCTTGTCCAGTCTATCACTGAAAAATCATCACTGGAGAGTGAGGTTGCGCGCCTGAAGAAGGAGCTGGCGGCCGCGCAGGCCGATAAAGATGAAGCCTTGGCGACGGCAGCGTCTAGCCAGGAAGCACTTGATGCTGCGGGCGGAAAAAGAAGAAGCTTTGGCGGCAGCAGCGTCCGACAAAGAGGAGCTGAAAAAGACTAAGGAAACTGTTGAGTTATTAAACTCTCAGGTTCCTGCCCTCGAGACGTCTGTTGCTGGCCTCGCGCAGGATCGCCAATGGCTAATCTCACAGGGCATGACTCGTTGCGCTTTCGCGATGAAATACTCAGACGAGTTTCAGGCCCTTGTGATGGACTGCAACGCTGCCGCGCGCTTGGTGGGGCGAGCTGAAGGGTTTACGGATGGCTATGAATATGGCATGCTGAAGAAGAACCCATCCAAGTACCTTTATCAGAGCTCCGTTGCCTGCGCGGACATGGCCGCGATGGGGGAGAAGTATATGAATACTCCCATTCCCATCCTTGCGCAGGTATTTTAACCTTAATGAGATTACCTTGACTTATTTTCTAAGTCTTTTTGTACTCATATTTTTCCTTATGATTTGCAGATATCCGCGCTTGCTGACCAGCCTGATCTCTTCGCGCTAAAGAAATTACTTGACGAGTGCGAAGGGGCTGGTGGCGGCGATGATGGCGCGGGGAATGCTGCTCCTGCTAGCGGCTCTGGCGTGGCCAAAGGATCCGCTCCTGACACTGTTGTGATAGAAGACTCCATTCAAGATGAACAACTTGACTATGGTCAGTTTGGAGATGACGAGGAGCAGGCTGCGCCAGATGCCGAGGGCGATGATGAGGATGATGAAGAGGCTGATGTCAACGTGGAGACTTGAGAAGCCCTTCATGTTTTTTTTTTTTTTTTTTTTTTTTTTTTTTTTTTTATTTGTAGTTTGTATCTCATCTTGTAAACTTGTAAATTTCAATGCTTTCGAATGAAATTCTGTTTTTCCCTTCTTCGCATCTTGCGCATTCCCCATTCATCTCTTTATATTGAATGTTTGCTTGTTGAATATAAGATATGCTTGCACGTTGGAATAAGAACAAGGTTGTAAGGAATTTATTATACTTAACCCTTGCCATATTGTAAGTGATTTTGCCATATCTTGATTATGTTGACACGTGTCTTGGCGCTTTCATTATTCCTCTTTTGCGCGACGTTATCGCGCGTTTATGGAATTATGAGTTTTTTAGCCTTTACGCGTCTATGTGTTACTCAGATATCCACTACAATTTCATGCGCGACCCCAACCTGAGACCTTAACAACTGTGTTTTGGCATTTGCTTTGCCTTAGTTGTGTTTAGGTGTTTTATGGTCAGGCTGCGCAGCATGTAAGATGGATGTTGTGAGTGATTTGAGCTAAGGCTCACATTATTGGGCTAAGGCCCTGGCGTTTTAGAGTTAAGACTTATTAACGCGTTTGAGCTTGAAGCTCGCGCATGTATGTTTTACTTCGTTTTATTTCGTTTTGATGTCAATACCATGTTGTCATATTGCTCAAAATTAATAAAGAGAAGTGTGAAACATGTATGCAAAAGGTAATAGAATTGGGCTAAGGCCCTGACGTTTTAGAGTTAAGACTCGTTAACGCGTTTGAGCTTGAAGCTCGCGCATGTATGCTTTACTTCGTTTTTATTTCTTTTTGATGTCAATACAATGTTGTCATATTGCTCAAAACTAACAAAGGGAAGTGTGAAACATGTATGCAAAAGGTAATAGAATCCACATTAAGAGAAGATAGCGCGTATCATTATTCATAATGGCTTAAAAAGCCTTGATTACAAACTTGACATTTTTTTTTTTACATGAAACATTTTCTAAGCTGTGCCGCGTTCCATGCGCGCGGGATCTTCTTTCCATTCAAATCTTTTAAGGCGTATGCGCCTTTTCCCAATTCTTCCAAGACTTGATAAGGTCCCTCCCAATTGGGGGACATTTTTCCCGGGGGTATCGCGCGGCTAGCTTCATTGTTTCGAAGGACAAAATCATTTTTCTTGAAGTGGCATTCTTTCACGCGCTGGTTGTAATATTTTTCCAGCTTTTTCTTGTACTTGGCTTCACTGATGATAGCCGCCTCTCTGCGCCCTTCAAGTAAGTTGAGATCCAACCTTCTTTCGCGCTCGTTATCAATCTTGCTCATCATGAGCACTCTATGGGATGGGCATCCAACTTCTGCTGGAATCATTGCCTCTGTTCCATAGGTTAGGCTGAACGGGGATTCGCCATTGCTGGTTTTGCTTAATGTCCTGTGTGCCCACAGGACATTAGGTAGCTCTTCGACCCAAGAATGGGATTTTCCCTCCAACCTTTTCTTCAGCCCATTTAACAAGCTTTGGTTCGCGCTTTCCACTTGTCCATTCCCCTGAGGGTGATAAACTGAAGTAAAAATTTGGTTGATGCGCAATTCCTTGAGCCAGCTGGATATCTTCTTGTCAGTGAATTGCTTGCCATTATCGCTCACAATTTCCATGGGCAAGCCAAAACGGCATATGATGTGGCTCCTGATAAACTGCTTCATCACCTCGGCTGTGATTTTTGCTAGTGGCTTGGCTTCAACCCATTTTGTGAAATAGTCTATTGCCACTACCAAAAATTTTACTCGCCCTTGCGCTTGCGAAAGGGGACCCACGATGTCGATTGCCCATTTGTGGAAAGGCCATGCAGAGGTCACTGGAATCAAGTTGTTCTTTGGCCGCATGGTGTTTGGCGCATAGCTCTGACATGCTTTGCATTTTTGGATCTCTTTTAGAGCGTCCAAGTACATGCCTGGCCAATAGTAACCTGCGCTCATTGCCTTGGCAACCACCATGCGCGGTCCAGCATGTATTCCACAGATTCCTTCGTGTATCTCTCTAATCACATAGCTTGCTTCCTCAGCATCTAGGCATTTCATGAGCGGCCCAAGATAAGAGCGTCGATAAAGTGTATCATCAAGCAGTTCATAGTTCTGCGCCTTGTGTCTTATCTTCCTCGCTTGTGCGCGATCATCTGGTACCTTTCCCTCCTTCAAGAATTCCATTATTGGAGTTATCCATGATGAAGGGGTTGTATGAGTTACCAGGACAGACTTCGCTACCACCGACGGGTTGCTCATTACTTCTACCCTGACATCTTTGCCAAAGTGATCAAAACTGGTTGATGCCATCTTACTCAGCGCGTCTGCAGATTTGTTTTCACTGCGCGGAATATGAATGATTCTGAAGCAGTCAAATTGCTCGATGAGCTTTTTCGCCTGCTCTAGATATAGAGGCATGGTGTTCTCTTTGGCATCATAAAGGCCATTGACCTGTGCTGCTACCAAGTATGAATCAACATGGGCCTCTAGCTTTTTAACTCCGAATTTTTGCGCGATGCGCAGGCCAGCCAGCAGGGCTTCATACTCAGCCTCATTGTTGGTGCTCTTGAAGTCCAACCTGATGGCGTAAGTATATTCATGATTCTCTGGATCCACCAGTTTAAGGCCTGCGCCGGACCCTTCGTTTTTTGAAGCTCCGTCAGTGAACAATCTCCAAATATTTTCTTCATCATTGGCTCGCGGAGGGTCTACCTCGCGCTGAGCCTCTTCAACTCTTCCTTCGGGGATTTCTGCAATGAAATCAGCCAAAACTTGCCCCTTTATTGCTGGACGGGGCTTATAGGCGATCGTGTGTTCACCTAATTCCAGGGCCCATTTTGTCAGCCTTCCCGAGAGCGCGGGGCGCCGCAAGACTTGCTGGATGTTGTAACCAGTCAGTACTTCAATGGGATGACCATTGAAATATCTATGAAGCTTGCGCGACGCGTGTGTTAGTGACAAAACTAACTTTTCCATGATGGAGTAGCGCGTCTCAGGATCTGTCAGCACCCGACTCACATAGTATATTGGCGTTTGGATTCCCTTGCGATCCACCAATAATACTGCGCCGATGGCGCGCTCTCCTGCTGATAGGTATAATGTCAAAGTTTCACCAGGAAGTGGAGCTGTGAGCGCGGGCAGATTTATCAAACATTCTTTAATCTCACTGAAAGCTTGCTCAGCCTCAGGAGTCCATTTGAACTGGCTTTTCTTTAAGCAGTTTCTCAATGTATTGACAAATGGGGTAGATTTGCTTGCATGGTTCGTTAGGAACCTGTTGATTGAAACCAATCTACCATTCAGCTTCTGGACCTCTTTCATGGTGGATGGCGAGGGCATGTCAAGGATGGCCTCCACCTTCTCAGGGTTCACCTTGAAACCATCCTTGGTGACCATTACACCTAGAAATTTTCCCTCTAGTACGCCGAAAGTACATTTGCTCGGATTGAGGTTCATGTTAACTTCCTTTAGGCGCCCAAGGGTTTCTTCGATGTCTTTGAGCATTTGCTTTTCCTCCCTGCTCTTGATCACCAAATCATCCACATAGACTTCTAGGTTTCTTCCGATTTGCTCGCTGAAAACGGCATCCATAAGTCTTTGGTAGGTGGCGCCCGCATTCTTCAAACCAAAGGGCATTTTTGTGTAGCAAAAAACACCCTTGTCGGTTCTAAATGCGGTCTTGTCCTCATCTTGTGGTGCCATTTGAATCTGGTGATAGCCTTTGTAGGCATCCAGGAAACATTTGAGCTTGAATGGCGCCACGGAGTTCACCTTTGCGTCGATGTTTGGGAGGGGGTAACAATCCTTTGGGCACGCTTTGTTGAGGTCTTTGAAGTCAATGCACATCCTCCACGACCCGTTACTTTTCTTTACCATCACAGGATTGGCTACCCACGTCTGGTATCGTATCGGGCGGATGATGTTTGCACGCAGTAAATCCTCAACCTGCTCATTCATGGCCCTCGCCTTCTCATCCCCCATGACTCTCTTCTTTTGAGCAATTGGCTCTACAGACTTGAACGTGTTGAGAGAATGTTGCGCCAGGTCTCGCGGAACCCCCGTCATATCAGAGTGTTGCCACGCGAAGACCGACATATATGCTGTGAGCAACCTTTTCATTCTCAACCTCGTGTCGTCTGATATCGTAGCGCCAATTGTGATTTTTTGCTCCGGGAATTTCGGGTTGAGAATCCATTCCTCTGGCGCGTTTTCTGCCATTGGAATTTTCATTCTCCCCTCCCGCGGAGTACTTGTCACTGCGAACAAATGATCTCGGTATACAAAAGTTACACCTGTTGGTGTTAGGAACCCCAACGCGCCGTGCGCTGGCGACGGTATGGCATTAAATTGGGCAATCGTTCCTCTACCCAAGATCATATTGTGGCAAGAAGTGGTGGGCAGGACCAAGAAGTTGACAACTTCGGCTCGCTTGTGTTTCTCATCCCCCATAGTTAGCTCAAATTGTATTTGACCTAGGGGATGAATGATTTCATTTGAAACACCAGAGATTGGTGCATTCACAATTTCAAGCCTCGCTTGGTCTGCCGGATCCAGTTTTCTGAAACATTGCTCATACATGATGTCTGATTCGCTGCCAGTGTCCACCAGGACTTTTGACACCTCGTAATGAGCAATGTGTGTAGTGATAACAAGAGGACTGCTGATGGAAGGGCCTCCCCTGATTCTTGGGAAGATGACTTGTTGCTCGCGCCAATCTCCTTGGATTTGCGCGCCTCTCTTTCTTGACATTTGCCCTTGCCTTCCTCCCTCGGCTACACAGATTCTTTTGTACTTTTTGCTGGCTGAGGCTCCTGATTGTTCATTTTCTGGTATTGAGTTTTTTACCAGGTGAGCCAGCTTGCCTGATTTTACATCTTTTTCAATTGCATCCTTCATGTGGTGGCATGCATCAGTGTTGTGTCCTGTGGACTTGTGAAACTCACAGTACTTGCCACTGTCTGATGGTCCCTTGTAATGTAGTGGCTTGGGGCTTTTGAACTGGACATTCTCAGTGCTTAACACCTGTGAAGGCGTTTTAGTGAGGGGAGTCCATATTCTTGGCAGAGGCCTGTTAGGATCTCTGCCGCCTTTCCTCTTGTCACCCTCCCCGCGATTATGAACATCTTTTTGGTGCTGGGGTGAGCTTGGTTGCGCCTGCTTTTCTGCGGAAGAAAAACTGGTTGGTTGCAACCTGGACCATACAGAGTTCTGTTTGCCCCTCTTTTCTTTGCTGCGCGGTGACTCAGCTTGATGCGCTCTTTCTCTTGCCCTATCTTGGGCAATTTGTTTTTCATTTCTCGCGAAGACTCGCGATGCTTCCATTAGTTTTGCCCAAGTGGTGGGCATGCCATCTCTGCTTACGAGAGCTCGGCGGAGTTGATCGCTGCGCGCGCCTTGTATAAAGGCCACGTGCAGGAGTTGTTCCGTTATACCTCCGATTGCCAGAGACTCCTGATTGAAACGTGTTATGTAGTCTTCAATCGTTTCATCATTCCTGCGCACGCAGTGCATGATGTCATCAGGGTCGCGCGTGTGTCTGCGCTGCTGTACGAAGTGGGCTTGGAACTTTTCCAATAGTTCCTCGAACCCATCGATTTGCCCAGTCGGCAAGCTCTCGAACCAGACACGCGCCGCGCCCGTGAGGCAGCGAGCAAACATGTGACACCATGTTGGCATCGTCCAGCTCTCTAGGTTTCCCGTGTTGTAAAAACCTTGCAAGAAATCGTCTGGATCTGTTGTGCCGTCATATTTGCCCAAACTACTTGGCATCTTGGTTTTGTGCTGGATGGGAGCCTTAGCGATGCGCTCAGTGAACTTTGAATGTTTCACCAAGATGGCTGGTCTGTACGGTGTGGTTACGTCCACTTGCCCTCTAACTGGTGGGCTGTACGGTATGTGCAGATCCAGATCGGCTCTGGCTTTAGGCGCCATGTTCACAGGCGCGCGGAGCTGTGAGCCTCCTGCATGAGTATCTCGCGTCTTCCTCATGCTGTGCACTTCTTCATCACTGAACTCAGTGTGTGCAGTGTGAACAGAATGTCCTTCTTCCGGCGCGCGCGGCCTTTTTGTTCCATGAACAGTTTGCTTATCAAACACTTGCCTTTGTGTTAAGTCGGCTAGCTTTTTCTGTTTGACCATCTCATTGTACTTGTCCATTAGACGCCGCTGCTCGTTTATGAGCCATTCTTTAGGATCATTTGTTTCATCTTCTGGACCCATTGGTCCTTTTTGTTTCGCGCCGGCAAGATTTTGTAACGTGAGATCGTCTGGAGGAGTTTCAGTCTGGCCGTGAGGAGTTGTGATGAAGGGACGGTTACTGGTGGTGCGCGTAGAATCACGCGGCCCCCTCAGAAACTGCTGTCCCTCATTAACATCCTCACGTTCAATATCCTCCAGAACTTGATCAACGTTATGAACGCCAGAAACCATGGTGATTTTTTTTATATATAGATCTGATGAGATCTGATTGCCGTTGTAACAGTGGATGGCGCCAATGAAGAGACGTGGATCGACTCACTGGTAGACGATCTACTTTCCTCGGGTGTGATTATGCTATTTCACCGATGGTTTTCTTGGATCTGTGTTCTTCCACCTACAAAATGAACAGCACCGTCAACTTACCCCTCAGAAAGGGACAGAGGGGTCCTCTTTGGGGTAACCCTCCGGTGTGAGAATAAGTATTTGTGGGAGAAGATAATAATATCAGAGTAAGGAAATCTGGAGAGTATTGCTTAATAGCTGAATACTCTGTAATTTGCTGTGATTGTGTGTGTTACTGACTGTAACTGTCTGTGAGTGAATGTAATTGAATATGATTGAATGTCTCTCCTTGTGGAGTTGATGCTGTATTTATAGTGCTAGGGTTTCCACTGATTTGGCTCAGCCTTGTTGGCCTCCTCCAATTGCTCTGCGCCACGTGTCCTCTGGGACACCTGGTGCTTTCTTATTGGTTATAATCACGTGGTAGCACATGGGTTATGCTGAGTTGTCCACCTTTCATTTGGCAGCTGTCAACATCAGCATATTCTTATTCCTTAAAAAGATACATTCTGGAAGGTTGTCTGACGTGCACAATCAAGGTTGCCCTAATCCTGAGTTGGATAAGGATGAGGTTGATTATATGCATGTGTGATACGCGCCTATCCTGAGGATGCGCGAGGTCTTCTCTTTATTCTCACGCGCAGATGTTTCATGCGCAGATGTGATATGCACGAGCATGTGATATGCGCCACGCGCGGATGCGCCACGCGCATATGTGATATGCGTGAGCATATGTGATGCGTGAGCATATGTGATGCGTGAGCATATGTGATGCCTGAGCATCTGTGGTGCCTGGGCATATGATGCCTGAGCATGTGTGGTGCCTGGGCATATGATGCCTGAGCATATGTGATATGCGCCATGCGCATAGGTTTTGGCTTTGTGCCTTCGTAATGTCTTGATTTCAAGCCTCTTGTCTATATCTTGTGGGTTGACCCGCCTTGCTCGGTGTTGAGGCGGGTACATACCTCTTCAAGCCCCCCCAGTCTAATGTGTGTCTTGTCTCGCGCGAGCGAGGTAAGATAGATGTTAGACTAAATAGTTTGCTCTCTTAGTAGGGGTTTTGTCTTTTTCCTCTTATTATTCATCGTTGCGCGAAATTCTATCCTTTTAGTTGAAAACGAATCGTCCCTATACGTGATGGAGACGTGTCAGACCTTTCGTGTGCTCGAGGTGCTACAGTTGCCTTTCGTGTCCCCTCACAGAGTGTCAGGAACACGTGTCGCGCTTGCATTGGTCCGTTCCTGCGAGTGGTGGCGCGTGAACTCTGGCAACAGCTGTATTATTTCTTTTCGTGTCCCCTCACACAGTGTGATTGACACGTGTCGCGCTTCCGTTGGCTTACACCTGCGAGTGGGAGCGCGTGAAGTCCGATCAGCACCCATTTTTCTCTCTCTTGGGCCTATAAAAGCCAGCCCTTAGAGTTTTTTATCCTTCATCTTCGTGTTTATTATTCTGAGCTTTTCTTTCTTTCATTCTATTCCAATTAGCTGTCTTCTGCTTCCAGGTCTCTGTTCTTCAGATCATCCTTTGTTCGTTGTCACAATTGTATGTCTGATAGCTCAGACAACACAATCTCCCCCATCCATTGCCGTAGAAAATCATTAGTAATGTCTACATTGAAGAAGACCGGCAAGGGGAAGAAGGCTGCTGAGGTCTCATCGGAGGAGGTAGGGAGGTCCAAGGCCGTGAAGAGGTGGAATGAAATCCCCTGCAAACTGAGGCATGCTGATCTTGACAGCCTTATCGCCTCTCAGGGTTTTCTCCCTGTGTTTGGCTGCATGTTGCCTGGGGCCGGGCAAACGGCGGCGGACCCGCCTGCCGGCTATATATCCCTTTATAGCCATTTTTTCACCCACTGCAACCTTCGTCTCCCGATGACAAGGTTTGTGGGTGCACTGCTTAAGTTCTATGGGATTCATATATCCCAAGTCCATCCATTTGGACTTGTGCGCATGACTCACTTTGAGTTCATGTGCAAATCCCAGCGCGAGGAGCCCACCCCTCGGCGCTTTCAGTTTTTTTATAAGCCCAAGATCCAAGATTCTTGGTTCTCCTTTATTCCTCGCAGTCAGAAGGTCAAATGCTCCACTGTTTCATTCAAGAGCCTTCATGACTGGTCTGAGAGGTTTTTTTATATAAGGGCTGGTGTGATCCCCATCCGCATGACCATGCGCTCGATTTCTTCTGCGCCTGCGGATGTGGGTGTCCTCAAGAACCCAACTGGCGCCTGGGTTAATAAGTTGACCGCTGAACCATCCCCCGCCAAGAACATTTGTGAGGAGGCGCTGGTGGGGGTTGGTATGAGCAAGAGGTGGGCGGACAGCGCGCTTGAGCCCGTTATCCAAGTCGACGGGTTGTGTAAGTTAATCTCATTGCTTTACTTCTGCGCGAATATAATTCGTTTTGTTAATATCATTTGACTTGTTTTTGTGCAGTCACCAAGGATTATATCCACGCCGCATATGATGAGCATATGGAGGGTGGCTCCGTCGCGCTCGGCGCTGGGGAGGTTGGTTTCCCCGATCGCTTTGATGACATGTTCATCCCTGTTGATCTGGGATTTGTCTTCGACAGCGATGCGCCTGGTAAGCCTTTGTACTTATGCATTTTCCTTTATAATACCAAATTTTACTAACACTTCTGTTGCATGTATTGTAGATGCGCTCGAAAACTACGAGCTGGAGCTCGCGGAAGAGGAGGAGGAGGAGGCGCCCCAACTAAAGCGTAAAGCTAAGGGGAAAACTGGCGCAGGGGCCAGTAAGAAACAGAAGAAAGATGTTGCCCCTGTTGTTCAGGATCCTCCTACTCAGGCGGGGGGATTTGGGAAAACCCAGGAGTTTACCACCAAGGTTTCCTTGGCTTCCCTGCCTCAAAAAGTGGGCAGACCTCCTGTCCACTTGAGGTACGGTGGCGCTACCTCCTCCCTTCGCGCGGCTGAAAAGGGAAGCGGTGTTGCGCCTTCGACAGGTATACTTTGCTTATCCTTTGCTTATCTTTTATGGTTCTATGAGCTCGATTCTGATAGAATTACTAATGAATCTTTGCTCACTCAAATGTTTGTAGAGCCGGCGACAGCGCAACAAGATGCCGAGGCTGCGCCGGAGGTTGCTTCGAAGTCCCCTGTTTTACCCTCAAAGAAGGGTAGAATGGACTTCATGGCGATGTTTGCTTCGCGAACGGAGTTGCGCCAAGGTACGTATTGCGCTCTTTTTCTTCTGACTTTCTTTTAGATCAAGACATGAACCATTTCTTGTTGTTGATTTTTTCATAGAAGCCGTAGCTGGCGTACAAGCTGCTGGCGGCACTCCTGGCGCCGGTGCCAGCGCCGTTGGCTCTGCTCCTGCTCCTGCAAGCGATGAATCTCCCCTCATTGGGATTACTAAGGAGCAGGAGGCCGTTTTGCGCGCCGACCTGGCGGCGTCGAGACCTCCCTCACCTCCTCCTGCGCACAGCCCTCCTCGCGAGACCGATTTTGGCTCTAGGTCGCAGGAGAAAAGGCCTGTTTCCGAGGAGGAAGAGGAGTTTGAAGTTGAAGACTCCGACCGCGGTCGCGCCAGTCCTGCAGCGCCACGAGGCTTCGCGGCGGAGCCTTCCCGTGGGGCTGGCGCTGACTTTTCTGCTTCATCCCCGCAGGTATAGGTTCTTTGTTGCTCCGCTGCGCGGACTTCCATCTTAATGTTTTGATGACTTAGATAATCACTTTGTTTTTGCAGGAAACCGATCACATTTACCGCCCGAGATGGAATATTACTGAAGACAGCACATTTCAGTCCATGGGTGTGTGTGCGGAATTCTGGGCTCATGCTGTGCCTCCATCTGAAAGGAGGTTCCAGGAGGACCGCGCTCGCGACGACTTGCTCAATGATCATATGTTTGCTGGGTCGGCCTTCTTTGCTGCCTCCCAAGAGCTTCGCACTGATTACGTAAAAGTACGTGATGCTCTTGCGGAAGCCAAGCAAGAGGCTAAGGTGTCTGCTTGGCATCTTTCTGATGCTCGCGAGAGAGCTGAGAAGCTCCAAGCAGAGCTTAGTGAGAACAGAGCAAGTGCCAACAGCGCCTTCGTGAAGCGCGGTCATGAGCTTCAGGCTGCGCGGGAGAAGCTGCAGGAGGCGGAGGCGGACGCGGCCAAGTACGCGCGCAGAGCGCGCGACTTGGAGCTGGAGGCGGAGGCGCGTGACCAAGCTCTTGTCCAGTCTATCACTGAAAAATCATCACTGGAGAGTGAGGTTGCGCGCCTGAAGAAGGAGCTGGCGGCCGCGCAGGCCGATAAAGATGAAGCCTTGGCGACGGCAGCGTCTAGCCAGGAAGCACTTGATGCTGCGGGCGGAAAAAGAAGAAGCTTTGGCGGCAGCAGCGTCCGACAAAGAGGAGCTGAAAAAGACTAAGGAAACTGTTGAGTTATTAAACTCTCAGGTTCCTGCCCTCGAGACGTCTGTTGCTGGCCTCGCGCAGGATCGCCAATGGCTAATCTCACAGGGCATGACTCGTTGCGCTTTCGCGATGAAATACTCAGACGAGTTTCAGGCCCTTGTGATGGACTGCAACGCTGCCGCGCGCTTGGTGGGGCGAGCTGAAGGGTTTACGGATGGCTATGAATATGGCATGCTGAAGAAGAACCCATCCAAGTACCTTTATCAGAGCTCCGTTGCCTGCGAGGACATGGCCGCGATGGGGGAGAAGTAAATGAATACTCCCATTCCCATCCTTGCGCAGGTATTTTAACCTTAATGAGATTACCTTGACTTATTTTCTAAGTCTTTTTGTACTCATATTTTTCCTTATGATTTGCAGATATCCGCGCTTGCTGACCAGCCTGATCTCTTCGCGCTAAAGAAATTACTTGACGAGTGCGAAGGGGCTGGTGGCGGCGATGATGGCGCGGGGAATGCTGCTCCTGCTAGCGGCTCTGGCGTGGCCAAAGGATCCGCTCCTGACACTGTTGTGATAGAAGACTCCATTCAAGATGAACAACTTGACTATGGTCAGTTTGGAGATGACGAGGAGCAGGCTGCGCCAGATGCCGAGGGCGATGATGAGGATGATGAAGAGGCTGATGTCAACGTGGAGACTTGAGAAGCCCTTCATGTTTTTTTTTTTTTTTTTTTTTTTTTTTTTTATTTGTAGTTTGTATCTCATCTTGTAAACTTGTAAATTTCAATGCTTTCGAATGAAATTCTGTTTTTCCCTTCTTCGCATCTTGCGCATTCCCCATTCATCTCTTTATATTGAATGTTTGCTTGTTGAATATAAGATATGCTTGCACGTTGGAATAAGAACAAGGTTGTAAGGAATTTATTATACTTAACCCTTGCCATATTGTAAGTGATTTTGCCATATCTTGATTATGTTGACACGTGTCTTGGCGCTTTCATTATTCCTCTTTTGCGCGACGTTATCGCGCGTTTATGGAATTATGAGTTTTTTAGCCTTTACGCGTCTATGTGTTACTCAGATATCCACTACAATTTCATGCGCGACCCCAACCTGAGACCTTAACAACTGTGTTTTGGCATTTGCTTTGCCTTAGTTGTGTTTAGGTGTTTTATGGTCAGGCTGCGCAGCATGTAAGATGGATGTTGTGAGTGATTTGAGCTAAGGCTCACATTATTGGGCTAAGGCCCTGGCGTTTTAGAGTTAAGACTTATTAACGCGTTTGAGCTTGAAGCTCGCGCATGTATGTTTTACTTCGTTTTATTTCGTTTTGATGTCAATACCATGTTGTCATATTGCTCAAAATTAATAAAGAGAAGTGTGAAACATGTATGCAAAAGGTAATAGAATTGGGCTAAGGCCCTGACGTTTTAGAGTTAAGACTCGTTAACGCGTTTGAGCTTGAAGCTCGCGCATGTATGCTTTACTTCGTTTTTATTTCTTTTTGATGTCAATACAATGTTGTCATATTGCTCAAAACTAACAAAGGGAAGTGTGAAACATGTATGCAAAAGGTAATAGAATCCACATTAAGAGAAGATAGCGCGTATCATTATTCATAATGGCTTAAAAAGCCTTGATTACAAACTTGACATTTTTTTTTTTTACATGAAACATTTTCTAAGCTGTGCCGCGTTCCATGCGCGCGGGATCTTCTTTCCATTCAAATCTTTTAAGGCGTATGCGCCTTTTCCCAATTCTTCCAAGACTTGATAAGGTCCCTCCCAATTGGGGGACATTTTTCCCGGGGGTATCGCGCGGCTAGCTTCATTGTTTCGAATGACAAAATCATTTTTCTTGAAGTGGCATTCTTTCACGCGCTGGTTGTAATATTTTTCCAGCTTTTTCTTGTACTTGGCTTCACTGATGATAGCCGCCTCTCTGCGCCCTTCAAGTAAGTTGAGATCCAACCTTCTTTCGCGCTCGTTATCAATCTTGCTCATCATGAGCACTCTATGGGATGGGCATCCAACTTCTGCTGGAATCATTGCCTCTGTTCCATAGGTTAGGCTGAACGGGGATTCGCCATTGCTGGTTTTACTTAATGTCCTGTGTGCCCACAGGACATTAGGTAGCTCTTCGACCCAAGAATGGGATTTTCCCTCCAACCTTTTCTTCAGCCCATTTAACAAGCTTTGGTTCGCGCTTTCCACTTGTCCATTCCCCTGAGGGTGATAAACTGAAGTGAAAATTTGGTTGATGCGCAATTCCTTGAGCCAGCTGGATATCTTCTTGTCAGTGAATTGCTTGCCATTATCGCTCACAATTTCCATGGGCAAGCCAAAACGGCATATGATGTGGCTCCTGATAAACTGCTTCATCACCTCGGCTGTGATTTTTGCTAGTGGCTTGGCTTCAACCCATTTTGTGAAATAGTCTATTGCCACTACCAAAAATTTTACTCGCCCTTGCGCTTGCGAAAGGGGACCCACGATGTCGATTGCCCATTTGTGGAAAGGCCATGCAGAGGTCACTGGAATCAAGTTGTTCTTTGGCCGCATGGTGTTTGGCGCATAGCTCTGACATGCTTTGCATTTTTGGATCTCTTTTAGAGCGTCCAAGTACATGCCTGGCCAATAGTAACCTGCGCTCATTGCCTTGGCAACCACCATGCGCGGTCCAGCATGTATTCCACAGATTCCTTCGTGTATCTCTCTAATCACATAGCTTGCTTCCTCAGCATCTAGGCATTTCATGAGCGGCCCAAGATAAGAGCGTCGATAAAGTGTATCATCAAGCAGTTCATAGTTCTGCGCCTTGTGTCTTATCTTCCTCGCTTGTGCGCGATCATCTGGTACCTTTCCCTCCTTCAAGAATTCCATTATTGGAGTTATCCATGATGAAGGGGTTGTATGAGTTACCAGGACAGACTTCGCTACCACCGACGGGTTGCTCATTACTTCTACCCTGACATCTTTGCCAAAGTGATCAAAACTGGTTGATGCCATCTTACTCAGCGCGTCTGCAGATTTGTTTTCACTGCGCGGAATATGAATGATTCTGAAGCAGTCAAATTGCTCGATGAGCTTTTTCGCCTGCTCTAGATATAGAGGCATGGTGTTCTCTTTGGCATCATAAAGGCCATTGACCTGTGCTGCTACCAAGTATGAATCAACATGGGCCTCTAGCTTTTTAACTCCGAATTTTTGCGCGATGCGCAGGCCAGCCAGCAGGGCTTCATACTCAGCCTCATTGTTGGTGCTCTTGAAGTCCAACCTGATGGCGTAAGTATATTCATGATTCTCTGGATCCACCAGTTTAAGGCCTGCGCCGGACCCTTCGTTTTTTGAAGCTCCGTTAGTGAACAATCTCCAAATATTTTCTTCATCATTGGCTCGCGGAGGGTCTACCTCGCGCTGAGCCTCTTCAACTCTTCCTTCGGGGATTTCTGCAATGAAATCAGCCAAAACTTGCCCCTTTATTGCTGGACGGGGCTTATAGGCGATCGTGTGTTCACCTAATTCCAGGGCCCATTTTGTCAGCCTTCCCGAGAGCGCGGGGTGCCGCAAGACTTGCTGGATGTTGTAACCAGTCAGTACTTCAATGGGATGACCATTGAAATATCTATGAAGCTTGCGCGACGCGTGTGTTAGTGACAAAACTAACTTTTCCATGATGGAGTAGCGCGTCTCAGGATCTGTCAGCACCCGACTCACATAGTATATTGGCGTTTGGATTCCCTTGCGATCCACCAATAATACTGCGCCGATGGCGCGCTCTCCTGCTGATAGGTATAATGTCAAAGTTTCACCAGGAAGTGGAGCTGTGAGCGCGGGCAGATTTATCAAACATTCTTTAATCTCACTGAAAGCTTGCTCAGCCTCAGGAGTCCATTTGAACTGGCTTTTCTTTAAGCAGTTTCTCAATGTATTGACAAATGGGGTAGATTTGCTTGCATGGTTCGCTAGGAACCTGTTGATTGAAACCAATCTACCATTCAGCTTCTGGACCTCTTTCATGGTGGATGGCGAGGGCATGTCAAGGATGGCCTCCACCTTCTCAGGGTTCACCTTGAAACCATCCTTGGTGACCATTACACCTAGAAATTTTCCCTCTAGTACGCCGAAAGTACATTTGCTCGGATTGAGGTTCATGTTAACTTCCTTTAGGCGCCCAAGGGTTTCTTCGATGTCTTTGAGCATTTGCTTTTCCTCCCTGCTCTTGATCACCAAATCATCCACATAGACTTCTAGGTTTCTTCCGATTTGCTCGCTGAAAACGGCATCCATAAGTCTTTGGTAGGTGGCGCCCGCATTCTTCAAACCAAAGGGCATTTTTGTGTAGCAAAAAACACCCTTGTCGGTTCTAAATGCGGTCTTGTCCTCATCTTGTGGTGCCATTTGAATCTGGTGATAGCCTTTGTAGGCATCCAGGAAACATTTGAGCTTGAATGGCGCCACGGAGTTCACCTTTGCGTCGATGTTTGGGAGGGGGTAACAATCCTTTGGGCACGCTTTGTTGAGGTCTTTGAAGTCAATGCACATCCTCCACGACCCGTTACTTTTCTTTACCATCACAGGATTGGCTACCCACGTCTGGTATCGTATCGGGCGGATGATGTTTGCACGCAGTAAATCCTCAACCTGCTCATTCATGGCCCTCGCCTTCTCATCCCCCATGACTCTCTTCTTTTGAGCAATTGGCTCTACAGACTTGAACGTGTTGAGAGAATGTTGCGCCAGGTCTCGCGGAACCCCCGTCATATCAGAGTGTTGCCACGCGAAGACCGACATATATGCTGTGAGCAACCTTTTCATTCTCAACCTCGTGTCGTCTGATATCGTAGCGCCAATTGTGATTTTTTGCTCCGGGAATTTCGGGTTGAGAATCCATTCCTCTGGCGCGTTTTCTGCCATTGGAATTTTCATTCTCCCCTCCCGCGGAGTACTTGTCACTGCGAACAAATGATCTCGGTATACAAAAGTTACACCTGTTGGTGTTAGGAACCCCAACGCGCCGTGCGCTGGCGACGGTATGGCATTAAATTGGGCAATCGTTCCTCTACCCAAGATCATATTGTGGCAAGAAGTGGTGGGCAGGACCAAGAAGTTGACAACTTCGGCTCGCTTGTGTTTCTCATCCCCCATAGTTAGCTCAAATTGTATTTGACCTAGGGGATGAATGATTTCATTTGAAACACCAGAGATTGGTGCATTCACAATTTCAAGCCTCGCTTGGTCTGCCGGATCCAGTTTTCTGAAACATTGCTCATACATGATGTCTGATTCGCTGCCAGTGTCCACCAGGACTTTTGACACCTCGTAATGAGCAATGTGTGTAGTGATAACAAGAGGACTGCTGATGGAAGGGCCTCCCCTGATTCTTGGGAAGATGACTTGTTGCTCGCGCCAATCTCCTTGGATTTGTGCGCCTCTCTTTCTTGACATTTGCCCTTGCCTTCCTCCCTCGGCTACACAGATTCTTTTGTACTTTTTGCTGGCTGAGGCTCCTGATTGTTCATTTTCTGGTATTGAGTTTTTTACCAGGTGAGCCAGCTTGCCTGATTTTACATCTTTTTCAATTGCATCCTTCATGTGGTGGCATGCATCAGTGTTGTGTCCTGTGGACTTGTGAAACTCACAGTACTTGCCACTGTCTGATGGTCCCTTGTAATGTAGTGGCTTGGGGCTTTTGAACTGGACATTCTCAGTGCTTAACACCTGTGAAGGCGTTTTAGTGAGGGGAGTCCATATTCTTGGCAGAGGCCTGTTAGGATCTCTGCCGCCTTTCCTCTTGTCACCCTCCCCGCGATTACGAACATCTTTTTGGTGCTGGGGTGAGCTTGGTTGCGCCTGCTTTTCTGCGGAAGAAAAACTGGTTGGTTGCAACCTGGACCATACAGAGTTCTGTTTGCCCCTCTTTTCTTTGCTGCGCGGTGACTCAGCTTGATGCGCTCTTTCTCTTGCCCTATCTTGGGCAATTTGTTTTTCATTTCTCGCGAAGACTCGCGATGCTTCCATTAGTTTTGCCCAAGTGGTGGGCATGCCATCTCTGCTTACGAGAGCTCGGCGGAGTTGATCGCTGCGCGCGCCTTGTATAAAGGCCACGTGCAGGAGTTGTTCCGTTATACCTCCGATTGCCAGAGACTCCTGATTGAAACGTGTTATGTAGTCTTCAATCGTTTCATCATTCCTGCGCACGCAGTGCATGATGTCATCAGGGTCGCGCGTGTGTCTGCGCTGCTGTACGAAGTGGGCTTGGAACTTTTCCAATAGTTCCTCGAACCCATCGATTTGCCCAGTCGGCAAGCTCTCGAACCAGACACGCGCCGCGCCCGTGAGGCAGCGAGCAAACATGTGACACCATGTTGGCATCGTCCAGCTCTCTAGGTTTCCCGTGTTGTAAAAACCTTGCAAGAAATCGTCTGGATCTGTTGTGCCGTCATATTTGCCCAAACTACTTGGCATCTTGGTTTTGTGCTGGATGGGAGCCTTAGCGATGCGCTCAGTGAACTTTGAATGTTTCACCAAGATGGCTGGTCTGTACGGTGTGGTTACGTCCACTTGCCCTCTAACTGGTGGGCTGTACGGTATGTGCAGATCCAGATCGGCTCT
Organism: Bidens hawaiensis; assembly: GCF_021521415.1. Taxonomy (NCBI): domain Eukaryota; kingdom Viridiplantae; phylum Streptophyta; class Magnoliopsida; order Asterales; family Asteraceae; genus Bidens; species Bidens hawaiensis. The sequence continues at coordinate 163,225 of NW_027491042.1, forward strand.
GGCTCCAGGCGCCATGTTCACAGGCGCGCGGAGCTGTGAGCCTCCTGCATGAGTATCTCGCGTCTTCCTCATGCTGTGCACTTCTTCATCACTGAACTCAGTGTGTGCAGTGTGAACAGAATGTCCTTCTTCCGGCGCGCGCGGCCTTTTTGTTCCATGAACAGTTTGCTTATCAAACACTTGCCTTTGTGTTAAGTCGGCTAGCTTTTTCTGTTTGACCATCTCATTGTACTTGTCCATTAGACGCCGCTGCTCGTTTATGAGCCATTCTTTAGGATCATTTGTTTCATCTTCTGGACCCATTGGTCCTTTTTGTTTCGCGCCGGCAAGATTTTGTAACGTGAGATCGTCTGGAGGAGTTTCAGTCTGGCCGTGAGGAGTTGTGATGAAGGGACGGTTACTGGTGGTGCGCGTAGAATCACGCGGCCCCCTCAGAAACTGCTGTCCCTCATTAACATCCTCACGTTCAATATCCTCCAGAACTTGATCAACGTTATGAACGCCAGAAACCATGGTGATTTTTTTTTATATATAGATCTGATGAGATCTGATTGCCGTTGTAACAGTGGATGGCGCCAATGAAGAGACGTGGATCGACTCACTGGTAGACGATCTACTTTCCTCGGGTGTGATTATGCTATTTCACCGATGGTTTTCTTGGATCTGTGTTCTTCCACCTACAAAATGAACAGCACCGTCAACTTACCCCTCAGAAAGGGACAGAGGGGTCCTCTTTGGGGTAACCCTCCGGTGTGAGAATAAGTATTTGTGGGAGAAGATAATAATATCAGAGTAAGGAAATCTGGAGAGTATTGCTTAATAGCTGAATACTCTGTAATTTGCTGTGATTGTGTGTGTTACTGACTGTAACTGTCTGTGAGTGAATGTAATTGAATATGATTGAATGTGATTGAATGTCTCTCCTTGTGGAGTTGATGCTGTATTTATAGTGCTAGGGTTTCCACTGATTTGGCTCAGCCTTGTTGGCCTCCTCCAATTGCTCTGCGCCACGTGTCCTCTGGGACACCTGGTGCTTTCTTATTGGTTATAATCACGTGGTAGCACATGGGTTATGCTGAGTTGTCCACCTTTCATTTGGCAGCTGTCAACATCAGCATATTCTTATTCCTTAAAAATATACCTTCTGGAAGGTTGTCTGACGTGCACAATCAAGGTTGCCCTAATCCTGAGTTGGATAAGGATGAGGTTGATTATGTGCATGTGTGATACGCGCCTATCCTGAGGATGCGCGAGGTCTTCTCTTTATTCTCACGCGCAGATGTTTCATGCGCAGATGTGATATGCACGAGCATGTGATATGCGCCACGCGCATATGTGATATGCGTGAGCATATGTGATGCGTGAGCATATGTGATGCGTGAGCATATGTGATGCCTGAGCATCTGTGGTGCCTGGGCATATGATGCCTGAGCATGTGTGGTGCCTGGGCATATGATGCCTGAGCATATGTGATATGCGCCATGCGCATAGGTTTTGGCTTTGTGCCTTCGTAATGTCTTGATTTCAAGCCTCTTGTCTATATCTTGTGGGTTGACCCGCCTTGCTCGGTGTTGAGGCGGGTACATACCTCTTCAACAACCATCATTGTTTCAGTATTTTGTTAATTAACACAATAAACTCACTTTTAAAAGAAAACAAATTTGTATACTTGATCACATACAATTTTTTCTGAACATTTTGATATAAATTTAACTAAAACGAAGGTTATTCGAAATAAAGCAAATTGTTAGTATTGTAAAATGTTGGGTGTTGGTACCGTACGTTTACACTGTTGAACATAACCAATGTCGTACTAATAACATTATTACTGGTACGATATTACCGAAACCGGTGTTAGTATTAATTTTTATGGTTTTTGATATAAAACATATACTGATATCCTTTGGGGGTAACACCACATAATTTTCAGGGTTATGTGAGACAACTTTTGTGAAATAAAAACCATTATAAATAAATTACGTTACTTTGTAAGGAACATAAAGTTTTACTGAACATAATTGAACAGATACCGTCCGAACAATATTTGTACCAATATTCATTGGTTTCGATATGAATTGGTTTTCGTTCCTTCTGTTTATTGGTACTATTGAAGCGTAAATTGTAACTTAATACTATTGTAAACATTATTGTATGTTGTTGTATTAGTTTTTATTAATCTCAACTATCATCTTTCAGTCATTGTTAGTCACAACTAATGAATTGGTTGCTGACAGTCCCGTCTTTTAACGTATTTGTCCCAAAGGTCCGTGATTAACATAATCTTAACGTCGTTAGTTGCAGGTCGCCGGAAAAACATTTTTATCCGGAAAAGTCACATTTTTTCCGGAAAACTCAACATTTCGTCCCAAACATCTTTATAACCTTGGATCAAACATTTAAAAAAAATTTCTAGTAAAAGCTCAATTATTGAAGTCATCGAAACCTTAGAAACATCGTTGGAATCATTTGGTGGTGTCCAAGTGGTGTTAGCTAGTTTGTTGTGAGTTATTTGTCGATGGTAGCGGTGCTTGTAACAATTCGGTTTTTCTCGTTTAATATTTTGTAACCATTACCCAACCTGCTTCTATGTTCGGGTAATCTTATCAATAAAATACCACATTTATCGAGTTATTATTATTATTTTAATATTATTTTTTAATATATTTATTTAATTATCATTATAACTTTGATTTATATACCTTTTTAACCCTAAACCTTACTTTAATTCCTTTTTGTATCCATATCCATAGTTGAGGGACCAAACTGCAAAACCTGCGAAACTATAATACCCAATCTGTTTACCCGTTAACCCAAACCTGTAACCATAATCAATCTCGGATCCAGATCTTTGTCTTGAACCACAATTCTCATGTTCAACTAGGAAATTATCAACGCAAATCATCGTATCGTTCATATTGATCCTCACCGACGTTGTTAATTAGGAAATCCAGATCAAAACGATACGTATTGACTTAATAAACAAATCAGCTTCGCTTAATTGGGTATTATACGTCTAGAGGTTATTATAACACAATTAGACTCGTCTGCACATTCGTGTTCGCATAGCAATTAAAACCCCTATAGTGAATTGCATTATAATATCCTGCAAGTATCATTCCCGTTTGTGTTCTTGACGACTCTGCTCGTTCTAATTAACCATCAAATAAACAGGTTCAAAGGTAATTAATTAATAGTTTGATTCGTTTAACTGTCTGAATTGCTAATCCCAAGGTTAATCGGCCAAACGATTAACGAATTGGCCGATTAATTTTGCTAGGATTCATAAATTGAATTGGGTTTGTGTCTGTTAGTTTATAATTAATCAGTTTCATGTTATAAACAACTGACACCCTAGCGGCCTAGCCAAGATGGCTAGGGTGTGTGTGTTCATGGTTAGGCAGGGTTCGAGCCACCCCCAGCCCGTTTTGTCCCTTTTGAAAAATTATTCTTTTAATCATATAAATTACATTAGAAATATTATAAATATAATAGTAATTATTAATATTCAATCGAAACTGATATGTTAACTAGTCGTTTTTCTGAAACTTTGTTAAATCCACACACACACACACACACACATATATATATATATGCCAAGGTTAAAATAAAAACCAACTCCAGTTGCGAAAACCCTGGAAACTGTATATTGGCCATTGATCTTGATGGATGAATGGTTGAGATTGATTGACAAAAAGAAGTACCATTTTCATATTAAATAAAACATTAAAAAGGTACAAAAGGACAATATAGACATTTTACATTTTCTACTTTATGTCACCAATCAAACTTAATATAGGCAATCAAAAATCTTCAGGTCACTTTTAGATTCAAAACATCCAAAATTCAAAATTCTCTCAAATAATCCATATCAAACAAATTCATCTTTCTCTCTCATTAATCTTCCAACCATCATATCTCAAACCAAACCACCTTCTTCTTGTTCTTCAAACTATCAACAACTAACATGTTCCAACAACCCAAAAAACATCTTCCGTGAATCCTTGACACCAATTTCCGGCGCAAGGTGATGGCGGCGGTGAAGATCTTGGTGTATCGGAAAGTTCCACGTAGCGGCGGTCGATTGTTTACCACTGGATCCGGTGATTTTCCTCCACAAAAGGTTAAGATTTGGACATTTTATATTGACAAAGTTCCGAACAAGAATTTATGAATGAAAGCTGCTAGAATCTCATCATTTTTAGTTTTTTTCTTTTTTAAAGGTACTATGTTGACAGAGTTCAGATCTTGTTGCTTTAGTATTTTTGTTTTTTAAGATATTCTTGGAAATTTTGTTTGGATTTAAATCTTATTTTACATTTTTTTAAATTTGTTATTTTAGAGTAGAAAAAGAGCTTCATTCTTCTTGTTATTGTTGGTCCTTATGTAAACTTTTTTTGTTTTTTGATGCGATTCTTGAAGAGTTCTAAAATTTTGTACTAAATTCTCAACTTGTTTGTACCCGAAAAAAAAAGACGGCGGAGTGGGGTGGTCTTCAGAGTTTGTTTTCTTTAAACGTGTGTTATTGTTGTCTAAAAGCGTAAGTTTTTAACATGCAAAAACATATGTTACGCTTGTCTTCAGATTTTTAAATATGCAAAAACATATGTTACGCTTTTCTTCAGATTTTTAAATATGCAAAAACGTATGTTACGCTTTTCTTCAGATTTTTAAATATGCAAAAACATATGTTATGCTTGTCTTCAGATTTTTAAATATGCAAAAACGTATGTTTATTTTGTACCGGAATGTTATTATTCAATTTTTCTACCTACTATATAAATAATCAACTAAAAAACTTAAATATCCAAATTATTGAGTTCATTTTTTTTCCGGCGACTATGTACTGCAGGCCGTCAAACGAGGAGGTGCATGGTGGTCGTAGGAAGAAATACGTATGCATTTTAACATACGTTACAAAACATATGTATAGTAGTATTTTAACATATGTTTTCTAAACATTTTGCATACAAAATTTTTTCAAGTACAATAAATCTGGAATATAATAAGAATGCTACAAACAGAATATTCTTGAACAAAAAACAATACTAAAAAACAGTTGTATTCTAAATTTATCTCACAAATAACCCTAAAATTGGATTCCCACCCGTGCTCTTTGCATGCTCTTAGATCCCGCTTTACTTGTTTCTTGGATCTTCAAGACGTCATTATAACAACTCGGTTTTTCCCAATCTATATTACCCGACCCGTTTTATGCTCAAGTAATTTTATCAATTAAAATTTGTAGCGTTTATCGAGTAAATATGATATAATTTTTATTTGTTTATTATAAATATTTAACTTTGACAAATATACATTTGTAACCCCAAATCTAAACTTTAACCAATTTTCGTATCAATGTCCAAACTGCAGGGTCTATTTAGCAAATCTATGAGTATAATATTATATTATAACAAAAACCATTTACCCAGTTACTCAAACCCGACCCATATCGTACCTGATGACCCGTTTGATCTTCTTGAACCACAATCTTCACTCTAAATCAGGAATTGAATCAGGGTTTTGATTCTTCTTGCCTATTTCGGCCTTACCGATACCTGTATTTAGGAAATAGCGATCAATTTTGATATGTATTGATTTTGTTATCTAGCCGACATAACCCGTTTATCAATTTACATTAATACGAACATTATAATCCAATAAATCTTGACTGCACACTCTCTCAGATCTCGCCAACATTAACCTGTTAACGAATTAGACTTTGGTGGGCTCGTGTTACATATTCTGATCCTCGTCTTGCCGATCATTTTGCTGACCATTTAACCCTCAATTAACCATCTTCAAAGGTAATCAATTATATGGTTTAATTCTTTGTTTATCCCTCGTCATTAACCCTATCATTAATCGGCCAATCCGTGAACGATTTGGCCGATAATTTCTAGGGTTCTTATTGTGAAACTGGTCTTGTGGACTGTGTGCTTATATTCTTCGCGATCAGGTTCAAATCAATAAAACACACTAGCCCAGATGGCTAGGCCATGTGCGTTTAAGATTTAGGGAGGCTGGGGGCGCGGGTTCGAGCCACCCCCAGTCCGTTTTGATGTTTTATTTTATTTATTCAGCTATATTATAGATAATATATCTATGATATATTAATTTCTTAAAGTAGATTTTAAATATGATAATTAATTTGTTAATCAATATGTTTATAAAACCATCATACAAGTTGATCACTTTTTCGAATCATGGTTAAACCACATATATAAGTTAACACGTGTGTGTGTATATATATATACGTAAATATAATAGTTGTTAGTATTGTTAAAGGGTTTTTTAAAAATAAAAGTTTTAATATTCGAAAAGGGTTTTTAGTTAAAAAGTGTTTTCAAAACTTATTGTAAATTAACATATTAAAATATAGTAAGTTTAAATATTTTATAAAAGATTTTATTTTATATATAAACATTACTATCATTAATTTCTTGTTTCCAATACTAATAGAAATCTTTATTAATAATGATATATATATATATATATATATATATATAAATACATTAAAAGTATTTTAACTAAATTGGTGTGTTCCTCACTCAACATGTGAAGTTGACAAAATTCTATTTTATACGCATATGCAGGTTATGGTAGAAATATAATGCAGGTTGGTGAAGACTTAGTGAAGAATTTAAGTTAGCAATGATACGATCAAGAATTAAATTTGTAATTGTTGTTTATTTAATAAGTTATATTTTGTACTTGATTTATTTGAATTATTAAATCAAATTAAATAGATATTGTCATTTAAATAATGTTGCATGATAGTAAGCTTTGAAAAGCTGTGAGCAATCAATTCGCCCCGACATTTCCGCCGTAGGTTGGGGTGTGACAGTCATAAACTTATTGTCGGATAACTACAAGCTAACATGTCCAAGAATTATTTTACCTTTACACAAATAAAGAAGCAAACCTTGGATACAAAAAAAGAAAAAAAAAAGGTAACGATCCACCAAACATCAAAGATATATCAAAATACATTTAAAAGACATTTCCAGAATAGAAACACACCTTCATTTACAGAATGTGTATTATAGGATGTTTAAAACTTTCTTATTCATTAAGAATATGTTATTATCATAGAAAAAAACTATACAAAAATCAATAAGAATTTAAAATATTTAAATAGTCAACATGAAAAGATATCAAAATTAAAAAAAGGTGATATGACTCCGTAATACTTTACATCACCTTAAAAGATGTAATTTTATTAAAAATAAATAAAATATGTAACAATCACTTCCATTCCTTTATGTCACCATCACATCACTTATTTTATGGCACCATTACTTTCTCTCTCTTTGTGAATCTCATTTTAATAACAAAAAATTATATTAAAAAACTTAAATCTTCAAATTATTGAGTTCATTTTTTTCCAGTGATTGTGTACTGTAGGCCGTCAAACGAGGAGGTGCATGGTGGTTGTAAGAAGAAATACGTATGCGTTAAGAATATATTATTAGAATCCAAAATGCTATACAAAAATCAATAAGTATAATAGTCAACATAAATAGACATCAAAAGTAAAAAAATTAATATGACTCAAAAGAACTATTCACCACCTTTAAGGGTATACTTTTATTAAAAAAATAAACTATGTTACAATCATTCCCTCTCTCTTCCCTACACATATTCACACACTTTATATCGTCATCACACTATCTCTCCTACACATATCTACACACCTTTTGTCACCATCACTCTCTCTCTTTCATACAAAAAACACTTTTTCAAATAAATGTATTTCTTTTTCATCTTTACTCAATCCAATCAAGCTCATCTTCCTCTTTTTCTTTAAAATATCGACAACCAACAAGTTTCCGGCCAAAGGTGACTACGGAAGTAACATACGTTTTAGGAGGAACTGCAAAACAAAAAAAAACATATGTTAATTGTTTAGACTTTAATCGAACATATGTTTTTCGAACATATGTTTTACGAAAATTTTAAATTCACCAAAATACACTCGTATGGATTCTTATTGATAAAAAGAAAAAGAGAAAATTACGATTTGCCTCCCTGGATAATATCGGCGGGAGATGGATTGACCACTGAAAAAGAATTTGCGCATGATTTAACAATGTGATTTTTATAATGATCAGAATGCTCCTTGGTGTTTATTATGATCAGAATGCTCCCTGCATTGTTAATAATTGGTTAAATGACCATTATACCCTTCATCTTCATCTTCATCTTCATCTTCATCTTCATCATCAACATTCAAACACATCAAGAACATCAAGAACAAAAACACAGAAAATCAAGAACATCAAGAACCCTAACACAAACACAAACCCAGAAAATCAAGAACATCAAGAACATCATCTCCGTCTAAGAACCCTAACCCATAAATCTTTTACAAACACATAGATTAACATCATCATTCAAACACAAACTCATATCTTCATCTTTATCTTCATTATTCATCATTCATCTTCATCTTCATCTTCTTCAATCGCAACCCATCACCGCCGCCGTCACCACCATTCTGTCGCCACACCACCACCACCGTAGCCGGAAAATCATGAAACGTTGCCGGAAATCAACATACACACTACTCATATCTTCATCACCACCACCCATCTTCTTCACCCGCAACCCGTCACCGCCGCCGTAGCTTCTAATCTGTTCCCGCCGCCATCGCCGTAGCTTCTAATCCCTTAAATCAATGTTTTTTTTTTAAATTCTTGTATAAAACCCATGTGGTTAGGGCTTTCAATCTTGATGAGGATGATAAATATGTTGGTTGATGTTTGTTCGTGTTTGGGTTTGGTGGTGGAATTCATTTTCCGGTGGACGGTGGCGACGGAGGAGGATGAGAGTTTTGGAGGTTATGAGATGATGATGATAATCTGGAGTTCATATCTTCATATTCTTCTTCTTATTGTTATTATTATTACAGATTATTGTTATTATTTTTAGGGAAAACTATTATTAACAGATATTATTATAATTATTTATCTAATTACTAAAGTGCCCTTGAACCAAACGGTCAACAAAAAACAGGGGCTCAATACGCGCAACCACGGGCTCATGTGATCATTATAAAAACACATTGTTACATCATGCGCAAATTCTTTTTCAATGGTCAATCCATCTCGCGACGATATTTTTCAGGGAGGCAAATCATAATTTTCTCAAAGAAAAGTAATAAAAAAACAAAAATACAATTTTTAGATTTTGAAAAGGAAAAGAAGAAAAAACATATCTTATAAACAAATCAATACCAAAATACACAATCATATGGATTCTTATTGATAAAAAGAAAAAAAATAATAAAGAAAAAAGCAAAATTACAATCCTTTAGATATTGAAAAGGATAAAAGAAAAAAATACATCTCATATACACAAATCAATACCAGAATACACACACACATATGGATTCTTATTTATTGAAACTTGTTGGAACTCTACATATTTAATGGCAGAATCTGCTATTAAGTTTAAGAAATCATTTTCTAACTTATGGTTAAGGATTCTAATTGTGAGAAAGAGATTAACAAATGTGTTGGTGGCTTAATTTATGAGGATGATTGGGTTAAAGTGAATTGCTTATTGCCTTTTTTGAAGGTATTTTATGAGGCTACATTGAGATTTTTAGGTTTTTGCTATGTGACTTCTAGTACTTATGTGCATGAGATATTTGGAATTGGCACTGTGATTGATGGTTATTCTATTGAAAAAGATTCATCAATACGTTCAATGGCACATAATACGAAAAGAAAATATTATAAAAGTTGGGGTGATGTTGCTAAGTTAAACCGCTTTTTTTTCCTTGCTGTGGTTCGTGACTCAAGAAGGAAATGGCAATATATAGAATTTCTTGTTAAAGAAAACTATGTAGACAATAGTATCCATGATATCTATAAGAACTCTATGCCTCAAAACGAACATGACATTGAGGTGTCATCATCTGCAATCAAGGGCCACCTAAGGTTATAATTCTAGTAACACAATGGACATTGAAGAACTCATGACAAAGAGATTCGAAATGGCTATGGGAAGTTCGCATGCATTTTTGAGAAAAGGTGAATTAGAGAAATATCTTTTGAAGATAGAGAGCCAAAAAACCCAAGGTTTGACATCTTACAATGGTGTAAAGTTCAACAATGTCGATATCCTATTCTTGCTAAGATGACTCGAGATATTCTTCCCATTCCAGTATCAACGGTTGCGTCGGAGTCGGCTTTTAGCACCGGGGGCTGGTGCTTAATAGTATCCGAACTTCCTTAAGTCCAAAAATGGTGGAGGCATTGGTATGTGCACTAGATTGTTTTCTTTCTTCTAAAAGTAAAATTATAATTAAAGATACCATTCTTGAACTTGAGAGCTTGGAAGAAGGTAGTAATATATTATTATTTTACGTTCCAATTGTAATTTTTTTAAAATATTTGCATTGTTAATTTGGTCGATTTCTTTTATTTCATAGGTCTGAAGGACTTATCCTTGGAACAACCCATTATCATCATTGATGAGATGGCTGATGAAACATCCGAAATCGCTTAAGGTATTTTTTACTTTTTTGAAATGAATAAATATCAAAATATGGATTATGACCATATTCTTATTTTTCTTTTATACATTTATAGGTTATACTTGTTGGCATGACATTATGGAGTGATGATATGGAGAGCATGGAACTATGGAATGATGATTTAGAAGATTGCTTTTAATTCTTAAGATCTTTGTTTAAGGAAGTGTAACATCATGAAAATATCGGGCCAAAAATGCAAGTTTTCAAAGTCAAAGGACCAAAAATGTCAAAATCCAAACCTGAGGGTTAAAAGTGTAAATTTTGATTTTCTTGGCCCATCTCGATACGCGATGGATCAGAAGAGGATCCTATCGCGTATCGCGATGGGTTATCTGACAGACGAGGCACGTGGTGTGCCACGTGGCACAACGTCCACCACGTGGCAGCACGACGGCCACGTCGCCACGTGGCGCAACGCCTGCCACGTGGTGACACGTGGAAGGTCTACGGGGTGACTTAGTTAGCCTACGTCAAGATACGCGACGGGCTAGCCAAGGAAGCCATCGCGTATCGCGATGGGCTTCCAGATTTTGTCTATAAATAGCAGCTACGGGTTCTTCACAAATCACACCCCAAAACACATACATAGCTCTCTCTCTAACATCTCTCTATACCCGAGAACCCGACCTCGATCAACCTCGAAAAACGTGTCCATAATCCTCGATAAACGTGCCCTCGACTCCTCGTTATTCGTGCCACAATACTGATACCCCGATCAAGAAAATATTGCCATCTCGACGTTCTGACGATTGTCTCGTAAAGCGTGCCGATGTGTGGAGGAGTATTGGTGTATCTCGTTTTACTTGCCGAGGAGAAGTGTTGATCAAGAAAGAGTTGAAAAGGGTAAATGGCGTCGAAGTGCTGCTAAACTTTCTTGGGTTATTATAAGCCATCAAAGGTAGGCGTAATGCCCGAATAAAATAATAATAAAGTATTATAAAAGGGCATAAAACCCTAAGTCGAGGTTATACTCGATATCTCGATAAAATAAATGAATATATAACAAAGAAAAGAAAGAAAATAAAGTAATATAAATATAAATGTTCATATATATAATGTGTGACTATATATATATAATTCTTTGTTATAAATATTATTTAAGTAATAATAACTATTCTTAAATAATAAAGAAAAGAAATATACGTTTCTTAAAGAAGAAGAAACATAGGCTAACTATAGGTTAACTTATGAAAGAAAGATTATTTTAAACAAAAGGTTTTAAATTAAAAGAATACATAATCGAGGTAACGATTATAAAGGCTAAAGGTCTTAAGCCGGATTGTATGTCCGACTAACAAAAGGTTATACTTGTACTATAGGTGTGAGATAGCAAAGGGAAAGAACCTCGGACGGTGTTTGATGTCGATCCAAATCAAAAGGTGAATACGCCCCAAACTTTACAACTTCTTTAAAAATGAGTCAACGTGTTATATGAAAAAGGTTTACATGGGACTACGTGTCTCTAAAACATTTATAAACAAAAGTAAAAGCCTATCCCTCGGGCTGTCGTGTACGTTTGTCTGGATCCTTACATATGTGGTATTACGCGGTGTGCTCATCGCACCACACATGGTCGTATTACGCTTTCCTGCGGGGAGCACGACCATGTGTATACGAACGGTACTGACGTGTGTGAATATATATATAAAAATGTTAATAAAATTTCCACACAAATCGGGTTTTAAAATAGGTTTTCAGCTACAACTAAACCACACACGAAAGGAAAGTGTACCTATCGTTTGTAATAAAGTGTTGTCAAGAACCGAGTATCAATCCATGGACACGACAACTTTCTAGTACTAAATCTTTGTAGATGGTCAACCGAACAAGTAAATCTCACTTTGAGTTTTAATTAACTAAACTAGCATGCAATGAAAATAAGCAAGTAAAAACACAAGAACACAATCAATCCAACAACCTACCTAGACATGAATCCACTCCACTAATATGATAAAATAGCAATGATATGGTAAAACATCATGAATCCAAACATAAATACTAGATTACAATCAAGCAACCTAATACTAGCAAATAATCATCATGAAGGGTTTTCAATCAAGAGATAAACATAGACTAACTTGTTTGTCAAAACAACAAAGTCTCATAATCAAAGGAAAGCTAGTATGAAAAACATTCTAACCACCTAAGATTACACTAAAGTAGCCAAACTCATGAAATTAATATCAACTTATGAAACTTTAACTAGCAAGTCATCACCAAGTCAAGAATCATAACAACACTCATCAATTTTCCAATATTAAGTGTAGGGTTCAATACTCATCAATAATATTATAGTTAAGTTAATCTTTACTAGTCATTCCTAACTTAGTAATGTAAACAAAGAAAGCATCAACATTCAAAGTTTACAAACAAACATCTAGAACATAGTTTTCCAACTTGAATGCCTAAATATTTGTAAAACTAACAAGATTATGCAACTCTAACAAGTATGAACACCATCAATATTAACTTATAAATTCAACCATATTCTTGAAATAACACCAATTTACCAAAATCATGCATAGATAATATATCACATTAGCAAAAGCTTCAACATTGTCTAGATAGCAAAAGTAATTAGCCCATAAGGCTTAATACAACTACAATCAAACTAGAAATAAGCTTAAAAAACATGTTCAAGAACAAGGAAATGCAAACTAATATCAAACAAAGATTGAAGATTGGAAAGAGGATCTTGAGGATGGTGGAAGCCTAACAAGATGCTTGCAAAATGAGTTGAAATCACCAATTATTTGAGAGAGTTAGAAAAAGTGGGTTAAAACTCTTCTCTCTCCTCTGTATTGTGAACGATTCTTTTTTATATGTAGAAAGGGAGACATGGTCATGTTCAATGAAAATGTAGATCTAAGCCTCTGATTGGTTCTTTGGTATCCAAGAAAACTATTCCCCTAGGCATGGAAATACAACTGGACATAATCTAGATTTGGTAAACATGAATTCCTGAAGAAAAAGGCAGGGTGAGACTTCTCTTGAAAAAGGCAGCACTACTTTTTTATTGTAGAAAGGAGGGACATGATAATGTCATTACAAAGACATGGTCATGTTTGTTGTTGTGCAGTTAAGGATTTTAACATGGTCATGTTTGTTTGTTAGCATGATCATGTTTGCAATGGAACTCCAATTTTCCCACGTTTACTCCTCCAGACTCCTCCAAAATCCTCGTTATTCACAACCAACCCCTGGAATTTCACAATTCAATATATTAGTATATATTCCCACAATTTTACATTAAATTTCCACCAAGAGTGTAGAAAATGAGGTGAAAGATGTGCAATAAATATGTATAAATTTGGGCACATCAGGTACTTAACTAAGTTGAATGTTGCGGTGTTTGCTGAGGTACTTAGGTAGAGACTTGAGTTTGTAAATAGTATTATAACTTTGTTATTCCTAACCCAAGATGGGCCGAGGCTTGCGTAACCATCAAGGGGTAACAATGTAAAAGAAAATATTTTTATCGTCAGCATATTCACCAGCATTCGTTGCTGACGTATTTTATTAACATTTTGCCGGTGATTAAAGTTAGTGCTTGATGAACGAAGAGCTCAAGATATCCGATGGCTCAGATCTTTTTCTTTAACTTAATTATTAATGAATGGTGGTTTTGTAAATATAAAACAAGTAACCTTAAACGAAACTTTTGTTCCATCTTTTGTATAATGTCAATATTAATTTTTAAATCCACATGTTTCCAAGACTTCCGCTTTTAATTCGTAACTCTGATTTATTTACAAATGTGGTACCAAATGTTGGTCGCACGCCCAGGCCTAAGATGGGGGTGTGACAGGAAGATTGTTTATTTTGAAACAATGGGTTGTGTTTATTTTGAACAATGAATTGTGTTATCTGCTTATTTGTTTGTATTTTGAACAATTTGTATTTAGCTTGTTGGATTGGAAAACTTGAATTTTTGTGATGTTATTTTTAAAATAGGGCTTTTTTCCAGGTTTTTTGGATATCCGATTCACTATGCTATCGGATATCCGGAATTTCAGATATCTGAACTTCGGATATCCGAAATTTCGGATCGGATGTGGATAGTAAAATTTACTATTAGAAACTTAAGATATTCGGTTTGAACACCCATAGTTGAGACTAATAAAAACCAATATACCTTTTAAATTTATAACTTATAATACACATTATATTTTTGGTTTTTTTTATAATAGTTATCTTTTATTTTTTTAATGATTATTGCAACTCCATAAGGTCAGAATTTTTCTCATAAGCGAGGGGGTAACATCGTATTACAACTCCATTTAAAAATAGTTGTTCAAAAAAATATTAATAAAAGATAATCATGACCCAAAAGTTTAAAAAATATTTGTATATTTTGAGTTATAAATTTAAAATACTTAAAACTATTATGTCTCATAACATTTCAAATGACAAAAATGAATAGTGTGGTAAAAAAGGAAAGACATCATGTGTCAAATCGATAAGAAAAGTCAATATTCACACTTGCTATTTGAAATGATAAATGTCTTAACCACACTTCTCATTTCGAAAAACAGTTGTCTTTTAAAGGTGCAAACAAATTATAGAGGTAGACTATTTGTTGCATAATTCATCTTATCAGCACTAAAATATCTACAAATAAGCGTAATTTCGGCAACTATATTAGAATAAATAACCACTGATGTTTATTATTTCTATCCATAAGTAAATATAGTCCTAAAGAATAAAACAAGTTGAAATACGAAGAAAAACGGAAACAAACGGTGAAAACAGACTCAACATACCCCATGGTGAATCAAGACATGGCCATGCCTAGAGCATACGAAGTAAAGACAAAAATCAAGAAATAAATAACCACTAATGTTTATAATTCTAACTATAGGTAAATATAGTCCTAATGAATAAAACAAGCAGAAATACGAAGAAAAATGGAGATAAACGGTGAAAACAAACTCAACATACCCAATGGTGAATCAAGACATGGTCATGCCTAGAGCATACGAAGTAAATACAAAAATCAGGAAATGAAGGCATGACCATGTTAACCAAGACACACCCCATGTTATCAAAAGCAATAAGAATGCCTTCCCAAGATACGTCCATGCCTTCAAGTACAAGAGAAAATGACAAAACTTGTGGAATTTGGACTGTTGTGGAACTCAACACGGTCGTGCCTTGCTTAACACGACCATGTTAACCTAGAGCTGTACAATCTTACACAGAACAATTAACGCAATAGGACGAAAAAGAAGACATGGTCGTGCCTTGCTCAACACGGCCATGCCTTGTGAGGGTCTGATCAGCTTATAAATTGAATGCTTATTTTTTTCAATTAATACACCTTGGAGAGAAATTTAATACACATTCCACTTCATTCACTCTTCTCTAACTACCTCTTTTCATCACCGTTAATAAGAAAATTAACCCCATCCATCCAACCCTTGAAGATTAAGGAGATTAAGCTTTTGAGAGAAGTCATTAGCATCAATGATTAGTTATCCAAATTGGTTAGATTGTTTCAGTTTAATCATGTTTGTGTCTACTACTTTGATATTTATCATTATGCTTATTAGTAGCTAAACTTACGAGGTATCATCTTGGTTTATATAGAATCTTAATTGAAGTATAATAATGATAGTAAAACATGTGATTGGCTTTTGATAATTAAAGATTATGTTGCAATGACCACTTAATGAGGAACGTTAAAATACTCTTAAAAGATACCCCAAGTACTAAGCTTGTCGATAAGCCGAGATATTGCTAGTCTTGCGAAGCCTTGGCGAACCTTAAAATAGACACCAAGATCCCGAACTTGATGATAGGTCAAGAAATCGCTATTCTTGTGAGGACTTGGTTGATAAATTAAGAATCCTTAAAATCAATCCTCAAATACCGAGTTTGATGATAAGCGGGGGAACTGCCACTCTTTTGAGGTTTTGGGAATAACATAAGAATCTTTTAAAGAGCCACCAAGATTTCGAGCTTGATCATAAGTCTTGAAATTGTCATTCTTGTAAGGGCTTGGTTGGGGAAAAACGTGAATCCTAATATTGACATGAACTAAATGGAATGTTAGTAGTGATTAACCATTTTAAAATGGGAATTATCAATAATGTTGTGAAAACGGATTGTTGATATTCATCCACTAAAATTGGTTAATTATTCGTTAAGTGAGTGTGCAACATAACCTATTTTAAGCAACTCTTGAGTGGCTATTTCATGAGATTTATAATTGTTCAAGAGTTGTGTGGAATTAATATTTGGTATTTCAAGGTAATCCTTTACGACTCAACTAATTTTAATTGGTGTTTTATGTATAATATAAGTGTTATTGTTACTAAAAATCAAGGATAACTCACTTAGTAATTTAAGAAATTGTCTCATATTTAAAGTGAGTTAACTTGTTTTTATCAAAAAACCAATTGCTTACATAAAATTACGTTTTGAGTAAAAGGGATCAAAAGTTATTTATTTCTTTAATTATCATGGAATGACATAACTAACGATGTTATTCCCTCATTTAATCACCTTAGAAAGCTCATATCACATGTTTACTAATCAATTATCAAATCAAGTTAAGAAGAGTTTAAACCAATATGATACACTTTTATCTTTGATCTTATTTCTATAAAAAAATATAAAAAAAATATTGTCTTTTAATTTATGTCTTAAATTTCTTTAAACTCATTTACCAAAACCCAAACACAAACCAAAACCAAAATCAAAATTATATTCACTTTCGGTTAAAATAAATATAACGATTTAGTAGTAAAAATCAATAAGTGTGCCCGTTGATCGATACTTGGTTCTTACCTATACTTTACTACATATATGATAGGTACATGTGCCTATTTGTGTGTGTTTAGTTAAGATAATTATCATTTTAATAAATTTAAAACTAGTCATTGTGTGAATTAAACCTTTGAAAACTCAACAACTTTTCTTCTACCATATCACACGCATCACTATTTCAATATAAACGACCTGTCAGTCAAAGTGGCGGATTAGAGGGTAGTGGGATTCGCCATTTGAAATATCGACGCACACGATATCTTTTTCACTTTCGACATTTCAAATGGCGGAGCATGGGATAAAAGTTCACCTCACTAGACATAATCAAACATAGCTTGTCATCATTCTAGGATATGCCATTTGAAACGGGGGACCTCTTAGAAAACATCAACTCTCTTTCTCTCCTAGAAACCCTTTTAGTTTATCAATTTCTTCCATCTGAAAGTTAGTTTTAGTTTTTAGTTTATTTTTTGGTTGATAAGTTGCTTACTTTAACTTAGTTTCAGTTGTGCATTTATATATTTTTTTACTTTCTTAGTTAGTGTATGTACTCTACATCTACTCCCGACCTCATTTCACCACTTTCCGAACCTGAACGCCACCTTTTACCAAACAAAATGCACTCAGGCGCGTAAAGCAACCAAAGGAGTTAAGGACGAACCAGAGAAAAGTACATCAATTGAGAAAAACCAATAAGAACCTAAGATGTCGGAGCTAAACAACGAGCTAAACATGACCCAATATTGCATGCCGACACTCGATGACTATGGCAATAGCGTTGCACCACTCGAAATACTTCTAAACGTTGAAATCAAATCTAGTATCATTCATATGATTGAAAATTCTGTCCAAATTCATGGAGTTCTCGATGAAGATCCGTTGTCTCATATTTCCTGATTTCTTCGAATATGTGGAACTTTCAAAATTCAACAATGCTCGGAATATCAAGTTAGGCTTAAACTCTTTCCATTTTCGCTCCGAGAGAATGCCTTAGAATGGCTTGAATCTTTGCCAATTGGTATCATCACCAATTGCGCAGAAAAGTGATTTTGATGGAGTTACTTATATATTTCAGATGGTATTAAAATTCTGTCTTGATGATTTAGAATGTTTGCGTCATAATGTTATTCTAGTTGCTAGTGGGAAGACTACAACAGTTTGCCCATTTTGGCAAACAGCCTTACAGTCCAAGTATTAATTAACATCAACACGCTATCAAAATAAACAATTGGTGGCTGACAAGTTTGATTGTTAAAAGCTTTTGATTTAATCATTGAGTTATCTAGCAATTTGATTGCTTCCATTTGATTCGGCATAGCGGGCACAATGCCTTCTTGGACTCCCATGGCCTAGAGGCATCGTGTCCCATCATCATCCACTGTTAACTATTTGTTTCAACATAGTATTATATAAATATTTTACACCATGCATAAAGTGTTAAATATGTAGTCTATATATAGTTAGGACACTTCATAAAAAAAACTCTGCCATTCTTTTTTATATACTTATTACTTCATAATATAACGTACCATACATCAAATTTCAGTTGCAACGTATGGGTACACCATACACCTATAAACTTGGGTTTAACGCATCTAGCATGCCATACCCTAATTAGACCACTCATACTACACAGTTCTATACATATATACGTTATATATGTCATATCTCTTTAATAGTATGAATATCAAAAAGTTATTAACCTACAAGGCTACAACACAATATATATATTGATCATTGTTGAACACTTGAACTAGATTTCCTTTTAGTTAACAACGAATGATCTTACCTCCATTAGTTTTTTTAAGTCGGTTTAGTATCCATTGTTGTTTATTTCAATCATGCATGGTCAATTCACAATCAAAGATACGATCTGCATCAGTTTGCAGGTTGGTTACTTAACCAACCCCATAGCTTTAGTCGTGAAGGGAATAATTAGTTGTAATCTTGTATGTTTAGTTGATATAGTCTATATCTATAGGGGTCATACAATATTGGAGTGTATATTTAATTTACTATAGTAAGATAAATTTTCCACACATGAAAATGAATAAACAAATGTATAACGTGTGTACTTTCGTTAGCCAAAAGGAAAATTCCATCACTTACGCCCATACCAAAATTTAAAAATAGATCGGCGGCTCAATATATAATATACGTATGTATATACACATATATTATATAATAATAATAATAATAATAATAATAATAATAATAATAATAATAATAATAATAATAATAATTACTTTGGGTGTTATAAAGTAATAAATAAATAATAATATATTATCTGAATAAATAAATGTCGCCTGTTACTCTCTATATACATGAACATCACTCTTTGCCTTTTTTAAACACTTTTTATCATTTACTCTCCTTATATACATCCCAACAAGTTCCATTTTACTTGATAACCTATCCTTCATCTCATCTTGCCTCTGTCTTTAGTTAGTACCCATGGATATTGCCAACAAGTCTTCACCTTTTAAAATGAAAGTATTCATTCTAAATTTCATCATGAGAATAAAGAAGCTAGGACAAGATGATCCTAGAAGAATTGCGCACTCATTTAAGGTGGCACTAGCCATCACATTGGTCTCCATGGTTTACTATCTTGGACCGTTGTATAAAGGCATAGGTGACGCTGGTGTATGGGCCATCTTGACCGTCGTAGTGGTGTTTGAATACACCGCCGGTGAGTTCTTGAAATCATTTATATAATAAACTTGTTATACAATATTACTAACTGTTTTGGTTGCTTTGGTGTTAGGTGCAACGCTATGCAAGGGTATGAATAGAGGCTTAGCCACTTTACTAGCAGGTGTCCTAGGCATTGGGGCCAAATACTTGGCTAGCTTATTTGGTTCAAAGGCTGAACCCATTGTTCTTGGATTTCTTGTCTTTCTTCTAGGTACGTGATATTATTAATTCACATATAAACATATTCTTGTCTAATATATCTATAATATATATAAACGAAAACATAAAAATCCTACATGTAGCGATGTGGTCACTTCCTCTTTTTTTGGAGTCACCAGATTTGCTTGATTTTTAAATGGAGGCTTCTCATGCATTTGACCCGAATTCATGGGTATGGGTCTTACCAAACCCAGATGTTCTTTAAACGGATTATAACATCTCATTAAATTAAATATTATTCTCATCAAATTATTGATGTAAAAATCCTATAAAATAGGATATACTAAAATTAATATCTTATTTATTTTAAAAAAGATATATATATTATTTAAATTAAAAAACCAATTTTATAGTAAAAAAAATAAACGGGTCTTGGGTCTCATCAAACCATAAATATATTATTAACTGTCATAAATATTATTTATAATTAAAAAAAAAACCAATTTTATAGTAAAAAAAAAATAAACGGGTCTCATTAAAACCATATAGCTTTTAAACCGGGTTATAACATCTCATTTATTTGTGAAACAATTTATCATCAAACCATAAGTATATTATTAACTTTAATATAATAAAAAAATATAAATTAAAAAAAAATAAATAAATATTAGAACAAACAATATAAAACAACCCCCGTAATACGGGGGATAAAAACTAGTTAACTAAATAAGTTGTTATAACGTTTAAACTTTACTATGACAGTTACATTTGCCACTTTTTCAAGATTTATACCTCACATAAAAAGGAGATATGATTACGGGGTGTTGATATTTATCCTCACGTTTAGTTTGGTAGCTGTTTCGGGTTATCGTGTTGATAAAATCTTAAAGCTGGCACACCAACGACTATCAACGATCCTCATAGGTGGTGCAACTTGTATAGTTATCTCTCTATGTGTTTGCCCTGTATGGGCTGGGGAAGATCTTCATAATCTTATTGTTTCCAATTTGGAAAAACTTGCTAGCTTCTTAGAAGGTATATTAATATATTATATTTCGGTGAAACTAGTAGCATAAAACTGATCATGTTTGTTTTATCTTAAATTAATTACAATCAAACCTACAGGATTTGGAGGAGAAATCTTCGAAGTTCCGTTAGAGGGAGATACTGTTGGAGGCTCTAATGAACCTGACAAATCGTTTCTTACGGCTTACAAAAGTGTTCTAAATTCTAAAGCCACCGAGGAATCACTGGTCAGTTTATTATGAATAACTAGTATATATACAGTCTATATGTACATAGATTCATTCTTTTCTAAAACAATATTATGTCTTGAACTAGAGATTCTTCACATAATGCACTCCTATATAAATAAACTAAAGTTGAAGTGTTACTAATAATTAATGTGTGGAAACAGGCGAATTTCGCATGGTGGGAACCAGGACATGGAAAATTTCGGTTTAGTCATCCCTGGAAACAATACTTGAAGATTGGGGTTCTTACACGGCAATGTGGATACCACATTGAAGCTCTTAATGGGCATCTTGATGCAAAGTTCCAAGTATGGGTTAATCAAACATTTTAATTCTTTCTTTTTAAATTTTCTCTCCGTACGAAAGTTAATCCTAATTTAAAATTGATAGATATACAAGTGGTAAACTAAAATTGTTATTAATTTTTTTTTACCTTAAGGTTTAATTATTAGTTGAGTAAATTAAAATCAATGATAAAAAAATATAAGAATAAAGAAAAGAATACTAAATTATAACTATTCGCCTGTGGATGTGATGGGTTTCTTCTGAAATGGTTGTGAGCCGGGTCACCAGTGTTGTCTATGTTTGCGGGCATGGGTGACCTTTTGCCAATGTGTTTACTCGGGTGATCATGCTTTGTCGATCGCTGAAAAAAATAAAAAAACTGTTCACTCTTTAAAATAGACAATAGATTTAGGGAAAATAGAACTAGATCACCAACACATTTTCCATTTAAATTTATTTATTTGTTTTGTAATTTGTAGACACGTGATAATTGTTTATGCATAAGAATATAAGATTTTGAAGAGGTCATGTACTGAACTAACCACTAAATGAAATACATATCAGATGTTCTTTATGCACGCGGATCTTTGGATTCTAATTTCTAACTGCTTGCATATATCACCTTATGTGAGATTGATACAATTAAAAGATCACATGAAGATGCCGATATGAATTTTGATCATTGTATATTTGATTAACCTTTTAAATTTCTTTTTGATATAATATACAATTACGCTACCTACACATTACAAGCAGCGTAATTATTATTATGTATACTCATATTTTGTGGTAGAATAATAATGGAGTACTTTATAACTAATTGAACTTGAGAACTCTAATGTAATTACAGTTGTTACTTTGATGTAGCATAGTATTATTACTATGCAACAAAATGTACTAGACTAATAATAATCACATCATTTGTAAAGTTTGGCATAATTATTAACACTTTAGTTATGTTTTATTGTAGTGTAATTACTACAAGAAATTTGTCACGGTACTGTGCGTTTTGTTTCCTTCAGTCCGTACAGTGTGAACCATATTTCTTATTGAATGGGATCCGACCCTATGCATATATATGGAATCTCTGTCGCAACCAACGCCGGTACAATCACAATGTCCACCCGCAATATTTGTTGCCATTGTCTATTTGTCGCATGCTTTTGCGCACCTCCAGTCTTGTTCTTCACCTCTATCATCTACCCATGATATACACTTCTTTTTCTGTAGTTTTTCAGTTATGGATTCGGGTAGGTTTTTGTTGGTAAGATGCTCCCTGAGGATGATGGTTAACATGATGGTGGCAGACCACTGGTGGCGTGACTGCTGGTGGTGACCAGTGCTTATTGCAGTGGTGACGGTAGTGCATCTTCTAAGGGGATCGACTTAATACTAACCGTAAATTATATAAATAAATAACAAGACCAACTACTAAAACATAAAAATCTGGTGTGGTACAAATCACGGTGAACTAAAATACTAAATGTAACATGTTGAATAATAAATCATTTAAGTCATAAGATATCAAAATGAAAGCTGTTAAACAAAAGCTCAATTTAAAATATACTTACACAAAATTATATGAAGTTTGTTATATTTTCATACACAAAATTATATAGAGTTGTTTAAATTTTAAAATAGGTGATGCAAAGTTTTTATATGTTAGATAATTCCATTCGTTAAGTGGAAAGATAATTACATCAAAGTGAAAAGAAAAAAAAACACAATATATTGCAGTTACTACAAAACATATCACTAAATACCTTTTTGTTCTTTGCATTTAACAGGCATCCTCGGAGTTTAGTAAAAGAGTTCAAGAACCCTGCACGAAAATGAGCTCCGAGGCCGGAAAAGCTTTGAAAGAATTATCAAAATCAGTGAAATCATTTTCATATCCTTCTAATTGCACTACACATCTGCAAACATGTCAAAAGGCAATAGACGAAGTGAATACGATGTTAAAAGCTTCAATGGTAGGCGAATTTGATGTTCTTGAAATAATACCCGTTATCACAGTCGCTTCGACACTAACTAAAATAGTTAAATGTGTTGAAACGATTCTTGTGGCCACTGAGGAACTATCTAAACAAGCCCATTTCAAAAAATCATTGAATGATGCTGAAAAATTACAGGCTCATCATGGTGGAGCTGTCGCGTCTGTCGATGATCAAGAAGAGGATGATATAGATTTTGTTAAAGTAATCATACACAAGATTCCTTCAGAATCACAGAAAACTGAGGATAATAGGGGATAACAAAACTAGGATGAGATAAGTTAGACTGTGTATATAAACCGATTTGTAAACATAACTCTTTTGCACAATCTAAGATTAATAAAATTGTTTTTGTTACTTTTTAGCATATTTATGTCACCGTACGTGTTCCACTAAAGTTGTAGAAATTTTATCCAATTCTATTAACTAGAACTCTTACTGGACGCGTTTCACCGGCATGGTGTTGCTTGGCTGCTATATGTGGCAAATACAGTTGGTGTGTTTGCGTGTTGCACCAGTGAACCGATGTGAATATAGTCAGTATTGGGTTATGGTATCAAAACTAAACCAAAAAAAGAAAAGAAATAGTCAACACCCAAAATTAAAAAAAAACATGAGTTGCACCATCGATGCAGATTCGAGCGGTTTTAGGTTACGGCACTAGAAGAAAAGAAATTGTCAACACTAATATACAAAAAATACATATTCAAAACAAAAAATATTGCGCGTGTTGCACAAGCAAACTAACACAAATTGGACGGTATCGACAATAACCAAAAACACCCACGCCTTATGGTAGCGAACCGACGCAAACTCAGTCAGTATTGACGATATTGGCACGGGCAGCGAATCAACATGAATTGGACGATATCAATGGTAACAAAAATACCTGTATGTGTCTGCGACTGCGAACCAACGCGAATTCGTTTGGTATCGACGGTATCAACACTAAATTATAAACATAGAATTCGAAGAAGGAAATATAACAAAAGAAGAAAATAAAAGGCTATATGGGGCCGTCACATGGTCGAATCATGTTACAACGGAACCAACTAATGACATTTAACCTTATATATAATTGTTTCAAAATTGTTGTTCAATAGGTCGTGCCGAACCCGCTTCTAAGCCCAAAATACGGTATTGGAAGCTGGATTTGCCTATATTTTACATGCACAATTTCAATTCTTAGTAACCCATTTATGTGGTTATATTTAACATTTTAAGTCTCACCGATTTGTCACAATCAGACTACGACAACCGTCATCGTTCGCCACCGTTGTCGGGTTCAATTTCGGGACCCTAGGTAGCGTTGGTGTCAGTGGTTGGGTGGGGTGAGTTCTGTAGTCAACTATGGACTTCGATTTCGGACTTCTCTTTGCTTCTGATTTCGTTGTCTAAGGTTTCTGGTATAAAACCTTATCTTGGCCGTCGTGCTTTTCCATGATTTGCTATCGCAGCCGGGTTCGATTTCAAAACTCGAGGTGGAAGTTAAAGTTAAGCTTTTAGTGCTGATTACTTTTGGTTACAATTGATTTTGGCACTAACTTTTTTCATCTTGCTGACATGCATTCAATACACCTTAAAAAGATGATAATTGGGTTTACCTTTCTAATTACTAACCAATTATGCATACTGTTGTAGGTTGGAGACCCCCAAATTTCATAGGAATGTTCCAATATCTAGGTTAGTTCGTTACAAATACATGTATATTTGGTTTTTGTTATAGTTTTTTTTTTCCCGTCTAATTTAGTTTGTTACTTTGGATATGCAGCTTCATAGAGAAGAAATCGGATACGAGAAGGATGGTTAGTTCAAAACGGCATGGTTCATCATCATCATTTGCCATGGCAATAGTTTTAGGTTGTGTAGTAAGTAATAACTACAACACCTGAATATATTCTTCATGTTATGCATCCAAAAACATGAAAGATGTCATTTTACACCTCACATTTTACTTTTGTTATTGACTTTTTTTTTGCCTTTGTCAATATCTATGAAATTAGATTGGTATTGAGGTTATGATATTTAAATAAAACAGTTTGGTATTGAGTTTATGATATTTTAAAAACAAAAACATATGCAATTAAAGCAGGTTGAGTTGCCCCTTTTATTGGTTATCATTATTTGTTTTCTTAGGCTTAGACAAGTTGAGCTTACAAGCATCTAACAACTTTCACACGTTCTTGGCGTCATATGCTCTTGGTAATTATGCTCGAAAGTGAGTGGCAGCCACTTCGCTTAAGGAATGTTTCATGCGGTTACTTAGCTTGACTGTCGTCCACTGTCACCTATCGTTGCCGGGTTTCGGTTTGGAACTCTTGCTGCCGATCAAGTGGTGGTGGCATGGGTCTGTTCAGTTAATAAGGGCTATGATGATGATGTGTCTATGCCTATTTGTAAATCTATTTCTTACCAACGTTTGATTGTTGGTTCAGTTTATCGAACCCTTGGTGGTGGTTAAGTGGTGGCGGCATGGGTCTGTTCAGTAGATAAAGGCTATGATGATGATGTGTCTGAGCCTATTTGTAAATCTATTTCTTACCAACGTTTGATTGTTGGTTCAGTTTTCTTCGATTTGATTTTCACTTTAGCACGTGAGATTTGTTGTTGGTTCGCTTTGATTATGGACATAAAGAGATTGGAGACGTTAACTGACATTTTAATTCAACTGACATTCGGTGACCAACATCCAAACTACAATTACAGCCCCACTGATGATGATGTTTTTGGACTACTTTTGTGGAGAATTTTTGTTTTTATACTTTGAATTGTCATGCTAAAGAGTTGTATGACTTGCTGCTGCAATTGGGTTAAGTTTCTTTATACTTGGGATTGTAATGATAAATGGAAATTTTATTTGTTGTTAACGGTTGCAACAATATGTACATGCTATACAAGGGCTTGATGTAGCTTCATTTGCAAAGGTAACTTCATTTCGTTTCTGTAATAGTTTATAATTGAATTTTCTAACCTCTTACTTTCTGAACAAATCACCGCTTTAAGTGAGATCTTACACAATTGTTAAATCTTCTTCTTTTCAATGATAGACTAAGGTTAGATTGGTAAGGTTTGGAATGTTCGATAATGTCAAATGGGGTCTTGAGTATTATTATGATGGGAGTGGTGTCACGGTGGTAGTGACGAAGCATATAAGGTGGTTATGTTTTTGTATATCAAGTCTTGAATGTTATGAATGAATATTAATCAACAACTAACCAGTTTTGTGGTAATGTTTGGACGTCATTTGTTTCTTCGGTTACGATTTAACACCCCGCCGCAACGCGACGGGTAAAATGCTAGTTTACTTCAAAAGTAATATTACAACACGTGATGTTTGTAACATTTGAAGCAGTTTATTGTTCCTCGTAGTTGTTTCTTGCAATTCCTGCAAAAGTGTTGCCTTCTGACTTTGCTCCACTTAACGGCCCAAATAAGATAACTAGGTTCTCAGTTCTCACCTTTGTTTTGATCTGTGGGCCTTTGGAATTTGGATTAAAAGATTTGGGCCCTCAGCAATAAATAGAATGGGTTATATCTCTGACCAAACTATTTTAATTTTTTTTATTCAAGAAAATCGATGGAAGTATAAATTGTTGGTAATCAGATCACACTACTAGAAAGTGAATATATAATATTGCTAAATGATTAACTTGATTACTAATAAAATTGAAAGATACAAATACAATAAAAAAAGAAAAGTTTAAATAGACTTAAGAAACAACTGAAATACGAAATACTAGCATGAAACCAGGACAACAAATTTGACTCAATGGCTTCACTTTATTCAAACTTTAAATTCAAATCTTCTGCACTTCATAGAACCTTCTGCTGACTAAACATCTAGTTTGAGTTACCACCAACACCTTCCCATAACTCAAACTCCATGACACCCATCTTGGATCGAAAATACACAAATTTTTCTTTGCAAAGAGCTTTAGTGAGCATGTCTGCAGTCTGCTCATAGGTACGACAAAACTCCAGCTTTACTTGTTCTTGTAAAACCATATCACGAATGAAATGATACTTTAACTCAATATGTTTCAATCTGCTGTGCACACAGGATTCTTTGACAAACAAATAGCAGATCTACTATCACATAAGATGGTTGTCGGTTCTTCTTGTTTCAGCCCCAAATCATTCAGAATTCTTCTTAACCATATGGCTTGACAAGCGGCACTTGTAGCTGACACATATTCAGCCTCGGTGCCACTTTCAATAGAAAACAACTGTGCAGATATACTCTTCCTATCATCCAAACAACTTCCCCAATCACTGTCAGTATAACCAGTAAATTTAACTTCCCTAGTACCATCTTCTTTCTTATACCACAACCCAAATGTATGAGTACCAGCCACATACCTAAGTATCCTCTTGGCAACACCTAAATGAAACTTAGATGGCTTCTGCATATACTTGTAGGGGTGTTCAAGAAATCCGAACCGAAACCGAAACCCAAATAAACCGATCCGAATTCTTATTCGGATATTCGGATCGGATCAATCCGAATATCCGAATAACTAATTCGGATTCGGATCGGATTCGGATATGGAATTTGAAAAAATTCGGATTGTTCGGATTATTCGGATATCCGTTTAATCCGAATAAAAAACATGTTTTAGTGGTATTTTCCCGTTTCGTATATTTATTAGACTATTATTTGAAGTTTAAACTTTAAATTGGTGTTAAGAGTAATTCGTATTTTTTGGTTTGTATGTATATTATGATTCTAAACTATTAAATGTTAGGAACAAAAAAATACAAAAATTTTTTAGGTTTATTTCGGATTATTCGGATAATTTCGGATTATTCGGATATTATACGAATCTGATCCGAATTGAATTTGGATAGATTCGGATTGGATAGGAATATTCCTAATTCGGATCGGATCGGATCGGATTTCGGATAGGGTCCAAAAATTTTCATATCCGAATAACCCGAACCGAATAACCCGAATAATCCATTATCCGATCCGATGAACACCCCTATATACTTGGCCACCAATCCAATGGAGTAAGTAATATTAGGTCGGGTGTGAGTGAGATACATAAGATGTCACACCCTCATCTTAGGGCCTAGGCGTGTGACCAATAGTTGGTACCTGTTTTGTAAATAAATCAGAGTTGCGGTTTATAGCGGAAGTCTTTAAAATATTTATATTGAAAACTTATTAAAATCACGGGTTTAAATACCCGCTTGATATTTCAAATACATTTCTTTATAAAACATAACTCTTTTATAATATTTTCAAATAAAATATCTGAGCCATCAGATAGCATCTAATGACTATAACTCCAATCTTCTATTCCTTCTTGCTTGTCTGTTCTAACCTTTCTTGTTTCCCTGTAACATGGGTGGGAAAATACGTCAGCACAAAGCTGATAAATAATGCTGACTCTAATAATATCTTTTCAATACCTTTGTGAAACCAACAATAATACCCTTATGACTACTCATTAGGCACCCGACTAAATTGGGATCAAATTACCCTAAGTACCTTGTACAATTAATTATATACACAATATCATTTCTCTGAACAGTCCCGTAGACCTTCGGAGGCATGTTGATGATATGCATGGCCTCGGGGAATTCCGAGTCACCATGTATGTTTGGATCCAGACACATGTATACTCTTAATCAGAGTGTCCGTTTTTTATTATTGTAACAAAATTTTTTAAGGATTTTTAAATCCTATGCAAACGTTCAGACTCATTATAAAAGGTTTGGGGCGTATTCACTTGTCTGTTTATAATCAGTTTCTGTTACTTATTCCTGTTTTCTGATTCCTTCTTCTTGTTTTGTTACCTCAGACCTATAGTACGAGAATAACATTTTGTATAAATAACTAGATCATCGATCTAGCTTCAAACCTTTAGTCCGTTTTGTATAGCTTTAACCTTGATATAAACATTTGAACCTCTAGTCCCTTTGTTTGTTTATAATTTATATACTATGTTTATTCTTCAAGAAGAAACATTAACTTTTTATTCTTTCCATATGAATATTATATTTCTTAATAATAAAGAAATACTATTTTAACTATAACCTTCGCTTAAGAAAAGTTATATTATTCTTAATCATAAATCAAGGTTCGGGCTATACCACCGACTATGGTCTAAGCCATTTATAATAATAAAATAATAACTTAGCCAGAACCCCTACCTCGCACGGGTATTCGGAGTTAGATATTCCTAAGTTTATACGGGCATCACTTCTACTCTATATGCACGTTTATCAAGGAGTTTTTGATCAACCTTCCTTGGCACGCAAATCGAGGCAATGTTCATGTCGCCAGGTCGTGCACGTACTTCGAGACGAAATGTCGGGTTACTTTTGGGTGGCACACACTTCGAGGAAAACACCGGGTATTTGGTACGGATTACGAGGTAACAATTTGTCGGGTCGGCGGCACGTCAAACGATGTTCGGCACGCAAACCGAGGTAGAGAGAGTAATTTTCTAGAGAGAGAGTGGAGAGGTGTGCATGCAAATGAGCCGTGACCCCTCCTATTTATAGCTGAATTTGGACCCCATCGCGGTACGCGATGGGTCCTACCTTTTCCGGCGTCGCATATCGCGACGGCTCCTTTCTTGAGGTCACGCCACGTGGCCTGACACGTCTGCCACGTGTCGCCTAGGTGCGACACGTGTTGCTGACTCATTATGGCCCATCGCGGTACGCGATGGCCGTGTCCTTGGACTCATCGCGTATCGCGATGGGTCCTTGGATATTATTTTTCATTTTTGGTCCCTTATCTTTTGTAGCTTGTCACATCTAAGTCTAACTCTCATTATCCAAAAATACTTAGGCGGATCTTAAAGCGGCTTGCGGCGATGCGAGCGTGCGAAGTGCGCCATCAAAGCGCCACATTGTGCCCAACGCCCTTCGCCGTCGCCGTCGCCCGAGCCCGTGCGCGTCGGGTGCTCTGCACCCTCCGCT
Source organism: Bidens hawaiensis (assembly GCF_021521415.1). Classification (NCBI taxonomy): domain Eukaryota; kingdom Viridiplantae; phylum Streptophyta; class Magnoliopsida; order Asterales; family Asteraceae; genus Bidens; species Bidens hawaiensis. The sequence continues at coordinate 193,863 of NW_027491042.1, forward strand.
AGGACCACTTGTTGCATGATATCCATAAAAGAATATTACTATGGAAAATCTCTTCCTTATAAAGAGCTTCAATTTCTTTACCACTTTCCATGTGGGATGGATTCCATCTTCCTTATTTATACCTTAGTGGAATCCTTCCACTTTCTTACATCTTCCAATGTGGGATAGAATTTCTTTCATGTAAGTAAACTTAACTTAGAAAATATTTTTATTTCCTTTTTTTTCTTAAATTTCCTTATTTAATATTTTCTCATGACTTGTCTTGATATTATTTTTGATCCCTTAACTTTCCTAAGTTATCAAATTTGGATCAAAATTTTGGGGATGTTACATCCTCCCCACCTTGAAATGAATGTCGTCCTCGAGATTCGTTGTCTTAAGAGTAAATGGTTCTAACTTTTCAATTGTTGATTAGATTCTATCTAATCTGGTTCTTGTTGTTATAATCTGTACGCAGAATGACTAGGGTCTTTATTTTGTTGCTAACTTACATCCTCGAAGGATGTAATCAGTCAATAGTTCAGAATGTCATTAGTAAATGTAAATTGATAAACACAGTGATCAGTTGTGTTTAACTATTTACCTTACCGTTTGTATTCTAAACATTCACTGATGTTAACTACATTATTGTTTTGATTCAGTCTATCGAATCTATACCACTAACTTGTTGTTTTAGATTCAGTCTATCGAATCCATTCTATCCTTGGTCTTGATCAATTATGTTCTTTATATTCTAATAGTACTCTTGTACTTAGGCTTAATTTTATTTGCTATACTTAGCGATTGTATTTCTTGAATATCTTCGAGCTCTTTTTCTTGGACTTTGATCAACCTTACTAGGTAGATAGTATAATATTCCATAAATTGTATTTCTTGAATGAGCTCCTTTCGATAATATACTGTCCTTGCATATTTAGATATCTTCTAACGTTGATATATCATCCTCCTAGATGATAAGTTTTAAATGTTTTTCATTCTAAGTTTTGAATAAAACTTTTCGGTGTCCAGATTTCTTATTGTCTTTTCGAGGTAATGAATATTAGCATTTTGTGTATTAACACGATCTATATGCTAATACTTCTTTTATAACTTAGGGACTAAAATACCCTTCTTTGATTACAAAACTTCTCGTTTGAAAACGAGTTACATTAAATGTAAAAAAATTAACTAATCTATCTAATATTTTTTTGATATTATCTTGTCATTCATTAGTCTTGACTAGCTTTCCTTTTCGGGCATTCAGTCTTAAAGTGACCCGTTTCTCCACATGTAAAACATACTCCTAGCTTCTTACGGCATTCATTTACTGTATGTCCTGCTCTCTTGCAGTATTCACAATTGTTTGTATTTTCTAGTCGACACTTTCCAGTATGTTTTCTTCCACAAGTCTTACATGTTGTCTTGGGGGTATTTTCTTCTTTTCCTATCTTCTCGGAATCTTTTGGTTTCTTAATTTCTTTGTCATTCTTCTTTTCTTCTTTTTGATTCCTTATCATGTTGTTGATTAAGTATCCGACCAATTCCATAGCCGAATCAACTGTTTCTGGCATATTGGATCGTACCATGTCTCTTATTTCTCTTGGTAGTCCATATATGTAACGAGTTACTTTGTTGTATTCCGGAGTTACTAGGTGTGGAACCAGTCGGCAGTATTCTAGGAATTTAGTGTTATATTCCCTAAGATTTGTGCCAACAACCTTGTGATTCCATAACTCAGGTTGAATTCAGTCCATTTCATGAGTTGGGCAAAATTTCTTTAATATAAGACCTTTGAATGTTTCCCAACTTAAATTATACATTGTTTCTCGACCCTTGGTTTGAATCAGGGTGTTCCATCATTCAAGGGCTTCTCCCTTGAACATTTGTGAAGAATACTGGATAGCTTCCTCATCGGTGCTTTGCTTATGGTAACGATTGATTCTTGTTCTTCTAGCCATCTCATAGCGACTATACCATTCGAGTCTCCATGAAATTATTTAGGATCGTAAACTTTAAAGTTCTTAAAGTTACATCCTTTTTGGATCTTTTGTTTCTTTCGTTTCTTGTTCCTTGAATTATTAACAGATGTGGAACTATCATGAGGTTCTTCCTTTCTTGAATGAACGGACTTACTTCGACTTCTCTTGTTAGATTTTGGTTGACTTTGACTTGTAGAAATGTCCTTGATTGCGTCAAGAACAGGTTTCATAGCTTCCTTAACCATCTTTTGGATTCCATTTATGTATTGGACGAGAATTTCATTATCCTTATCTTTATTATTGATGTTTTCTTCATTTCCCGATTTCTTGGGAGGACTGTTGTGAGAGTTTGCACTTTCTTCTCTTGACATACTACTATAAAGTCCAATATTCGAAGAATTCAAAACATATCTTTTATTCATCTTATTATAGTTACAAGAGTGCATATTATTTGTTACAATTATACTCTCTACAATTATTAAGGTTTTATTTCTTTCAGCGAATGACTAATTTCTTTATCTTGCTATCTTTCTTGATAGTCTCCTTTTCTTTTTCTTCCATCTCAATTTCTTTCATTGTTTCTTTATTTTGAGTGTGAACAAAGTAAGAATCTTGAGTTGCTGGAATATTAAAATATTCTTGTTCTCGGGGATATTCTTCCGGATAAGTCATTACTTCTTCCTTTGGCGTCATTGGTTTCTTGGATCTACTTGATCTTGTTCCATATGTGTTTGAAATTATCTGAGCTAGCGAAATGTCAGAATAATATGAATCTGAATTTTCCTCCATCGTTGTTTGGTATAAATTTTCATTGCTAGATATAGGAATTAGGAGAAAAAACGTTCCCATAAATCCTTTTCCTTTACCAGTTCGAGGCTGACATGATCCTTGGCTAGATTGAGAATCGGACATCTGCGCGAGGTTAAATTTAGGGATAGGTAGACGCTCCTATCTTATTTTGTTAAATCTTATCTGTATTATTTCTAGATACTTTTTCAACTAAGTATCTAGTTTGTTTGAATCAATACTTTGTACAATTAGTTTTCAAAACTTATCCTTAATCAAAGCCTAGGTATAATCAAATACCTAATTCGCTAAAATAGATGGCTCTGATACCAACCTGTCACACCCCCATCTTAGGGCCTAGGCGTGTGACCAATAGTTGGTACTTGTTTTGTAAATAAATCAGAGTTGCGGTTTATAGCGGAAGTCTTTAAAATATTTATATTGAAAACTTATTAAAATCTCGGGTTTAAATACCCGCTTGATATTTCAAATACATTTCTTTATAAAACATAACTCTTTTATAATATTTTCAAATAGAATATCTGAGCCATCAGATAGCATCTAATTACTATAACTCCAATCTTCTATTCCTTCTTGCTTGTCTGTTCTAACCTTTCTTGTTTCCCTGTAACATGGGTGGGAAAATACGTCAGCACAAAGCTGGTGAATAACGCTGACTCTAAAAATATCTTTTCAATACCTTTGTGAAACCAACAATAATACCTTTGTGACTACTCATTAGGCACCCAACTAAATTGGGATCAAATTACCCTAAGTACCTTGTACAATTAATTATATACACAATATCATTTCTCTGAACAGTCCCGTAGACCTTCGGAGGCATGTTGATGATATGCATGGCCTCGGGGAACTCCGAGTCACCATGTATGTTCGGATCCAGACACATGTATACTCTTAAGCAGAGTGTCCGTTTCTTATTATTGTAACACAAAGTTTTAAGGATTTGTAAATCCTATGCAAACATTCAGACTCATTATAAAAGGTTTGGGGCGTATTCACCTTTTCTGTTTATAATCAGTTTCTGTTACTGATTCCTGTTTTCTGATTCTTTCTTCTTGTTTTGTTACCTCGGACCTATAGTACGAGAATAACATTTTGTATAAATAACTAGATCATCGATCTAGCTTCAGACCTTTAGTCCGTTTTGTATAGCTTTAACCTTGATATAAACATTTGTTTATTCAAAACATTTGGACCTCTAGTCCCTTTGTTTGTTTATAATTTATATACTATGTTTTTTCTTCAAGAAGAAACATTAACTTTATATTCTTTCTATATGAATATTATATTTCTTAATAATAAAGAAATACTATTTTAACTATAACCTTCGCTTAAGAAAAGTTATATTACTCTTAATCATAAATCAAGGTTCGGGCTATCCACCAACTATGGTCTAAGCCATTTATAAAAATAAAATAATAACTTAGGCAGAACCCCTACCTTGCACGGGTATTCGGAGTTAGATATTCCTAAGTTTATACGGACAGCACTTCTACTCTATATGCACGTTTATCGAGACGTTCTTGATCGACCTTCCTTGGCACGCAAATCGAGGCAATGTCAGGTCGTCGGGTAATGCACGTACTTCGAGACGAAATGTCGGGTTACTTTTGGGTGGCACGCACTTCGAGGGAAACACCGGGTGTTTGGTACGGATTACGAGGTAATGATTTGTCGGGTCGGCGACACGCAAAACGATGTTCGGCACGCAAACCGAGGTAGAGAGTAATTTCTAGAGAGAGAGTGGAGAGGTCTGCATGCAAATGAGTCGTGACCACTCCTATTTATAGCTGAATTTGCACCCCATCGCGATACGCGATGGGTCCTACCTTTTCCGGCGTCGCGTATCGCGACGGCTTCTTTCCTGAGGTCACGCCACGTGGCCTGACACGTCTTGCCACGTGTTGCCACGTGGCTTGACACGTCTGCCACGTGTCGCCTGGGTGCGACACGTGTTGCTGACTCATTACGGCCCATCGTGGTACGCGATGGCCGTGTTCTTGGACTCATCGCGTATCGCGATGGGTCCTTGGATATTGTTTTTCGTTTTTGGTCCCTTATCTTTTGTAGCTTGTCACATCTAAGTCTAACTCCCGTTGTCCAAAAATACTAAGGCGGCTCGCGGCGATGCGAGCGTGCGAAGTGCAAAGTGCGCCATCAAAGCGCCACATTGCGCCCAACGCCCTTCGCCGTCGCTGTCGCCATCGCCCTCGTCCTCGCACGAGCCCGTGCGCGTCGGGTGTGCTCCGCACCCTCCGCTAGGACCACTTGGTGCATGATATCCATAAAAGAATATTACTATGGAAAATCTCTTCCTTATAAAGAGCTTCCATTTATTACCATTTTCCATGTGGGATGGATTTCATCTTCCTTATTTATACCTTAGTGGAATGCTTCCACTTTCTCACATCTTCCAATATGGAATGGAATTTATTTTATGTAAGTAAACTTAACTTAGGAAATATTTTTATTTCCTTATTTTTCTTAAATTTCCTTATTTAAGATTTCTTTCATGGAATTTCTTTCATAAGTTGTCAAATTTGGATCAAAATTTTGGGGATGTTACATAAGACCACCTATAAGACTTCGGTATGACACTTCATCAACGTATCCTCCGCCATCTTCTAGATGTATTTTTCATTCATATTCATAGGAGTTTCTTCAATAGTGCATTCCTTCATACCAAACTTGTTAAGAAGATTTACAGCATACCTTTCTTGACTAACAAATATTCCTTCTTTGGTTTGCTGAATCTCTAGCCCAAGAAAATAAGTTAACTGACCTAAGTCTGTCATATCAAACACCTTCAACATTCCTTTTTTGAATACTTTGTTGAGATCATTGTTTGAACTTGTATATATAATGTCATCTACATACAAGCAAACATAGATCTAATCATTTGTAACTCTTTTAACATATAATGTAGGCTCATTAGTACTTCTTGTAAACCCCTGATCATTGAAGTAGGCAACTATCTTGGAGTACCCGGCCCTTGGAGCCTGTTTAAGTCCATAGAGGGCCTTGTTCCACCTATATGTCTTCTTGAAGTAGGCAACTTTCTCTTCTTCTTTGGCTTTAACAAAACCATTGGGTTGTTCCACCTATATGTCTTCTTGAAGCTCTCCATTTAGGAAGGCAGATTTTACATCTAATTAATGTGAAGTCCATCCCAAATGAACTGCCACAGCCAATATAGTACGTATGGTTTCAAACCTAGCCACAGGGAGAAACGTTTCTTCATAATCAACACCCTTTTGTTGAGGTATCCCATAGCCACTATTCTGGCTTTGTGTCTAAGGATCTCACCATCAGGGCCATCTTGGTTTTAAATTGTGACACTCGTCAATTTCAGGTTAACTTCGTTAATCCAAACTCCGTTAATTCAAACTTAAGATCACACGAACTGTAACGCATATCTCATTACATTTAAACTAGGGCTTAAACGACGCATGACAATCACTACACAAGTAGTCTTTCGGAATTTCACCGAAACACACACAAGTCGACTCAAACCGTTGGTGAACAAACCCAAAACAATAAATATTTGATAATTATGTGTTTAGTTATATGCTACTTGATAATTATACATAGAACACTAAATTCAAGAGACAAGGGTCTATTGTTTATACTAGGAATTGATTTAATAGAAGTTAAGGGGGGCTAAGTGTAACAAGTTAATATTATAATTAAATATTAACAAAACCCTAATCCCCTACTCCCTCCCCTACACCGATCGGCCTCCCCCCTCCCCCCTTTGGTGACCGTGAGCACACACACACATACAAGTGTTTTTCAAGTTTCTTTGAAGGAATCAAGGTGCTAGCTAGGTAGTTTACACTATCTCTAGTCTATTTATTGATTTAATTGCATGATTTAGCATAATAAACATAAACCTTAGATGTTAAAATCATTGATTGTTGATAGATTATGAATCTAGAGGGTTGCTTGCATTGTTAAATGTTCATAGATTGATAGTTTGTTGAGTTTTGATGAAAACTGATTCTAGACAGATTATTGAATTTGTGTTTGGATGACTGTAACTCGATGTTAATTACATGTTTTGATGTGATTGTTGATTCAATAATATACTAGGTCGAGTCTAGTTTCTGAAGAGTCTGAGTGTGTAATTTTTGAACGTATAAAAGTTAGTTTTTATTATTTTACAAAACTGTTGTGCAAGGCTGATTCGGGAAGCCTGCTGGTAAGCTGTTTTGCGACTAAGATATCTCATAAACGACAAGACCAAATGGGTTGGTTACACTTCTGGAAGTTACTATTTTGAGTTAGGAATCTAACCCAATTGGTCTTGAATTAATTGGATTTGTCATTTAATGGGAATAACAAATAATATTCTGTTGCGCATGATAATGATAGTTGTGTGTTTGCTGTGATGTTTTGATCATTGTGATAAAACCATATATGATAAAAAAATAAAAAAAAAACTATTTTTAAAAACCTAACCACGTGTACTTCTGTGATGATTTTTGGTGATTTATTTGACATGTTAGGATTTATTAATAAGAGTAATCTTGTCGAGTGAAAATCTGCCTGGACAATTTAGCTGCTGTATTACTTGAATTGTCATGAAAAGTGCATAACTGATCGATGTTTGCTATGTTTTGACCAAATTGCCCTTGTGGGGGATAATTTCTAGTAATGTACAATGTTAATACTTGACACTTAAGTAGTTTTTCACACATGTAATGTATCACCAACGTGTTTGTCGAGTCGCACTTATTTCACAAATGGAACACAAAACGAATCTCATGCATAAGTTGTATGTGTCGAGTCTAGGGACTCACTTGTAGTTTAAATACTTAGAAAATCTCATTTTTGTTGTTAGAGCACTAGTGAGGATTTTCTGTGACGCACACCTCTCTCGGATTCTTTTTGATTTTCTTCGCAAACAGTGAGTTTCACGTCCCCTTTTTACTCTTTTTAAACGCTTTTATTAGGGGGAGATAACATACTCCAACGCTGTAGATTTTGTTTAGTTTTTATATATCACTTGTAAGGCTAAGTTGCAAACAAACCAACCAAAGTCCTTCATAACATCGAACCGGTTAATATTTGTATAATAGCGAGTCACTGTTGAACTATACCTCTCGACAACTACGGATCCACGAGAAGAACTATACGACCCATGACTTGGAACTCGGAGCCGTGGTGTTTGCTCTTAAGATATGGAGGCATTACTTGTACGATACCAAGTTTACCATTTACACCGACCACAAGAGCCTCCAGCATATCTACGATCAGAAGGAACTGAATGCGACATCGTCGTTGGGTCGAGCTACTTAAGGATTATGACTGTGCCATCAAGTACCACCCTGGCAAGGCCAATGTAGTGGCCGATGCTCTCAGCAGAAAAGAAACCGATAAGCCTAGACGGGTGCGAGCATTACAACTCACGATTCACGCCAACTTACCTGATCAGATTTGTGATGATCAACTCGAAGCGTTGAAAAACGATAACCTCCCATCAGAACTCATGCGGGGCATGGACAAGCAGCTTGAAACCAAATCGGACGGGGTCCGATATTTCGAAAACCGGATTTGGGTCCCTCGATACGGAGATTTGAGAACTCTAGTGATGGACGGAGCACACAAGTCCCGATATTCCATTCACCCTAGCTCAGATAAAATGTACCATGACCTAAAGGCACTTTCCTGGTGGCCAAACATGAAAGCCGACATTGCCACCTACGTGAGCAAATGCTTGACTTGTGCAAGAGTCAAAATGGAATATCAGAAACCATCTGGTCTGCTACCACGCAAGCATTAAAGCAGCGCCGTTTGAAGCGTTGTACGGACGGAAGTGTCGATCACCTCTTTGCTGGGAAAAAGTGGGTGATAGCCAAATCACTGGTCCAGAATTAGTATTTGAAACCTCTGAAAAGATTGTCCAATCCGAAACCGCATGGCCGCAGCACGAGATCGCCAAAAGAGTTACGCCGACAAGCACCGAAAACCTCTGGAATTCCAGGTGAACGACCAAGTTTTACTCAAAGTCTCACCTTGGAAAGGTGTAGTTCGCTTAGGAAAGCGAAACAAACTCAACCCACGATGCGTTGGCCCATACCGGATAACCGAACCCGTTGGTCCGGTAGCATACCGATTGGATTTACCAACATAAATCAGTGGCGTACATAACGTTTTCCATGTATCAAACTTGAAGAAATGCCTTTCTGACGAATCACAAGCAGTTCCTTTGGGCGAGTTGCAAGTTGATGAACAGCTACGCTTCATCGAAGAACCAGTCGAAGTTTTGGATTGGGAAACCAAAACACTCAAGCACAACAAAATTCCAATTGTTAAAGTTCGTTGGAACTCGAGACGTTGACCAGAGTTCACGTGGGAACGAGAGGATCAAATGATGAAAAAGTATCCTCACCTTTTTGAAGGGTTGACTAAACACCGAAAACCGTGAAAGCCGACAAACCGTCAGAACACACCGGAGGTATGACTTAAATTTCAGGACGAAATTTCTTTCTACTAGGAGATGATATGACAAACTGAAAATTTTTGCCTTTTTCAGACACCCATCGCGACTTGACTCAAATTTTCGGAACGAAAATTCTTTCAACATGGGAATGATGTGACACTCGTCAATTTCAGGTTAACTCCGTTAATCCGAACTCCGTTAATTCAAACATAAGATCACATGAACTGTAACACATATCTCATTACATTTAAACTAGGGTTTAAACGATGCATGACAATCACTACACAAGTAGTCTTTCGGAATTTCACCGAAACACACAGAAGTCGACTCAAACCGTTGGTGAACAAACCCAAAACAATAAATATTTGATAATTATTTGTTAAGTTATATGCTACTTGATAATTATACATAGAACACTAAATTCAAGAGACAAGGGTCTATTGTTTATACTAGGAATTGATTTACTAGAAGTTAAGGGGGGCTAAGTGTAACAAGTTAATATTATAATTAAATATTAACAAAACCCTAATCCCCTACCACCTCCCCTACACCGATCGGCCTCCCCCCTCTCCCCTTTGGCGACTGTGAGCACACACACACACATACAAGTGTTTTTCAAGTTTCTTTGAAGGAATCAAGGTGCTAGCTAGGTAGTTTAAACTATCTCTAGTCTATTTATTGATTTAATTGCATGATTTAGCTTAATAAACATAAACCCTGGATGTTAAAATCATTGATTGTTGATAGATTATGAATCTAGAGGATTGCTTGCATTGTTAAATGTTCATAGACTGATAGTTTGTTGAGTTTTGATGAAAACTGATGCTGGACAGATTATTGAATTCGTGTTTGGATGACTGTAACTCGATGTTAATTACATGTTTTGATGTGATTGTTGATTCTATAATATACTAGGTCGAGTCTAGTTTCTGAAAAGTCTGAGTGTGTAATTCTTGGACGTATAAAAGTTAGTTTTTATTATTTTACAAAACTGTTGTGCAAGGCTGATTCGGGAAGCCTGCTGGTAAGCTGTTTTGCGACTAAGATATCTCATAAACGACAAGACCAAATGGGTTGGTTCCGCTTCTGGAAGTTACTATTTTGAGTTAGAAATCTAACCCAATTGGTCTTGCATTAATTGGATTTTTCATTTAATGGGAATAACATAACATTCTGTTGCGCATGATAATGATTGCTGTGATGTTTTGATCACTGTGATAAAACCATATATGATAAAAAAAATAAAAAAACTATTTTTAAAAACCTAACCCACGTGTACTTCTGTGATGATTTTTGGTGATTTATTTTACATGTTAGGATTTATTAATGAAAGTAATCTTGTCGAGTGAAAATCTGCCTGGACAATTTAGCTGTTGTATTACTTGAATTGTCATGAAAAGTGCATAACTGATCGATGTTTGCTATGGTTTGACCAAATTGCCCTTGTGGGGGATAATTTCTAGTAATGTACAATGTTAATATTTGACACTTAAGTAGTTGTTCACACATGTAACGTATCACCAACGTGTTTGTCGAGTCGCACTTATTTCACAAATGGAACACGAAACGCATCTCATGCATGAGTTGTATGTGTCGAGTCTAAGGACTCACTTGTAGTTTAAATACTTAGAAAATCTCATTTTTGTTGTTAGAGCACTAGTGAGGATTTTCTGTGACGCACACCTCTCTCGGATTCTTTTTGATTTTCCTCGCAAACAGTGCATTTCACGTCCCCTTTTTACTCTTTTTAAACGCTTTTATTAGGGGGAGATAACATACTCCAACGCTGTAGATTTTGTTTAGTTTTTATATATCACTTGTAAGGCTAAGTGGCAAACAAACCAACCAAAGTCCTTCTTAACATCGAACCGGTTAATATTTGTATAATAGCGAGTCACTGTTGAGTAGTACTACTGGGTTTGACAAACCCCACCCAACTCTAAACTCGACTGTAGGTCGAGTGGGTGTAATCTTGGCTAACACATTACCATGGTCGTGGTTGGCATGGTGGCAAGGCAATTGATAAACAGTCAGCTTCGGTGTCGAACACTTAGTAATACATGCTTGATAGGTTAGCTACCTATTGATATATAATTGACTTAACACTATCTGGTAACGCAATACGTAAACGCAAACGCTTTATTTATATAAACTTGTGAACTCACCAACCATGTGTTGACATTTTTAGTATGTTATTCTCAGGTAGCCGAGGCGGGCGCGCGATATAGGATTATACATTCGCTAAACACCATCGCTTGAAAACTTCTTTTAATTTTTATCTTAATAACTTGGGTTTTTAAGTCGTCCTGTGTGGCGCAAACTTTTTGGTTTACAAATTTAGGCTTCCGCATTTTATTTAAGACTTAATGTCTTGTTGGTTTGAAAACTTTTAACATGGTGTTTGATTATAACTAATGATTCCGATCCTGTTAGTTCACACCCTCTGACGGTAAAACTCCGTTAGCGGATTTTGAGGGTGTGACAGATTGGTATCAGAGCCATTGGTTATAGCGGACTAGAATTGCATGCATACTAGACTATAACCGCAATGACCCATTAGTTATAATTACACGCACTGCATATATATATATATATATATATATATATATATATATTATATTTAGTCCTTTTTTCTTTATCTCTTTACCTCATTCACTCATACGCGCGCATACACGACTTATCCTGTAGGGATGTCGACGCCATCATCATCATCATCATCATACCCGGTGTATCATGCCCCAGGAAAGGAACCGTAGCTACCTAACTCATCGCCACCCTGAGTAGTCCCGGCAATAGCAGCCCCTGCACCGAAGAGGTATCGCCTATCTAGAGACATGTACGAAGACAACGTTAGCTGGAATTGGTACCCGAGTCTGATCAAGCGTATGGTTTACTGTGAGAAAGTTCCCCCACTACCTTACCCAGGCTGTCCTATCCTCCAACACCATACCACCCATAACCGAACCAATGGAGCGTGCTTTCGCTGCTCTCGTTTCCTGTTTAGAGCGTGAAGTGGGCTTTATGAGCTCGAAGAGAGCGAATGTTACTGGATTGATAAAGGATGGAACTGAGGCTAGGGAGGAAATTTATCACCTGACTGAAGCTATGAAGGAAGTTCAGGATGCTCACGTTCAGAAAATGAAGATAATGAGAAAAATGCTAGCACAGATGATAGATTTGCATGATCAACTTTTGAAGGCGAGATCCCTGGCAGCGACAACCCTAGTTCGTTGTAACACCTTAGAGGCGCAAATTGCCCAGAATGCAGCCGAATCTGAGGAAGAACCTGAGGAAGAACCCGAGGAAGATCCCAAGGAGGAACCCGAAGAGGAACCGGGGGAAGAGCCAGCTGAGGAGGAGGTACACTCAGAGGTGTCCTTAAACGATAACATCTAAGAATGATAACACCTAGATGGAGGGGTTGTCTCCATCCAAACTTATATATTTTTCTATAATTTTAAGGATTGATTTTAAATACTTTGTAGGGGATACAATGGTTTTAATCATGAATTATTATTTGGATTATTATATGGTTGTGATGTGATGTTTTATTTCTTTTCTTTTCTTTCTTACCTACCTTTTATTACATGTATGGTGTGTTGCATATGAAACCGAGAATTCATGTCTAACATTTTATGCTGTGATTCTAGGAGATGTCTGGAAGAAACGCTGGTCGTGGTAGCGGCAACATTAATCTAACCGCAGCAGAACTCCAAACCCTACTGAATGACCATGCGGCGGCAGCTGTAGCTGCACATGTTCAGAATCAAGCCGGGGCTCCAGCCGAAGTCTGTACTTTCAAGAACTACTTAGACTGCAAGCCTAATTCATTTGACGACACTGAGGGAGCCATAGGTTTCTGCGTTGGCCCGAGAAGGCAGAGTCAGCTTTCGAGATGTGTAACTGTCTACCAGCCAGCAGGGTCAAGTTTGCTGCTGGAACACTGCAAGATTCCGCCCTCACCTGGTGGAACTCTAATGTTCAAATTCTTGGGTTGGAATTGGCAAATGCTATGAACTGGGAGGAATTCAAGAATATGATGCGGGAAGAGTATTGTCCTAGAGAGGAAATCGCGAAGTTGGAGTCGGAATTTTGGGCGTTGAAAATGGTGGGTTCTGAGATTGAAGCCTACACCACCCGTTCCCATGAGCTAGCAGTGATGTGCCCGCGGATGGTTGATCCGCCAAGTAAGAGAATCGAGATGTATATGATGGTTTGGTAGCCCAGATTCAGGGTATGGTGACGTCTTCCAAACCGGCTACAATTCAGCAAGCGATCCGAATAGCCCACAAACGGACGGACCAAGCAGTGGCACTAGGTACGTTACCACCTAGAGGTTCCACCTCTAAAATCCGTGACAACTCAAGCACTGACAACAACAACAATAACTCTGGTAATGGAAAAAGGAAATTTGACAACACCAGGTCCTCATCATCGAACCCCCCCCCCACAGAAAAGAACACCACCGCAAACCCGAACTCGCTCAGAACTTCAATAATCAAGGTTCCAACAATAACAACAACGATGGCGGACAGGGTGGGAGTGGCTATGCTAGAAAGTACCCGAAATGCAACAAGTGCAACTATCACCATGCTGGCCCATGCGACCGTATCAAGTGTCTGCGATGCGGTAAATTGGGTCATCAGGCCAAGGACTGTAGGGGAGACCTAGCGGCTAAGGGTGCTCCTAAACAGCCTACAGCGACGAAAGGGTGCTTTGAATGTGGTCAAGAGGGTCACTTAAGGAAGGATTGTCCCAAACTGAAGCAGAATGAGAACAATGGAGGCAATAACAGTGGCGGGAGCAGTGGTAAAGGTAGAGCTTTCTTCATTGGATCGGGTCAGGCCCGCAACGATCCGAATGTGGTTACCGGTAAGTTCCCTGTGAACGACTGTTTTGCTTCTATTTTATTTGACACTGGAGCTGATAGGACTTTTGTACCGAAAGCCTTTAGTAAACTTTTAGACTTAACTCCAACCCCGTTAGATGCTAAGTTTCCTGTTGAATTAGCCGACGATAAGTCTATAGAAACAACTCATGTACTAGCGGGATGTAAGTTGAAACTGTCAGGTCATACTTTCGATATTGACCTCATACCCTTTACGCTTGGTAGTTTCGATGTCGTTGTCGGCATGGACTGGCTATCTGAGAATAGAGCTGAGATTATATGTCACAACAAGATAGTCCATATCACTACCTCTTCCGGCGAAATCATCTCGATACAAGGCGAGAAGAGCGACATGACTACAAGCGTCATCACCCTCTTGAAGGCGCAGAAATATTTACGAAAGGGCCATCCGACGATTTTATCTCATATTGTCGAGAAACCCACGGGGGAGAAGCGAATCGAAGACATAGCAATTGTGCGAGATTTTCCGGAAGTCTTCCCGGAGGATTTGCCTGGACTCCCACCTATTCGACAAGTCGAGTTCCAAATCGAATTAGCCTCCGGTGCAACACCCATAGCACGAGCCCCGTATCGGCTCGCACCGGCGGAGCTTCAGGAGCTGTCCATTCAACTACAAGACTTGTTGGATAAAGGTTTCATCCGACCTAGCTCATCACCATGGGGAGCCCCTGTTTTATTTGTTCGAGTGAAAGATGGGACTTTCCGCATGTGCATCGATTACCGGGAGCTGAACAAGGTTACTGTCAAGAACCGTTATCCCCTACCCCGAATTGATGATCTTTTCGACCAGCTTCAAGGATCGAGTTACTACTCGAAGATCGATCTGAGATCTGGTTACCATCAATTAAGAGTGTGCGAAGAAGACATTTCAAAGACGGCATTCAGAACTCGGTACGGTCACTACGAGTTTTTGGTTATGCCTTTTGGCTTAACCAACGCACCAGCCGTATTTATGGATCTCATGAACAGAGTATGCAAGGCGTACCTCGACAAGTTTGTGATTGTTTTCATTGATGATATCCTCGTCTACTCCAAGAACAAGACCGACCATGAAGAACACCTGAGGTTAATTCTGGAATTACTAAAGAAGGAACAACTGTACGCTAAACTCTCGAAATGCGAATTTTGGCTTCGCGAGGTTCACTTCTTAGGGAATGTGATCAATGAGAGTGGTATCTATGTCGATCCAGGCAAGGTAGAGGCCATCAGAAACTGGGAAGCACCTAAGACTCCGACTGAGGTGCGACAATTCCTAGGACTGGCTGGCTACTACCGACGTTTCATCAAGGGATTTTCAAAGAATGCTCAACCCCTCACCGCCTTGAAACACAAGGGTACTAAGTACAATTGGGGTGACGGGCAGGAATATGCCTTCCAACTATTGAAGACCAAACTCTGTAGCGCCCCTATCTTAGCCCTCCTAGAGGGAACGGAAAACTTTGAAGTGCACTGTGTTGCATCGATACAGGGTCTCGGTTGCGTGTTAATGCAACTCGAGAAGGTTATAGCCTATGCCTCTCGACAACTACGGATCCACGAGAAGAACTATACGACCCATGACTTGGAACTCGGAGCCGTGGTGTTTGCTCTTAAGATATGGAGGCATTACTTGTACGATACCAAGTTTACCATTTACACCGACCACAAGAGCCTCCAGCATATCTACGATCAGAAGGAGCTGAACATGCGACATCGTTGTTGGGTCGAGCTACTTAAGGATTATGACTGTGCCATCAAGTACCACCCTGGCAAGGCCAATGTAGTGGCCGATGCTCTCAGCAGAAAAGAAACCGATAAGCCTAGACGGGTGCGAGCATTACAACTCACGATTCACGCCAACTTACCTGATCAGATTCGTGATGCTCAACTCGAAGCGTTGAAAAACGATAACCTCCCATCAGAACTCATGCGGGGCATGGACAAGCAGCTTGAAACCAAATCAGACGGGGTCCGATATTTCGAAAACCGGATTTGGGTTCCTCGATACGGAGAGTTGAGAACTCTAGTGAAGGACGGAGCACACAAGTCCCGATATTCCATTCACCCTAGCTCAGATAAAATGTACCATGACCTAAAGGCACTTTACCGGTGGCCAAACATGAAAGACGACATTGCCACCTACGTGAGCAAATGCTTGACATGTGCAAGAGTCAAAATGGAATATCAGAAACCATCTGGTCTGCTACCACGCAAGCATTAAAGCAGCGCCGTTTGAAGCGTTGTACGGACGGAAGTGTCGATCACCTCTTTGCTGGGAAGAAGTGGGTGATAGCCAAATCACTGGTCCAGAATTAGTATTTGAAACCTCTGAAAAGATTGTCCAAATCCGAAACCGCATGGCAGCAGCACGAGATCGCCGAAAGAGTTACGCCGACAAGCGCCGAAAACCTCTGGAATTCCAGGTGAACGACCAAGTTTTACTCAAATTCTCACCTTGGAAAGGTGTAGTTCGCTTAGGAAAGCGAAACAAACTCAACCCACGATACGTTGGCCCATACCGGATAACCGAACACGTTGGTCCGGTAGCATACCGATTGGATTTACCAACATAACTCAGTGGCGTACATAACGTTTTCCATGTATCCAACTTGAAGAAATACCTTTCTGACGAATCACAAGCAGTTCCTTTGGGCGAGTTGCAAGTTGATGAACAGCTACGCTTCATCGAAGAACCAGTCGAAGTTTTGGATTGGGAAACCAAAACACTCAAGCACAGCAAAATTCCAATCGTTAAAGTTCGTTGGAACTCGAGACGTGGACCAGAGTTCACGTGGGAACGAGAGGATCAAATGATGAAAAAGTATCCTCACCTTTTTGAAGGGTTGACTAAACACCGAAAACCGCGAAAGCCGACAAACCGTCAGAACACACCGGAGGTATGACTTAAATTTCAGGACGAAATTTCTTTCTACTAGGAGATGATATGACAAACTGAAAATTTTTGCCTTTTTCAGACACCCATCGCGACTTGACTCAAATTTTCGGGACGAAAATTCTTTCAACATGGGAATGATGTGACACTCGTCAATTTCAGGTTAACTCCGTTAATCCGAACTCCGTTAATTCAAACTTAAGATCACACGAACTGTAACGCATATCTCATTACATTTAAACTAGGGTTTAAACGACGCATGACAATCACTACACAAGTAGTCTTTCGGAATTTCACCGAAACACACACGAGTCGACTCAAACCGTTGGTGAACAAACCCAAAACAATAAATATTTGATAATTATGTGTTATTTTATATGCTACTTGATAATTATACATAGAACACTAAATTCAAGAGACAAGGGTCTATTGTTTATACTAGGAATTGATTTACTAGAAGTTAAGGGGGGCTAAGTGTAACAAGTTAATATTATAATTAAATATTAACAAAACCCTAATCCCCTACCCCCTCCCCTACACCGATCGGCCTCCCCCCTCTCCCCTTTGGCGACCGTGAGCACACACACACACATACAAGTGTTTTTCAAGTTTCTTTGAAGGAATCAAGGTGCTAGCTAGGTAGTTTAAACTATCTCTAGTCTATTTATTGATTTAATTGCATGATTTAGCTTAATAAACATAAACCCTAGATGTTAAAATCATTGATTGTTGATAGATTATGAATCTAGAGGATTGCTTGCATTGTTAAATGTTCATAGACTGATAGTTTGTTGAGTTTTGATGAAAACTGATGCTGGACAGATTATTGAATTCGTGTTTGGATGACTGTAACTCGATGTTAATTACATGTTTTGATGTGATTGTTGATTCTATAATATACTAGGTCGAGTCTAGTTTCTGAAAAGTCTGAGTGTGTAATTTTTGGACGCATAAAAGTTAGTTTTTATTATTTTACAAAACTGTTGTGCAAGGCTGACTCGGGAAGCCTGCTGGTAAGCTGTTTTGCGACTAAGATATCTCATAAACGACAAGACCAAATGGATTGGCTCCACTTCTGGAAGTTACTATTTTGAGTTAGAAAACTAACCCAATTGGTCTTGCATTAATTGGATTTGTCATTTAATGGGAATAACATAACATTCTGTTGCGCATGATAATGATTGCTGTGATGTTTTGATCACTGTGATAAAACCATATATGATAAAAAAATAAAAAAACTATTTTTAAAAACCTAACCCACGTGTACTTCTGTGATGATTTTTGGTGATTTATTTTACATGTTAGGATTTATTAATAAGAGTAATCTTGTCGAGTGAAAATCTGCCTGGACAATTTAGCTGTTGTATTACTTGAATTGTCATGAAAAGTGCATAACTGATCGATGTTTGCTATGGTTTGACCAAATTGCCCTTGTGGGGGATAATTTCTAGTAATGTACAATGTTAATATTTGACACTTAATTAGTTGTTCACACATGTAACGTATCACCAACGTGTTTGTCGAGTCGCACTTATTTCACAAATGGAACACGAAACGCATCTCAGGCGTGAGTTGTATGTGTCGAGTCTAAGGACTCACTTGTAGTTTAAATACTTAGAAAATCTCATTTTTGTTGTTAGAGCACTAGTGAGGATTTTCTGTGACGCACACCTCTCTCGGATTCTTTTTGATTTTCTTCGCAAACAGTGAGTTTCACGTCCCCTTTTTACTATTTTTAAACGCTTTTATTAGGGGGAGATAACATACTCCAACGCTGTAGATTTTGTTTAGTTTTTATATATCATTTGTAAGGCTAAGTGGCAAACAAACCAACCAAAGTCCTTCATAACATCGAACCGGTTAATATTTGTATACTAGCGAGTCACTGTTGAGTAGTACTACTGGGTTTGACAAACCCCACCCAACTCTAAACTCGACTGTAGGTCGAGTGGGTGTAATCTTGGCTAACACATTACCATGGTCGTGGTTGACATGGTGGCAAGGCAATTGATAAACAGTCAGCTTCGGTGTCGAACACTTAGTAATACATGCTTGATAGGTTAGCTACCTATTGATATATAATTGACTTAACACTATCTGGTAACGCAAAACGTAAACACAAACGCTTTATTTATATAAACTTGTGAACTCACCAACCCTGTGTTGACACTTTTAATATGTTATTCTCAGGTAGCCGAGGCGGGCGCACGGTATAGGATCATGCATTCGCTAAACACCATCGCTTGAAAACTTCTTTTAATTTTTATCTTAATAACTTGGGTTTTTAAGTCGTCCTGTGTGGCGCAAACTTTTTGGTTTACAAATTTACGCTTCCGCATTTTATTTAAGACTTAATGTCTTGTTGGTTTGAAAACTTTAAACATAGTGTTTGATTATAACTAATGATTCTGATCCTGTTAGTTCACACCCTCTGACGGTAAAACTCCGTTAATGGATTTTGAGGGTGTGACATAAATAGCCACTTCAATCCAATAGCATTCTTCCATTTTGGAACACTTACTAGATCCCAAGTGTTGTTCTTGTTAATAGCATTTATTTATTCTAACATGGCTTGTCGCCATTCAGATTTCAAAGAGGCTTCTTCATAAGATTCTGGATCAGTAACAGTTAATGCAAATTGACAGGTTGCATAAACCTCCTGCAGACTTTTATACTCTCTTGGAGTTGAGGTAGACTCAGAACTTGATTGTTGAGACATAGCAGACTGATTACTAGCGTTATGAATAGATCTAGTAACTTGTGGAGTACCTGGAACAAGTTTACCACAGGAAGGAGAATTAAACATAATGCTAGAATCATGGTGAGACGTGTTACCTGCTGAGTTGTCAGCTGCATCAGTTGTTGGTTCATCAATCAATTGATAACTTGTGTCATCGTTTTCACCAGCCTAGCTCCAACTTGATTCTTCCACAAATACAACATCCCTTATAGTAAATATCTTCTTGGTTACAGGATTATACAACTTGTAACCTATAGTTTGAGTTGAGTACCCAATAAACACACAATTCTCACATTTGTCATCTAACTTCCTTCTAAGTTGTGCAGGTATAAACCCATAGGCTATACACCCAAATAATTTTAGGTGATGTATAGCTGGCTTTCTATTTGACCACATTTCACTAGGAGTTTGGTTAGCTAAAGCTTTAGTGGGACCCAAGTTTAGGACATATACTGCAGTGGCTGCAACTTCTGCCCAAAAGAAGTTTGACAACTTATTTACTTTTAGCATACTCCTAGTAAGACCAAGTAGAGGTGCACAAAACGGTTAATCGATTAACCGTTAACCGGTTTTTTTCTAACCAGTTTTTTATTTTTACTAGTCTAACTGGTTAGACCGGTAAATCGGTTCTGTTAGTAACCGGTTCTTCCCCATAAATAACCTAACTGGTCTAACCGGGTTCGGTTATTACCCGGACCGGTTAAAAAAACCTGCAAAAATAGGAAAAAAACTGGAAAAATAAAAAAAAGCTGGAAAAATCATAAAAAATAAAAAAAACTAAAAACACTTGTTATTAATTGATTTTTTTTACCCATTTTCATAACCGTAGCTTTAAACAATACATATAACTTGAAAATAAACGTTTATAGCTTTAAACAATACTTATAACTTGAAAATAAACGTTTCTAATCTACATGACATTGAATTCATTCGTTTATTCTTCCATTCGGGTTTCGGCTTCATTCGTTTATTCTTCTTCTTCGTTATCGTCGTCTACATTAAACACAGGGTCTTCTCGGTCCGGTTCGGAACTACTCGATCGCACCGAAAAATCATACATTTGTTTTTCCTCGGTTAGCGGTTGTGCGGCACCAATTGCTACTTCTTCTTTGTGTAGCTTTTCTTCAACATCGAGCTCTCCTTCAAGATTAGATGTATGTTGGATAAGGTTCGCCGCATCCAAGTGGTCTTTTAAGCAAATGCAAATTTTCAACGATTCTGGTGTTAGCCTCGTCCTTCATATCATTAGAATCCTAACACTCAAAGAAAAATCACTTTCCAAAACTACCGTAGAAGCTTGTACGGTTAGTAAATCACGGGCCATGGCAGCAAGCACGGGGAATTGGGGTTCCATTTTCTTCCACCAACCCAAAATATCAAAGTTTTCAAAATCATTTTCCGTTAACATAAAATCGGTTGCACCATACCGGCTTGGCTCGCTATTTGGTGCGCTACCACGAGCATTTTTAAGTTTATCATTTCTTATATCATTAAACAAACTTATGTTTGGGTTACTTGATGACGACGAGATTTCTCCAAAACCCATTGATTGTCAAACGCTCGTTGTCGAAGTATATTTAAGAGCATAATGTTCAAACATGTTTTCTAAATAAGTACGTATTAAATTTTCTCACTTGTTTTGATGCATAATTCGGGTCATCTAAATGCAACTCCAAAGCCCAAACAATTTTTTCGATTAAAGTTTCAACCCCGGTAACAGTTAAAGTCGGGTTCAATAGGGCGGCACAAGTAAAAACCGCCGACAATTCTTCAAAATATTTTCTCAATTTTGATTACATTGGAGCTATCATATTATCATACATTGGATCAACGTATTCAAAATCGTTTATTTTGACACAAACTAACCAAATTTGATGAAGAACCAACGGACTCGTCGGATAATAAACTCCCGACAAATAAGTGGTTGCGTTTTTAAAATCTTTAAGCAACTCGCTTGACTTTGAAATCATTTCCCAACCCCTTACCGAAAATGCCTTAACTTTTCGTTTCTTAGCAAAATTGTCATGAAATAATTCCAAAGTCGGTCTTTTTCTTAACCCGTTATCAAGCATAAACCAAGCCGAGTTCCACCTAGTAGGTACGTCGAAATACGGACCTAAAGTGACGGAATTCGTATCGATACACAATTGCAAATATCTTGTATGTCTTTGCTTACTAGCTCTAAAAATCTCGGTTAACATTATTCTAAAACGCTCGGTTATCCTTTTTATTTGCTTAACTTTTAAACCATCTTGCACAACCAAGTTAATAATATGTGCAACACATCGAGTATGAAAGAAAACACCATCACAAATCGGTTGGTATTTTAGTTTTAGTTTTTGAACCGCGGCGGTAATATTTGACGCATTATTGATGGATATGGAAAAAAGCTTGTCTTGTAATTTAAATGTTTGTATAATATTATCTAAAATATAAAACAAGTTTTGGATGGTGTGAGGATAACTAAATGACTCAAACGCGATCGTACGCTTCATCATTTGCCACATGTCAGGATTCATTCAATGCGCGGTAACGCAAAGATACGAAAATGGTATACCGTGTGGAGCCGACCAAACGTCGGTAGTTAAGTTAACACCGGTTTCTAAGTTTTCGAAACCCAAAACTAATTCTTGTTTAGATTTTTTCCACATTTTTAAACAATCGCGTCTTAAGGTAGTGCGACTTACATGTTGGTAACAAGGTTGGAGCGTTTCTTGGATCAACTTTGTCAAGCGCGGATTGTCAAAGTGATCAAACGGTAAGCCCTCTTGAATGACAAATTTTGCCATCCTTTCACGAACTTTGTCGAGGTTGAAAACCGAGATGTCGCCTCCACCGGTTGAAATATGCGCTTGATCCGTGGCCGGATTGTTTTTCACAACATCACAATGTTTTTGTAGGTGAAGCCTTAACGAGGAGTTCGACTCCTGTGCGTAAAATTTTACACATTTTTTGCACCGAGCCTTAGACGTCACGTTCGGCATTTCGCACATGTCGAAATTACACCAAAGGGTTTTGTCTCGGTTTGTTGAGACAATTTTCACGACGGTTAAACCACCAAGTTGTTCAAGTGTAGACATGTTTTTTGCGGTTTTTGTCGCGGTTTTGAGTTTGGTTTTGCGGTTTTTTGCGTTTTTGAGAGCTTGGTAAGTGGTGTAATCAACCCAATACACTCCATACTTATTTATACTAATTAGGAAGGGTTAAAAGAGATCCAAAGTTCAAAAAAACAATCAAAAACGGTCATAATCCGTTCACAACGGTAATTTATGGCTGCAGGGTTTTTTTAACGACAATAACCGGTTAACCGGTTTTAAAAACTGGTTTATAAAAACCGGTTATTAACCGGTTTTTTCCCTGAAATCAATAACCGGTTAGAAACTGACGGTTTGTACCGGTTATAAACCGGTTAGAGCAATACTGGTTACTAACCGGTTAGGTTGTGCACCTCTAAGACAAAGTATGGTCCGGTTCTTTCTTTCAGTCACTCCATTAGACTCTTGTGTATAAGGGGGAGTAAGATGCCTCTTGATTCCCTGCTACTCACAATAATCATTGAATTTGTTTGAGCAATATTCTCCTCCCCTATATGACCTTAGAATCTTTATACTACAACCACTTTCTTTTTCAACCATAGCTTTAATAATTTTGAACTTGCTAAAGACATCATATTTTTGAGCAATAAAATATATCCAACACATTATGGTTAGGTCATCAATAAAGATAACAAAGAACTTGTTACCTCCCAAACTGTTGACCTGCATAGGCCCACAAACATCTGTTTGTCCCAACTCCAATGGAGTGGAGGCTCTCCAAGTGTTAGTGTGAAATGTGTCTTTAGTTTGCTTACCAAATGCACAGCCTTCACAAGACTCAAACTTCTTAATTTTAGGCAAACCATATACCATGCTTTTTTCATGCAATTGTTGCATACCATTGCAATGAAGATGACCATATCTAGCATACCACAACAAGGATATGCTATTAACATTCCTCCCCTCAGAATGAGGTTTGGATGCATCAAGTAAAAACATGTTGTTTTGTGCTAAGTTGACCTTCATGAGTTCTTTGCCAGTTTGTTTGCATACAATAGTACAAGCTTCATCTTCGAAGTGTAAACCATAGCCCAATCTCATTAATTGACCAACTGACAACAAATTATATTCTAACTGTGGAGCATAATAGACATTACTTAGGGTTTTGAATTGGCCATCTTCCATATCAATTCTAACCTCCCCTTTACCAACCTCTACTAATTCCTTTTTATATCCTAGTTTGATAGAAAACTTAAAGTTGCTATCTAAACTAATGAAACTTTCTTTACCAGTCATATGATTTGAGCACCCAGAATCAATAAACCATAATGAGTTAGAAATTTCAGACTTACTTGCATTGTTATCTGCCAATAAGGCAAAGTCTAGAGCCTCCTCATCACATGCTAAGGGAATGCATACAAAAAATAGACGTTGATCATCATGTCCTCCTTCTTCATCTTGTTCTACAGCCATTTGAGCTTGTGCTTCATCACCAAACCAGCAGTCACGTTTAACATGACCAAATTTGTAACAATTGTGACATTGAGGACCTTTGTTTCTTTCAGGAGTTCGTCCTCTACCCCTACCTCTGAATATATTTCTTCCTCTTCCTCAACCACCAATATTATCATTGGGTGATCTCCGACCCTGCTGATGAAAGGCTTGTAATGCCTGTTCATCAAGTTTCTCAGGAGTCTTTTGGCCAGCACTCCTAGCATTGATTCTCTCTTCTTGTGTTTAAAGGGGGCGCATTAACTTGACTGAGGTTAACTTAGTCAGGTCAAAGGCTACTTCTATTGATGGAACTACAAAATCAAACTTAGAAGAAAGGCTTCTAAGTATTTTCTCCACGATCTTCTGATCATAGGCCCTTTGTTGGCTAACTATTCCCATAACATGAGAGAAATAGTTCCCAACACTTTCATCATCATTCATTATCAGATTTTCAAACTCTCTTCTTAGCCCTTGCAACCTAACACCTTGAACCTTGCGAATCTCCTTGGAACTCAAGGCGTAGGATGTCCCAGGTCTCCGTAACAGAACTGGCACCAGCAATACGAGAGAACAATAGGTTATGTATACCCTGCTGTATTAGCGCCATTGCCCTAGCATCCTTTTTCTTTGCTTCTCTTATCTTCGCTTGATCATTGCCGGTTCCCGTAATACCGGCATCAATCAATTCCCAGAGTTCTTGAGACTTAAGAATGGTTTTCATACGAATACTCCAATGTTCATAGCCTTCGCCCTTGAACACCGGTATGACTTGATTAGCGAGCGCAACCTGTGAATTATCAGCCATTCTTAAACGATCTTTCACTTCTTGAACCTTCAAACTGTGGCTCTAATACCAAAATGTTGGTAATCAGATCACAATTACTAGAAAGTGAATAAATAATATTGGCAAATGATTAACTTGGTTACTGATAAAATTGAAATAGACATATACAATAAACAAAGCAAAGTTTAAATAGACGTAAGAAA
Organism: Bidens hawaiensis; assembly: GCF_021521415.1. Classification (NCBI taxonomy): domain Eukaryota; kingdom Viridiplantae; phylum Streptophyta; class Magnoliopsida; order Asterales; family Asteraceae; genus Bidens; species Bidens hawaiensis. The sequence continues at coordinate 219,110 of NW_027491042.1, forward strand.
CAACTGAAATACGAAATTCTAGCATGAAACTAGGACAACAAGTTTGACTCAATGGCTTCACTTTATTCAAACTTTAAATTCAAATCTTCAAGCACGTGCACTTCATAGAACCTTCTGCTGACTAGACATCTAGTTTGAGTTACCACCAACATAAACTAACCAGAACTGAATTTCATTTAAATTAAGATTGAAAAATATTAAGTCCCATTTGAGTTTATAACAATTTGATTTGGTTTTTTAATGAAGTTCTTTGAAAGAATATGAAACATATATGTGATTGCGTTGCGTGTATGTAATTAACTAAGACTTTGTACTTTAATGAAATATAGATGTCTATTATTATACATGTATATAAATCGTCTTCAGTGTACTTTTTATCACTGTTGTTGGTTAGTATCTCATATTCATACTCATACATTACAGCTTGATTTCTTCTACTTTTAATATACTCTGATATTGTTTCTTGTTAAGGATTAAATTTCAGTAAGGACAGAACAAATATGCAACCAAGAGGCTTAGGAGGTTTGTAGAAATCTTGGGGATTTGATGAACATTCGTAGAACAGTTAATCCTCTATAAAAACTATCTCGATTTAGAGATGGCCAAAAAAACCGGTTGGGGAACCGGTTTACCGGTTTAAACCGGAAACCGGTTTTTACGAAAACCGGTTTTTTAAAAACCGGTTTGACCGGTTTACAAACCGCCGGTTCGTCTTTCGGTTACAAGTTCTAGATCCAAAACCGGTTAACGAACCGGTTAATGGAAAAACCGGTTTTTTTTATTAACCGGTTATGGAAAAACCGGTCAACCGGTTTATAAAAAAACCGGTTTTTGACCGTTGTGGAAAAACCGGTTAACCGGTTTCTCCATAACCGGTTAACCGGTTAAAAACCGGTTTTTGAACGTTGTATAACGGCTATATGCCCGTTTTTTTTTGTTTTTGGACCGTTTTTTTTTTTTTTTTTACCATTTTACCCCCACAAACATCTATATATAGTTTAGGTTGGGTATTGGTTAGATCACACTCGATTATACAACTCCAAACGCTCTAAACGTTTATTTCATACGCGATTATTTTGTTATCTCACGCTCAATTATACCACATTACCACTCCATACGCTCTTATTTCGTAGTCGTTTATTTCATACTCGAGTATACCACTCTTATTTCGTAGTCGATTATCATGGCCTCCCAAATGCTGCTTCATCCGTCAACATGGGTGCCTCGAACACGGGAGAAACGGTCGTTCGGGTCATCCCCACGAAACGAAACCATGATGTTTGGCAACATTTCGACCTATGCGAAATGTCTAACGGTAGCCAAAAAGCTCGATGCAAACATTGTTTGAAGTTTTATGGCAAAGATGCAAACTCCACTTTAAAAGCGCATGTACAAAGGCCCTTTTGCAAGGCCTTGAAGGACGAATCGGGAAGTAGTTCGCAGCCGGAGATGACGAATCAAGGAGCGGTGTTTACGTACGACGTTGAAGCGGTACGTCAACGGTTTTCAAACTTTGTGATTCAACAAACACTTCCTTTCAACCACTTCGACAACCCTCAATTCACGGAGATGATGCAAAACTATGTTCAACCACGCTACCAACACGTAAGTCGTTCGACCCTTAGAAGAGATTGTCTTAAAGCATGGAAAAATGCTAAATTCGAACTAATTTCATACTTTTCAAACTTACAAACTGGTGTAAACTTAACAACGGATGTGTGGTCGGTACCTCATGGTTAGCCCGACTCATACATTTGTGTGACGGCTCATTGGGTTGACCCCGAGTCGTGGCAAATGATGAAACGAACCGTTGCGTTTCAATTGTTTGATTACCCGCACACGGGTAGAAATATTTTTCAAATCTTGGATAAAGTCATTCGACAATACAAGATTGAACATAAAATCTTTTCAATTTCGTTTGATAACGCGTCCAACAATACGGCCGCGGTTGGCCATTTAAAATTAAAGTATAAACCTATTTGTGATGGAGCGTTTTTTCATAGCCGATGCATTGCACATATTATCAACTTGGCCGTGCAAGATGGGTTAAACGTGATCGAAACGCAAAGAAACAATTTTAAAAGAATGTTACGAGATGTTTTTAGCAACAATAAAACATTTTCAAGATACAAAAAATTTTGTGTAGAAGCTAATTGTCAATGGTTGGGGCCAAATTGGGATTGTCCAACAAGATGGAACTCGACTTGTAATATGTTTGAGAAAGCCATCCAACAAAAAGAATCATTAATTGCGTTTCATAAAATTTTGTCAAGTAGGGGTAAATGTGCACCGTACGATCCTAGAAACTGGTTATTGATTGAGATCGTTACGGAGGTCCTTCAAATTTTTAAATCTTGCACAACTAGTTTATCCGGGGTTTACTATCCAACAAGCCCCATTGCTTTACCAAAAATTGCTGTCATGTGCACAAAGTTGAGTGAACTTCATTGTAGGGGTGCACCTTATTTTGATATGGGTGTAAAAATGAAAGAAAAATTTAGAAAATATTTTCAAGAACTACCCGCTGTTTTGACATGTGCTGCTGCGTTAAACCCTTGCATCAATGTTGGTGGTGTTGAAGCTTTAATAGAAAAAATTTGTGATGAGCTAGGGTTAAACGACGATCAAAACCCCTATTATAGCCAAACTTTAAAGAATGCTTTCAACACCACCTTGTCAAACATGTATGATGTCTACCTTACAAAATACGGGTCGTCTTCCCAAATTCATGACTCGTTAAGAGCTGTTGCCCAATCCCAATCCCAAACCGACATTGAAATGGGGATGTACTACATGATTTGGGAAGACGCCGGTAAACGTCAAAAGGTAAACACCCCAAGCAGTGAACTTGGAAGGTATGGTGGTACCAACTTTGTGAAACACATGACTCCGGATGAATTTAGAAGTCTTGATTTGCTGGCTTGGTGGAGAGGTAAGGAGGATGAGTTTCCGATCCTCGCCGCCATGGCCAAAGATTTACTAACGGTCCAAGCTTCCACGGTAGCTTCGGAGTCTGCTTTTTCTGTTTCTGGCAGGGTTATATCGATTAGGAGGACTCGACTCACTGCACCAGCTATAGAGATGTCGATTTGCTACAAGGATTACTTGGACTCTTTAGATAGGGCACAACATCAACGCTCACTCGAGGGGGAAATGGAGTATGAAGCGGGCTTGTATGAAGACGAGGTCAATGAAGGACACACTCAACCAATGACCGATGAAGAAGCCGCGTACGACGATTACTTAAGAAATAGCTCGGGATCGGGTAGCGAAGAAAATTAGTTAAAGAAACAGCAAACATGGAGGCAAATTATGAGTAAGAAACAGCAAGTTGTTCATGTAATCGTGTCTAAGCATTCTTTTTCCTAATATGTGCTCTTATTTACTTGTTGATTTGGATTTTTCTAATTTAGTTAAAGAAACAGCAAACATGGAGGCAAATCATGAACAAACTGCGATTGGGAACAACAGGAGCATCTGCTAGTTCACGATTTAATGTTTGTATTTTTGAGTTAAATCATGAACAACAGTTCTTGGCAGAGATTTCTTCAGTGTTAATGATTTAATGTTTGTATTTTTGAGTTACGAATATGCGATAACGATTTAATGTTTGTATTTTTGAGTTACGAATATGCGATAACGATTTAATGTTTGTATTTTTAATGTAAAAACTATAAATGAAAGTTATGTATTTTTAATCTTTGGTTTGTTGAAAACACATTCACCAACACACACTCATACTCATCTTCCAAGCAAAGAACCCTAACAACGAAAGCAAAGAATGGCTTCGGTCAGTTCGTTTTACCTTGTAGTTACCGTTTTGCCTTGTAGTTACCGGTTTGTTTATACTGTGAAAAAATAATGGTCTTCATTAAGTACAAAATATAAAAAACAAATATTCGTATTTGAAACCGCGAAATTTAAAAAAAAAAAAAAAAAAAAAACCGGTTAATAAAAAAAACCGGTTAATAAAAAAACCGGTTTATTAACCGGTTCTAACCGGTTTCTAAACCGGTCCTAACCGGTTAGACCGGTTAGGGTTTTGACAGCAAAAAACCGGTTATTAACCGGTCCGGTTATTAACCGAACCGGTTTTTTTCCGGGCCAAAAAAAACCGGTCCGGTTAATAACCGAACCGGTTTTTTTAAAAAAACCGGTTTGTGCACCTCTACTTGTATCCATTCTGACATGAAAATTGTTTGTGAGAATCACGTCCATTTTAGTTTACATGTACTCACTTCAAATCAAAACAAAAGGAGTATCAATATTGTTGGGTAAACACAGGTCGAATACTATGCGAATTATTAGGGCTTCAAACTCTTAAGGGTTCAACATACGATGGTGATGATCTAACTCAAGGGTTCAAGAGGACTAAGCCCATAGAAACCACTTACAATGGGTCTAAGGGGGCGATGCCTTTTGGTGGGTTCTGAAGGCTACACCCCTAGTGGGTTAGCACAAGAAGGTTTTATTTCCTTGTTACTTATAGTGAAAGTTATTTCTGATTTGCATGGTTCGTGAAAAATTGCACGAAACCTAGCGGTTAATGGGAACTAATGATGAGTTTGAACTGATCATAGTAGTAACTGAGATCATTGGTACCAGGACCCCTAGTAGCAATTGTGTATCAGTGGCAACTTAATAATCAGTGACATCTTGAAGCAGTGACATCTTAGAGTTTCTAATGAAAGTTGTTTCAACGCATATATAACTATTTAACATTGATGGTTATACACATTGTGGTAACTTTTTTGAGTTGAGACATTTCGCTGGATTGTTTCGCACCTATATGAGGACGACCTTTGGTTTTATTTATGTCATTATTGTATGTTATTAGAACAGAACTTACATGTTTATTCTTAAAATGGTCCATTAAGCGGGGTTCCTTCTCCCATATAATGACAATTTAGGGCATTAACATACGAAGGAGAATGACAGTAGTAGATAGATAGAAACTCTCCTACATCTATGATTGAATTATTTAAAATAGTAGACTATATTTTGTTTTTGTAATATCTCAAAAACTTCAAGTTAAAATTGACAAACCTTTAAAAGTTAAAGGGGACAAGATATAATAACCCTAACAAAGAGAAGGCATAAATATGAGTAAAGATAATGTTCGCATCTTCGTTTTGAATCTTTATAAGTCAAACGGCCAAATGGTAATTAATTCAAAGTCTAACTTAAGAGTTAAGAATGAACGTAATCAAAAAGTTGGTTAAACGGACCGTCTAACCACTTTAGACGGCCCATATCTATGTTAAAGTCATAATGGTGGTTTCTGACCGATGAGACAGACCGTATCAAATATAATACGGTTTGTCACAATGAGACACGTTGTCACAAAATGAGACGGTCTGTCTCAACCAAAAATCAGTCTTTCCATTTTTGGCAGCTCGCTTTTAATGTGGCATGCGCGTATTTCTCGCTTATCCCTTCATTTTGGGGACTCCCATAAACGTATTCCTTCATCCCCAAACATCCTAAATCATTCCACAACACCCTATGATCCTTTCCATACCTCTTTAGTTAGTATTCTTGATGTTCTTGGTGTTTCTTCACCAATGAGCAACACTATGAAGGTGTTCTTACTTCCAAAACTAATCAACTAGCAAGAAGAGGTTCTGATCGTTCATAGGTCATAATACAGCTCGGAAGTGAAAGGAGATAAATTCGACGGAGTAGACATTCCCATGGTCGGTAACGTGAAGCCAACAAGAGTTCTAAGTTGTGTAGTACGCGTATCGTTGCATCTGTTGAACTTGGATTAATTGTTGTTGGTGGTGTTGAAGCGATTATTGTAGTTACCAAACTTTATTAAAAAGATTAATCCCAAATGAATCTTCAAATGCTATGCCCCCTTCCGCTTTTGGTACTAAAACCACAAAGTGTAAACCCCAAATGTGGCTTAAAGACATAAAGCACACAAGAGTCATTGACCATCAACAACATTCGTAAAATGAATTTTGTATTCTTTTTAGTATAGTTCTTATTTTTGTTATATTAGACTTCTTATTACAATTAACTAAACTACATATGTTTTTTCAATGTGGTGTAGTGATAAGAAGCTTGTTTCTCAGTGTAGACTCAGGCTCAATCCTTATAGACAACAATTTAGGGAGGCCATGGATTCAGGGCCGTCTCCGAGAATTTTTATACCTCAGCCAAGCTGAAATAAAATAGCCCATAGGCCTTAACGAATAACGAATATGTAAACTACTTTTTTATGTAACAGACGGTTAATGTTATAACAATAAACATAGTAAAAATATAGTAGTAATATAATGCCCCAATTTTCGAAATCCTAAAATTTAATGTTTCTACAAATTATTAATACAGAAATTATGAGAATTGATATAGTTATTTTAATAGTAACTTAAGTTTTTTAAATTTTTTAAAGGATTACAGAAATTGTATGTTGTTGAAAAGAAGTAATTAAATTAAGGGTGAGGTATAATTAAAACAAAACAAAAGGTGGCAAGTATCTAAATATTATATTTAGTAGAGCCTATGCTATTTTTGTCTTTCCTTAAAACTTGATTTTGAAGTCCTCTCTACCTCGATTTCTCTTTTGGATTAGTAGGTGTAGGAAAAAAAAACTTATGGATACTTGGTGTACGGATGCGTTAATGATGAAAACTAGGTATTTCGTCATCTCAAATGGTGGAATATGACACTTTATCATGTTTTAATGTTTTCAAACTAGTAATGTTAGTAAAAAAAACTATACATGAATCAACATTATCTCTTAATTTATAAAGACACAATAATTACACGTCAATCGGTTTCAAATGTCATCCATTTTAGCGTGGATTCATAAGTAAATCCTGGTTACAAATCTATTTTATTACTTTTTTATAAATCAAGTACAAGGGTTGGTTAAATATAGGGATGAGCAAATTCGGTAACCGAAATCGGTACCGATTTGGTACCGTCGGTACCGAATCGGTACCAAAGTTTTGAGTTTCGGGATCGGTACGGTACCGGTACCGGTATTTTCCAAATTTTTACCTTCGGTATAAATATTATCCAGGTACTGTACCGGTACCGAACCGAATATTTCGATACCGGTACCAAGAATTCGCGATTTTTGGGATCAGTATTTTCGGTACCGGTACGGTACCAAGCTCATCCCTAGTTAAATATATTGTAAAACTTGAAGGTTAACACTTTTTTTGTTTAATTAATATTTACTGTATGTCAAGATTAGAAATTAGTATTTACTATATGTAAAAAAAAAAGAAAATACAGTTTGTTAAGATTAGAGATGACAATATATTATAATACTGAAATTTTAAAATAGATCAGGGACCAGTTTTGCCATACCCCTTAACTATTTGAAACAAATTACATCTTTCACATGTGCCTTCGTCATCTCCGGCCCTCTAATATTCCGGCGCACATGAAGTTTTCCGGCGTGTTTTAGACGCCACAATTAACGACCAATCGACCAATTGATAGCGGCGTTTGATTTAGGATCATTTACCGTTATATATATATATATATAGGGGATGGATATTGCGAGAAGTCAAGTTACAGCAAGAAGTGCGAGAAATCAATTTGGACCATTGATTATGTTTAATCAATGGATTAGAAAAGTTATAGCAAACTTGTAATTATGAAGATATTAATATACTAATATTTTAATTAAAAAGGGTAGTTTAGTATTTGTTTTTTTAACTTTTCAAAGTGAAACTTAAGTCATTAATAACATTAATTTGTTATTATTGGTATCTAATTGAAAGTTACCTTTAAATATTTTTAATTGATGTTATTAATCAAAGTAATGTTAAACAAATATAATTTTAATAAAATACTATAATATCTTCAATAATATTTCTTCAAATGCGTTAAATATTATATAATGCCTACACAAATTTATGTATTATAAACACATGCATATTGTAAAGATGGAATCACGAATGCGTATGTGAAAATTTTATAATTGTAGGTTATTAAGATGATTTGCTATTTATTATATGTAGTATAATATGAAAAATAAAAAAAATAATTTATTTTGTAGGTTCATACATGTATTGTGTATCTAGTATTTGAATTGTGTATGTGTATTTTTTTATCGTGTGTAGGTTCATTTATGAAATGTGTAGGTTCATATATTACTGTGTATGTGGTATTTCCAATAGTGTATGTATAAATTTTATCGTGTGTAGGTTCATTTATGAACTGTGTAGGTTCATATATTACTGTGTATGTGGTATTTCCAATGGGGTATGTATAAATTTTATCGTGTGTAGGTTCATTTATAAACTGTGTAGGTTCATATATTACTGTGCAGGTGGTATTCCAATGGTGTATGTATAATTTTTATTGTGTATAGGTTCATTTATGTACGTATAGGCTGTATATGTAGTATGTAGGTGATATTTTGAATTGTGTACGTGTAATTTAATTCATGTGTATGTTCATTTATGTACTATGTAATCTATATTTATCAACGTTATTGAATATAAGAACTATTATCTGGATAAATGTATGAAATTCAAATTATGATGGGAAAAAAGTAATATTGATAAATCAGCAATTGAATTTGATAAAATAACAAAAAAAAAAGAATTTAATATAAGTTGATTTGGCTATATTTAAAAAATAAAAAGAATAATTAATTGTAACTTCTCCATACATTATGACATACCAAATATGAAAAGATGCACATTTTACTATAGCACCCTTGTTATTAAATAAATGACAAAATAAAAGAAAAAATATGATTGGTCAGACTCATTTCTCGCACTTCTCGCAATAAGAAACATTTCTGAAATGAACCTAATCCTATATATATATATATAAACACACACACATAAAAAAAATTGGCCCTTGAAAATTATGTGTCCCGGCTGAAGGTGCGGCTCGCAAACCCTCTGGGCTGGCCATGCATGGGTTTTTCACTGAAGAAAGGCTGGATGTTTGTAAACTTCAGTTTGATCTCGAGGGTGTCCGTGTTTCACCACTTGTGGGTATTCGGGTGGTGGATTTTCCCCGGAACTTGATATAATTTAGAGGCGCTTAAGAGCTCCGTGCGGCTGGGTTGAGACAGCTGACGATGGCCTTTTATTGTTGGGTCACCCTATATGAAATAACTAGGAAATTCTTACTTTGATGGTTGTCCAAAAAAACATTAAACTTCATATATTTAATATCTCATGTATTAAATAAGAGGGACAAAATGATGAATGGCCCTTGTTTATGCAGCTTGTATCAAATGCAAGAAATCAAGTTTTTACCCTTAACAACGTTCAAATGTTGGGCTTCATCAACGAGTTCACGAACGCGAATTCTAAACCTATTGGCGAACCCAAATTGATTGTGGTGGTTTTCCCAAAATGAACCCCAACAAGTACACATGGCGCGTCTTCCACCGTTAGGCGTTAGGTTATGTTATTATTATATAGCTATTGCCTTCAAATGGATCTTCACTAAACAATATCATAAATAAAGTTTAAAAAATATGTTCATATCCAGGATTTTTGAACTACATTACACTAATAATGAATTATATGGCATATTGTTACCAGTCTCTGAACCTGGATTAAGGAAACAAAGTTGCAAAAGCATTTTGAAATTAAAATAACTTCATGTCGGCTTACGTAACGAAATTTAAATCTAGGTTTTTTTACCAACAATCTACCTACATATTATTCTAATAAAGTAAAATAATTGTAGACACGTGTCAACTTGTGATTAATTCTCACAATTTTTTTCATCCAAAAATAATATATGTCATAAATAAATAATTATTCACGTCTATTTTACACTCTATTTATATTATATCTATAATATGATTAAATTATTCAGTTTTCTTTAAACTCTATTTACATTATATCTATACACTTTTATAAAAATAAATATTTATATATTATACTACTATACATTGTAAGAATATATCTCACAATATACTTGTTGAAATCCAAAAATCGACAACAAAACGTGTTTGCTAAATATTGAAAAAATATAATTTTAAATGTTATTATAACATATTATACTATGTATATTGTTGAATATCGTAAATAAAAAAACAAAAAAAACTATAATATGCTTTCAATTTATGAAGTAATTTTTTTAATCATTAAATTATAAATATATGCTTAAAAGTCCATCCATTTATCTATTGGTTTTTTTTATATTTTCATATAAATTTATAAATTATAAATATATGATTTTAATTTATCTATTTTTCGGTTAATTTAATAACTATACATAATACATATATGTGTTAAATTGTAAGGATAATATATAACAATCACTATCAAATATAATAACGCTTATCATATTTAGTTTCTTGGGTTTTTTATTAAGGACAGTTTCGGGTTTTTGTGCAACTTAAATTTGATTGTTATACGTTAAAAGTTGGTAAATAGATCGTTTGGTACAAATTAACTATATTTGGCTTAAAATTTTTACGGGTAAAAAAAAGATAATATGAATATTTTAAAAATTTTAGAATGTAAATAGATTTATCGTCAAACTTGTTACGGATTCAAAGTTTTGACTTGAAAATATAAAGCAAATGAAAGTTAAAATCTTAAATATGATAGGGTTTCGACTTTATTTTTATGTACATTTTTTGAAATAGTCAAAAGATTCAGGATTTTGCACATTGAGTATTTTTTCCATGACTATTAAATTTAAAAAAAAATGACAAACACTTTTGACATGCCATTTCGAGGCCTATCAATTCTTCTAACTTTTATCAAATTAGAAACGTTTGTGTCAGTATTGACTTTTCCTTGAATCATGATCAGAATATTGTATGTGAAGCCTGTCAAACAAAATTATGCTCAAGTGAAGCAAAACATTCACAAAATTGAACGGGTTAACCTATTTTTTTTTGTCAATTGGCAAAGTCGAGAAGCCCCTCAAACTTATAAAAAAAAATTTTATTGTATGGCTCAAAACTATTATTATATGAGAAGTATTCTCTAAAATTGGTTTATAACCAAATTTCTTTCAATTATATATATATGATACTGAGAATAAATTTTCAACAGATAGAGTGTTCGTGGGTATGTTTTTGCCCGCGTATTATTTTTTTATTAAGTTCATTTTTTTTTTGGAAATAATCATTTTGTGATATAAATAAAATCAATTTATGTATAATGATACAAGCATAGATGTAGTACACTTTTCTATATATATTATGTATATTTGAAAAAAATATAATTTTAAATGTTTTTGTAACATATTATACTATGTATATCGTTGAAAATCGTAAATAAAAAAACAAAAAAAACTATAATATGCTTTCAATTTATGAAGTAATTTTTTTAATCATTAAATTATAAATATATACTTAAAAGTTCATCCATTTTATTAAAATAAATCCATTTATATATTGGTTTTTTTGTACATTGTCATATAAATTTATAAATTATAAATATATGATTTTAATTTATCTATCTATTTTTCGGTTAATTTAATAACTATACATATATGTGTTAAATTGTAAGGATAGTATATAACAATCACTTTCAATTATGATAAAGTTTATCATATTTAGTTTTTTGCTCTTTTTTATTAAGGATTGCTTCGGGTTTTTTGTAGAACTTAAATTTGATTGTTATAGGTTAAAAGTTGGTAAATAGATCGTTTGGTACAAATTAACTACATTTGGCTTAATTTTTTTACGGGTAAAAAAAGTTAATATGAATATTTTTATAAATTTGAGAATGTAAATAGATTTATCGTCAAACTTGTTACGGGTTCAAAGGTTTGACTTGAAAATGTAAAGCAAATGAAAGTTAAAATTTTAAATGTGATTGGGTTTCGACTTTATTTTTATGTACATTTTTGAAATTAGTTAAAAGATTCAGGATTTTGCACATTGAGTATTTTTTATGACTATTAAAAATTTAATAAAAAATGACAAACACTTCTGACACGCTATTTCGAGGCCTATCAATACTTCTAACTTTTATCAAATTAGAAATGTTTGTGTCAGTATTGACTTTTCCTTGAATAGTAATCGGAATGTTGTATGTGAAGCATATCAAACGAAATTATGCTCAAGTGAAGCAAAACATTCACAAAATTGAACGGGTTAACATGTTTTTTTTTGTCAATTGTCAAAGTCGAGAAGCCCCTCAAACTTATCAAAATCATTTTTATGGTGTAGCTTAAAACTATTATTATATGAGAAGTATTCTTCAAAATTGGTTCATAATCAAATTTCTTTCAATTATACATATATGATACTGAGAATAAATTTTCAATAGATAGAGTGTTCGTGGGTATGTTTTTGCGGGTACATTATTTTTTTTATTAAGTTCATTTTTTTTGAAAACAATCATTTTGGGATATAAATAAAATCAATCTATGCATAATGATACAAACATAGATGTAGTACATTTTTATATATATATTATGTATATTTATAACTTAATTATTTAAATCATTTCATGTGTTACACGTGCTCCGAAACTAGTTTTTTAATATGATAAAATATTACTGATGGCGGAACCCGTTTGGTTTCTTCTCATAACATTTGAATTTTGAAGAATTGAAGCAGTTTATTGTTCCTTGTTTCCAACATTTCCTGAAAAACAAATAAGAATATCCCGGCCCAAATAAGAAAATTAGGTTCTCAGTTCTCACCTTCTTTTTACGTGTGGCCTTTGGGCTATGGACTAGCCTTTGGAATTTGGATAACAAGATTTAGGCTCAGCAATAAATATAATAGATTACTTGTCTAACCAAACTTCTTTAATTTTATCTTATGTTACTAAACTGAAGGGCATGAGCCGAGGTCAGGAACTGAACTATCAAGTTCCGGATCGATAACATATACGATGTAAACAAATAACTCTTTTTTATTAGTCAGAAAATATTACTCAAAAACTGATTACAAACCTTCAAACCCTAACTCGGTTTGACTCTTGATGAACCCTAACTCGGTTACATTCAGATGAACCTTAACTCGGTTACATCTCGTGTGTGCCTTTAGATAAACACTAACTCGGTTACACCTCACACCACCATCTATAATGTCTAACCATAACTTGGTTTATATAGACTAACCTAACTTGCTAGCAAAGACATTACCAATTATAATTACACTACAATTAAGAAACATATTGTAATAAGGAAATATAATCAATTATGACTGACTTGTCAATATTGGTTCCTCAAGTTCACCGACTGGTGACTTGGAGTCGATCTGAAATTACGTCCAACAAACTACCTGCTTTCGGGTCAACTAAAGCAAGGGCAAATAACACTATATTAAAAATAGATGCCGATTATAATATATGTCTATAAATCGTCTATAATGTAATTCATATCACTGTTGTAGGTTAGTTATATTATATTCATATGTTTGTAGCTTGATTCTTTTATTTCTCCTACTCTGATATTGTTCCTGTAAACGATTTAAATTTAAGTAAGAGAGATTTGATTAAATATGTAACCAGGAGGCTTGGTGAAATCTTGGAGATTTGATGAGCATTAGACCATTAGTAGAACATTTAATTCTCAGAAAACACTATCTCCTTGTATCCATTCTGACATATGAAAATTGTTGGTGGGTTTAGTATAATTACGTCAATTTTAGGTTGCATATACTCATTTAAAATCAAAAGAAAGTAAGTATAAACATTGTTATAAGTTAAAAGGTTTGAAATAAACACATGTAAAATACGATATTAATTTTTTAGTGGGGTTAACATGAGGAAGTTTTATTTCCCTGTTATTTATAATGATAGTTGTTTATGATTTGCATGGTTAGTGAAAAATTTTATAAAAACTAGTGATGGGAACGAATGTGTTCGAACTGATCACGATATTATCTTAGATTAGTAGCACATGGACCCTTATTTATTTAAAATAACTTGATTACTTGATGGGATGTGTTATTCATACACCCTTTATAGGGTGTATATAAAAGATAGATCTGTGTTAAAAGGGTGTACGAATAATATAAAAGAGTGTGTGAATAACCAATGCCTACTTGATTTCAATGTGGATGTTATGATCAATGGTAACGATTTTAATATAACTTAAATTTAAGAAAATTATTAAAAACTTAAAAATTAAGGTCTACAAATCATTCAAAATTCTTTAAAAGGCACATCTATCAAACGGTCATTGATAAACATGACGTATTCTCCCACTAATATTCCACTAGCAAAAATAAACTCACTAGAGCACGTTTAAACACAAATGTGAGTTAGATGATATTAACTTTAAATTATAGAATGAAAATATTATCTGAAAAGTGAAATTAAGTGAACTAAATTGTACAAGATATATGTAAGGAAAAGTATTATAGAAATTTTGTTTAAAAAAGTAAAATGATCTATATGAAGTTAAAAGAAGAGTAAGAAAAAAGTGTCCTTTTGGTATTGGATAATGAAACAGAAGAGGAACGGAATTGGTGAAGAAATTTAATGGATCATTGCTATTCGATTGAGATGTTTGATTACCATATGAGAATAACATGAATCATTACTTTGCGTTATTTCGTAAGAAGAAAAAAAAAGAAATAAAATAAAAATATGGTAGTGAGTGGCCATGGCAGTGGTGATTGTGGTGGAAGTGGGTGGTGCTTCTGGCGGCGGTGGGCGATGGCGGCGGTGGGCGACAGGTGGTAATGATGGTTGATGGTGCTGGTGAGTGGTGGCGGTGGCTGGGGACGATGGTTGGCGATGGTGGTGGGCGATGAGTAGAGGTGGTCAAAAAAACCGGTCCTCGAACCGGTTTGCCGGTTTAAACCGGAAACCGGTTTTTAAGAAAACCGGTTTTTTGTAAACCGGTTTGACCGGTTTACAAACCGGCGGTTTATATATCGGTTACACAATTTGGAGCCAAAACCGGTTTTATAACCGGTTATAAAAAAAACCGGTTTATTTTAATAACCGGTTATTAAAAAACCGGTTTTTTTAATAACCGGTTTTTTAAAAAACCGGTTAACCGGTTTTTTTATAAACCGGTTTTTGACCGTTATAAAAAAACCGGTTAACCGGTTAAAAACCGGTTTTTTTCCCGTTGAGTAACGGCCATATAGCCGTTTTTTATAATTTTTGACCGTTTTTTTTTCTTCCCCATTTTACCCCCACAAACATCTATATATAGCTTAGGTTGGGTATTGGTTAGATCACACTCGATTATACAACTCCAAACGCTCTAAACGTTTATTACATACGCGATTATTTTGTTATCTCACGCTCAATTATACCACATTACCACTCCATACGCTCTTATTTCTTAGTCGATTATCATGGCCTCCCAAAGTGCTGCTTCATCCGTCAACATGGGTGCCTCGAACACGGGAGAAACGGTCGTTCGGGTCATCCCCACGAAACGAAACCAAGATGTTTGGCAACATTTCGACCTATGCGAAATGTCTAACGGTACCCAAAAAGCTCGATGCAAACATTGTTTGAAGTTTTATGGCAAAGATGCAAACTCCACTTTAAGAGCGCATGTACAAAGGCCCTTTTGCAAGGCCTTGAAGGACGAATCGGGAAGTAGTTCGCAGCCGGAGATGACGAATCAAGGAACGGTGTTTACGTACGACCTTGAAGCGGTACGTCAAAAGTTTTCAAACTTTGTGATTCAAAATACACTTCCTTTCAACCACTTCGACAACCCTCAATTCACGGAGATGATGCAAAAGTATGTTCAACCACGCTACCAACACGTAAGTCGTTCGACCCTTAGAAGAGATTGTCTTAAAGCTTGGAAAAACGCTAAATCCGAACTAATTTCATACTTTTCAAACTTACAAACTGGTGTAAACTTAACAACGGATGTGTGGTCGGTACCTAATGGTTCGCCCGACTCATACATTTGTGTGACGGCTCATTGGGTTGACCCCGGGTCGTGGCAAATGATGAAACGAACCGTTGCGTTTCAATTGTTTGATTACCCGCACACGGGTAGAAATATTTTTAAACTCTTGGATAAAGTCATTCGACAATACAAGATTTAAGATAAAATCTTTTCAATTTCGTTTGATAACGCGTCCAACAATACGGCCGCGGTTGGCCATTTAAAATTAAAGTATAAACCTATTTGTGATGGAGCGTTTTTTCATAGCCGATGCATTGCACATATTATCAACTTGGCCGTGCAAGATGGGTTAAACGTGATCGAAACGCAAAGAAACAATTTTAAAAGAATGTTACGAGATGTTTTTAGCAACAATAAAACATTTTCAAGATACAAAAAATTTTGTGATGAAGCTAATTGTCAATGGTTGGGGCCCAATTGGGATTGTCCAACAAGATGGAACTCGACTTGTGATATGTTTGAGAAAGCCATCCAACAAAAAGAATCACTAATTGCGTTTCATCAAATAATGTCAAGTAGGGGTAAATGTGCACCGTACGATCCTAGAAACTGGTTATTGATTGAGATCGTTACGGA
Source organism: Bidens hawaiensis (assembly GCF_021521415.1). Lineage (NCBI taxonomy): Eukaryota > Viridiplantae > Streptophyta > Magnoliopsida > Asterales > Asteraceae > Bidens > Bidens hawaiensis. The sequence continues at coordinate 235,490 of NW_027491042.1, forward strand.
GGTCCTTCAAATTTTTAAATCTTGCACAACTAGTTTATCCGGGGTTTACTATCCAACAAGCCCCATTGCTTTACCAAAAATTGCTGTCATGTGCACAAAGTTGAGTGAACTTCATTGTAGGGGTGCACCTTATTTTGATATGGGTGTAAAAATGAAAGAAAAATTTAGAAAATATTTTCAACAACTACCCGCTGTTTTGACATGTGCTGCTGCGTTAAACCCTTGCATAAATGTTGGTGGTGTTGAAGCTTTAATAGAAAAAATTTGTGATGAGCTAGAGTTAAACGACGATCAAAACCCCTATTATAACCAAACTTTAAAGAATGCTTTCAACACCACCTTGTCTAACATGTATGATGTTTACCTTACAAAATACGGGTCGTCTTCCCAAATTCATGACTCGTTAAGAGCTGTTGCCCAATCCCAATCCCAAACCGACCTTGAAATGGGGATGTACTACATGATTTGGGAAGACGCCGGTAAACGTCAAAAGGTAAACACCCCAAGCAGTGAACTTGGAAGGTATGGTGGTACCAACTTTGTGAAACACATGACTCCAGATGAATTTAGAAGTCTTGATTTGCTGGCTTGGTGGAGAGGTAAGGAGGATGAGTTTCCGATCCTCGCCGCCATGGCCAAAGATTTACTAACGGTCCAAGCTTCCACGGTAGCTTCGGAGTCTGCTTTTTCTGTTTCTGGCAGGGTTATATCGATTAGGAGGACTCGACTCACTCCACCAGCTGTAGAGATGTCTATTTGCTACAAGGATTACTTGGACTCTTTAGATAGGGCACAACATCAACGCTCACTCGAGGGGGAAATGGACTATGAGGCGGGCTTGTATGAAGACGAGGTCAATCAAGGACACACTCAACCAATGACCGATGAAGAAGCCGCGTACGACGATTACCTAAGGAATAGCTCGGGATCGGGTAGCGATGAAAATAATGAGTAAGAAACAGCAAGTTGTTAATGTAATCGTGTCTAAGCATTCTTTAATGTTTGTATTTTTGAGTTACGAATATGCGATAACGATTTAATGTTTGTATTTTTAATGTAAAAGCTATAAATGAAAGTTATGTATTTTTGAGTTACGAATATGCGATAACGATTTAATGCTTGTAGTTACCGGTTTGCCTTGTAGTTACCGGTTTGTTTATACTGTGAAAAAATAATGGTTATTTAAAAAAAAAAAAAAAAACCGGTTAACCGGTTAGACCGGTTATCAAAAAACCGGTTAATAAAAAAACCGGTTTATTAACCGGTTCTAACCGGTTCCCAACCCGGTCCTAACCGGTTTGACCGGTTATGGTTTTCATACACAAAAACCGGTTATTAACCGGTCCGGTTATTAACCGAACCGGTTTTTTTTCCTGGTCGAAAAAAACCGGTCCGGTTAATAACCGAACCGGTTTTTTTAAAAAAACCGATTTGTGCACCTCTAGCGATGAGTCGTAATGGTGAGGTTGTGGGGGTGTGTGGTGACGAAGAGGGTCAAATGGTGATCGGTGGTTGGGTGGTGGAGGTGATGTGAAAGAGGGAATGAAATTAAGAAAAATATGGATGTAATAAATTTAGAGTGTTTTAAGATGAATGAAATGGACTAGATAATGGATTTCATTTTGTTAATCAACCAAACACCATTGTTTTTCATTCCCTCATAGCATTTCTTTCCATCTCGCCTCATTCTTGTATATCAAACACTATCTTAATTTGTGATGTAATGAAATAAGATATCAAACACTTTTTAAGATAAGTTTAAAATTTCTCTAAAAAACAACTAAGGCTTTAAAATAGTAGTGAAATACAACATGTTAAGCATCTAAAAGTAATCTAATAACAAACATAAATGAATCGACAAAACGAATTTATGATTAAAACAAGGTCTTTCTATAATTGTAGTATGATGTTTGCCATATCTTTCATCACAAAGTTGAGCAATGTGTAATTTTATACAAACTCCTTAAATAAATTTGTCAAAAGGAAAAGAACGATTGTGAATATTGGTAATCAAAGAAGCACAAAGATTAGTGATAAATCGAATAAGAGCATCAATGATCTTTTAACTGGAGATTTACATAAAATAGGTTTTTTTTTAAACGAACTGAAATAATTTATGTAGCGACGTACATATATACACATGAAACGGCACTTTGTGAATTGACATACCAATTCACAGTCGTTCTTATCAGACGTTTTCTAACCACCATTTATCCTGATGGTGGGGTTGGTTACATAATTACAATTATACATAAAAAAAACTTGTACTACTTTATATCCAAAGTTTTGCAATTACAAAATATTAGTGTGTGTAGAAATAAGAATCTTAAATTGTTAAATAAATGTAGGGCATGGTAGATGGTTGGAATACATTAAGGTTAAACTTTGATACCGACCAAGTCATTGACAGTTTAAACTAAACCTAGTATCATATGAGGTTCATGAACTTTGGCCAACGAAATAATCAAAATCTAGTACAACATGGTTTGAGCAAATGCATTATCATCCCTACCAAAGAATTCAACGATGTAGAAATATTGATGTGATAGAACAAAGACCAAAAGTTCATAATAATAAAGTGCGCATGTAACAGTTAAAACTAAAAAGATAGATGATCGAAAGGCTGGATTTGCGGAAAACATGTAGGATACCACATTTTCATGCTTTGATCGAATGGAACATTGCCATGTTACTTGTTTAAATCATTATACTCAAACCTCTTATGTCTCTATCAGTGCTTCCAAAACGCACAAGCAATAAAAACTTTTTTAACTTTATTTTTTTATTTTCTATTTTGAAAACTGCTATTCAATAAACTTTATCAAATGTTTTTTTCTCATCGTTTCATGGTTTAAGTTTTTCTTGCCCAATAAAAGAAATACTTTATCACATGATTGTTGTCGATGATCTGTAGGCTTAAAATTTGAAAATGATGAGATGTTACAATTGAATAAAATTAACATTCAATGTATAAAAGAAAAGATGTATATTTCTTTTCATCGTATCTTACATCTAGTTATTCTTTTCTTTTTTCTTAAAAAAATCTAAGTATAAAGGAAAAGTGTACAATTACAAGAGGAAGACCAAACGCTATGGAAATGGACGCTAGAAAGAGAAGATGAAGACCAATTAACAAGTACGTACATAACCTAAACGATCGCCATGATGTGAAGCTTGGATCAAAAAGTGTCAAACCAAACAAACTACAAACCTTTAGTTAGGATACTAGAAGATGATCAGCAAGCTCCAATACGATGAAAATAAGTATAAATCATTAGGTAAACATGCATTAGTTTTTCTTGACAATAACGTATATATCCTAACAGTTCAGTCATTAAATATTAAGGCAAAATCATTACTTTGACAAGTGCCAACGAGATGTTGAGTGCATTCACTATTTACCTCGTGAATTCTTATTAGTTTATTTAAAAGAAATACATTTCGAATCATCATGACAATGAAGGACTCCAGTGGTTACTAAAAGAGATTAATTAATTGAATCTGGAAATTGTCCATACTTTGTGAGTCACAAAACCTCCCAAACTCAAACATGCAAACTGATCCAGTGTCTAATACATGAAGAAAGTACCCTTGAAAGCAATCTTAATATTTATAATGGGAATTTTAGTTTAATTTAATTATATTCAACTAAAATGGTTTGGGATCTGTTCAACTTGCATATGAATTAATTAAAGATAAACTTGGTGAGTGCCTCATCCTACTTTATGACCTGATCTCTATTTTCTTTCGTCCTTTTAGCATTTGCTTTTTGTTTTTGTTTTGGTGAAGAATTAGTGCTTAAACCTTATCGTTTCACTGTTCATATAATAATCTTTTGAGGTGAGGGTGCATTTCCTTTTGAGAGATTGATCGACTTAGAGTATTCATAGTACATCTCCTCCCTAATATCTTTATAATTTAAATAAAACATATTGTTTTCAAATTTTATTTTTCATTTCCTAAAAACCTCTAACATCACATCTTATCTCATATATATTTCTCTATTGAATAAAATAAAAAAAATGCATTTTTGTATTTTTTTATTCTATTCTATAATTACTTTTTACCTTTCTTCCATTTACTATACTCACAAATAAAAAAAATAAAAAAAAATTAGATAGGGTAATTGAGTTATTAATAAAATAGATAGTAACACATCAAATATGAGGTACACGTTTTTCTTAAAAAATATGAGGTTAAAGTATGAGAATAGAGGATGGAATGGATTGAGTTATTAACGTATTTTTGTTAAAATATGGAGATGAGGTTTGGGTTGTTCACGAGCTGAGTTGAGCCGAGCTAGGGCAAGCTCGGGCTCGGCTTGGTTTTAAACTGAGCTGGTTCGGCTCAGTTGGTCATTAGGAACTGAGCCAAGCTAAGCTTGCTTTCTAACAAAGTCGAGCCGACTCGGCCCAATTCCAAACCGAGCCATATCAAGCGAACTTTTTTTGAGCTAAGTTCGAGGGAGCTCCGAGCTACAAGTTTTTTGAACATCACTAGATGAGGTTGGGAATGACCTCCCATATCTTTCCCCATACCCAAACTATAATGTAACATCCTAAATTTTGATAATAATAAGTAAAGGAAATTATGTTCGTTAAATGTGTGTTAATATTTAATTAAGATTAAATATAACAAAGGAGGATGTACTTGGATTATTAAAAGATGAACTAAAGGTTGTGATGGGCCTTAGGTCCATGGGCTTAAGAGAGTATAAATACTCCTTTAAACCTTCCTAAACCCTCATTTCTTACATTCCAATTTCCCTATACACTCTAAAACACACGCATACACCTCCTCACATACGGCCGTGACCAAGAAGAAGGATTCAAGACCAAAACCGAGCTAGATCTTGATAGATATTGGATATACAAGCAAGATACAAGATTATTGTTGCATATCAAAGCCAACCGTAGCCTAAAAACGCATAAATGTATGTTCTTTACATATAAAAGTTATGTTTTTATGAACGATTTGCCCTAAAACTTAGCTCTAGAGTAGATCGGGTATAGATGAACCATAAAGTTACAAACTTGATGTAAAAATGGACTTAACGAACTTGTTAGTGTATACGGTTCATGTTGAAAACCCTAGATCTAGTTAGAATGGATTTGTAAGAAATAAAGGTTGAAACTTTATTGATGCACAACCTAGATCTAGCCTAAAATGGGTTTGAAAATGATAAAGGTTCAAGCTTTACGTAGGAACGGGCTAGGTCTTAGCCGAAAACGGAAATGGAAACGTTTATGGGATGATATAATACCATAATAGGGGTATAAATGTTAAAACATGTATGGATAATGAGAATTAGCATACAATTGAGAATTAACATACAATTGAGAATTCGCATACAGTTGAGAATTAATATACAATTGAGAATTAGAATACAATTTAGAATTAGCATACATTGAGAATTAGCATACAATTGAGAATTAGCATACAATTGAGAATTCACGTACAACTGAGAATTCACATACAATTGAGAATTCACATACAACTGAGAATTAGCACACAGCTAAGAATTAACATACAACTAAGAATTAGCATACAACTGAGAATTAGCATACAATTGGGAAGTATCATACAATTGGGAATTAGCATACAATTGGGGATTTGCATTCAATCCCCTTGTGCATAAAAGTGTTTTACTGGAATACAAGTTATAGGTCTAATCGGATAAGGGAAGAAAAGAAAGAAAAGAAAAGAAAACAAAAAGAATACAAAGGGTTCGAATACAAAAGTATTCGAATACAAGTATTTGAATGCCAGAGGGTTCGAATGCGATATGTTTGAATACAATGTAATCTAACTAATAGGCAAGACTTAACCGTTTATATTAAAACCCAAATAATGTGATTAGGACCGGTATTGATACACATATTAATGTACAGTCAGCCGAGCCCAGTTAAAGAGAGGAATAACCGTTAACGGAGAGCGAAACAGGATCCATGTGAGTTTCTAGCCCCATCTCCTTGTTATGTTTTTTTCGGGGCTGTGTGCATACTTAATATGAACGTTAATACACTTACCTTAAATGGTAAGTGTATGCTTTGATGATTAATGTGATAGTATGTATGAATGATATAAAGAATGTTTGTCGGTGCGTGAGATCTTCGGATATTGCACGTACTGTCGGGGCAAGTAATGTGCCTAGAGTAAAGTATGTATATATAAAAGTATGTAATGAAATGAGCATGTATCAAGGTATGGTTATATATATAGAAAGGTATGGAAGGTATGATGAGAAAGGGAACATACCCTACTAATATCTGCGATTGAAGAGAACAAACCCTAATAATATCTGCGAATGCAGGGAACATACCCTAATAATATCTAAGAATGAAGGGAACATACCCTAATAATATATGCTAATGTAGGGAACAGACCCTAATAATATCTGCGAAGGTTATAGGACGAGGTGTATGTAGAAAAATAAAGAATGACAGTATGAATCTATGAACGTATGAAGAAAGGTAAAAGCTAAGTATGTTATATGTACCCTCGGGTGCGTATATAAGTAAGTGTATGGATGTATTGTATGTTACTTGTGTTAACTAGAACTCAATCAACGTAGCTGACTTTTAGTATGCACGCAGGTGAGTAGAATGAGGCAGCTAGATTGAGCGGGACACATGGCAGAAGAATAAGAGACTGGCATCTGAAGACTCATGTTGTTTTTATGTTTAATGTTTTTATAATTGAAAGATAAGGATGTTGTTTAAGACAAGTTTATGAAAATGTTATGAATGTTTAATGCAAGTTTTTATATTCCACGAAAGTTCAAATTAACTCTGATATTTAGAATTGTGTTTATGAGTAAATCTAACGCCAAAGTAAGGCACCGGGGCCTTACAAGTTGGTATCAGAGCATAAGTTTACGAGAATTAAGCATCCTACATGCTTAAACTCGAACAGAGAATGGAATTGAAGTAAGAAAAGAAGAGGATGCCAGTTCAAGAAAGCCATGTGTCACTTAAGCAAGCTAAGTAAAGATAATGTACCTGATTAATTTCATGTGTAATGTAAGAGTGTGTGAGGAAGTTAGCTTAATTGCTAGAGATAGGAGTATGTGATTATATAAACTGTTTGACTGTCTAACTGTTAGAAGTAGGACTAGCACAAGTGGACTCACTAAGAGAAGTGTATAGGACACAGAGAGTAACGTGATCAGCTAATCATAACTGGCCAATGTTATTATCTGTTAGCCTTACTATCCTTGTACTAAATAGTTCGTTGAATGATGATGTTTGTGTTTCCTTTCCTATAGAATACGAATGGCGGGATCTAGGAACGTTCTCAGACTAGGAGGTCGCACGGGACGTCGTGGAAGGCCATGTGTTGTACAGGAACCTCCTGTGGAATCAACTACGAACTCAAGGGAAGAAGGAAGTGCAGCTGGGAAGAATCCGAGCAAAAATGAAGGGTATCAACTTGATCTTGTTGTTCAGGCAGCCATTGCTCAAGCTGTAGCCGCTGCTGTGAAGAACTTGAATCCTGAAAAGTCTTCTGGAAGCCATGCAAGAACTGCTGAGAGGTCAGGGGAAAATGGTAAGAAGGATGATGAAAGAGAGAAAGGCGACTCGAGTGAAGTTCAATATGTGAAAGTTGACGACATGAAGAGAGGCCGAGATGGGTGTATCTAAAAGTCGTTCAAAGGTTGCGACCCGCCGAAGCTAACTAGTTTGGGAGACACAATCGCTACTCTCCAATGGATAACCGTGATGGACAAGGTTCTCCGAATTAGCGAGTGCCGTCCCGATCACGAAGTGGGTTATGCCACTCAGTAGTTTGGGGATGAAGCTATGTACTGGTGGGAAAGTGTGGAGCAGAGGAAGACCCGGGATGAGATTAAGGCGATGAGGTGAGATGATCTGAAGGAGTTGGTAATGAAGAGGTTCTGTGCTGATGTTGAGGTTGAAAGAGCTGAGATGAAGTTTCTGAACTTGAAGGAGGGAAAGATGACACACCGTATACTACCGAATTCAACTGAATGTCAAGGTTGGTGCCTGATATGGTTATCACTAAGGCTAAGAGGATCAAGTTCTATGTAAAACTACTGTCGCAGAACGTCCGCACGCTAGTCAGGGCAAATAAACCTGCTACGTTTGACTCAACTGGGTGAACTCGCTGAGATGATTTATGATGACTTGGTTGTGGATGATGTTGTAGTGGTGGATGATAGAAAGGATAAGAAGTGGGTCAAGCATGTTAAACGACACGACACCCAGTTATGGAACTCCAAAGACAAGAAACAGAAGCTGTGGGAGAAGAAGTCGTGCAAGACTTGCAATAAGATGCGCGGTGGCGAGTGCAAGTGGGGCACTGGTTCTGATGTGTGCCATAAGTATGGAAAATCTCATGGTGGGGAATGCAGGTTAGGGTCAAATGCTTGTTACAAATGTGCAAAGGTGGGGCATTTTGCTCAGGATTGCCATGCAAAGCCCGCATGTTATAGGTGCGGTCAGACTGGTAACCTAACAAGGGCTTGCTCGAGTAGTGAAGCGGGAGGAAGCGAGAAGAAGGATGCTGATCAGGCTAGACCAAGAACTAGTGCCTACATGCTGACTCAAGAGCAGGCCAAGCAGATTCCAGATGTTGTGACAGGTACGTTTCTAGTAAACGGTATTTATGCTTCAGTATTGTTTGATTTGGGTGTTAATAGGAGTTTCGTAGCTACACAATTTAGTAAGTTAGCTAAAATGAAACGTTGCCGAGTGTCTGAAACCTTTATATTAGAAACCTCTAGTGACACCTCGGTTAAAATAATGAGAATGGTTAAGGATTGTAAGATAGAGTTAGAGGGACGTGAGTTCCCTGTTACTTGTATGTGATGACCTTAGTAGGGTTCGATGTAGTTCTGGCAATGGATTGGTTATCTGAGTTCGAAGCTCGGATAGTGTGTAAGAGTAGGATAATAAGGTTAAAGTCCTTGGATGGTAGTGTGGTGACAGTTTATGGTGATAAAGAAAGTTCAGGGCTAAATGTCATTTCGATGATAAAAGCCGAAGGATTGTTAAGCCGAGGGTGCGGTGCCCGCCTGGCGTATGTTGTCAGAGCTACGACCGAGACGAAATAAGTGAAAGATGTTCATATCGTGTGCGACTACCCAGAAGTATTCCCTGAGAATCTTCCGGGGTTGCCACCGGAGCGAGAGATAGAATTTCAAATTCACTTAGTATCGGGAGCACAACCTGTCGCGAAAGCATCTTACCGACTAGCACTGGCCGAGATGAAAGAATTGATGTCCCAGTTAGAAGAACTCCTCGATAAGGGTTTTATAAGACCGAGTGTTTCCCCGTGGGGTGCACCGGTGGTATTTGTTAAGAAAAAAGGATGGAAGTATGAGAATGTGTATTGACTATCGCGAGTTGAACACACTTACGATGAAGAATAGATATCTGTTGCCACGGATTGATGATTTGTTTAACCAACTACAAGATTCGAGTTGGTTCTCACGAATAGAAACCAGATCGGGCTACCATCAGCTAAAAGTGAAAAAGGGCAGACATCCCTAAAACAGCGTTCCGGACGCGATATGGACACTACGAGTTCCTCGTGATGTCATTCGGTCTAAGAATTCTCCCGCAACGTTTATGGACATGATGAATATGGTGTGTCGGCCGATGTTGGATAAGTCAGTTATTGTTTTCATTGATGATATATTGATTTATTCAAAGAGCGAGACTGATCATGCTGACCATCTGAGGGAAGTATTGGAGGTTTTGAAGGAAGAGAAGTTGTATGCTAAGTTTTCGAAATGCGTGTTCTGGTTGCGCGAAGTGCAGTTTCTAGGTCACGTGATCAATCTTGAAGGGATTACCATGGACCCATCTAAGAATAATGCAATAACGAACTGGAAGACTCCGCAGAACCCGACTGATATACGAAGCTTCTTAGGGTTGGCTGGCTATTATACCAGATTCATCGAAGGCTTCTCCAAGATAGCTGCAACGTTGACCGGTATGACCCGAAATCGGTAATATTCAGTTGGGGTAAGTTCCAAGAAGAAGCTTTTGAGGAATTAAAGAAAAGGCTCACACAAGCTCCAATCCTTGCGTTACCCGATGGTGACGAGGATATAGTTGTTTGTACTGATGCTTCGCATCGTGGTTAGGCTGTGTATTGATGCAACGAGGAAAGGCTATAACTTACGCGTCCAGGGATTTGAAGGTTCACGAAAGTACCTACCCAACACACGATTTTGAGCTAGCAGCAATAGTGCATGCTCTCAAGATATGAAGACATTATTTGTATGGTGCTAAGTGTACTATTTACACATATCACAAAATTTTAAAGTACTTCTTCGAGCAGAAAGAATTGAACATGAGGCAGAGAAGATGGCTGGAGTTGATAAAGGATTACGACTGCGATATCAAGTACTATCCTGGTACAGCTAATGTGGTCGCTGATGCGCTAAGCCATAAGAACGAAGAAGTCATTGCAACAGTGAAGTCATATCAATTGATCATGAACTCAAGTCTTTTCGAAGAAATCATCAAGGTGCAGATGAAAGTGCTGGTAGATGAAGGACTAGTGAAAAAGGAAAGGGTTTTCGGTCAAAAGACGAGTTGATGGATAACACTCATGGTGTTACGACTAGGTTTGACCGTGTGTGGATTCCACGCCATGGAAATCTTAGAGATCGAATCTTAGATGAAGCACATAAGTCAAGATATTCAATTCATACGGGATCCACTAAAATGTATCAAGACTTGAAGAGAGACTATTAGTGGCTGTGAATGAAGAATGATGTAGTAGATTATGCCAGTAAGTGCTTAACTTGTTTTCAAGTCAAAGCTGAACAACAGAAGCCTTATGGGAAGATGCAACCTTTGGAGATATCTGAATGGAAGTGGGAACACATCACCATGGATTTCATAATTAAGCTACTTTCAACAGCTAAACATCATGATACCATTTGGGTGGTTGTGGACCGTTTAACAAAGAGTGCTCACTTTCTGCCTATACGTTAGCGAGTTTGTCCATAAAAGAGGTTGGGACTAAGAATGGAGTGCCACTGTCGATCGTGTCTGATAAAGATACTCGTTTTACTTCAAGGTTTTGGAGGAAGTTCCATGAAGCTATGGGAACAAGATTGAACATCAGTACGGCGTATCATCCTCAAACAGATGGGCAGTCTGAAAGGACGATCCAAACCCTTGAGGATATGCTACGTGCTTGTAACCTAGACTTTGGAGGAATTTGGGATAATCATCTGCATCTGGCAGAGTTCTCCTATAATAACAGCTACCGTTCAAGTATTGGTATGCCACCGTTTGAGATGCTTTGTGTTAGACGTTGTAGGACCCCTGTATGTTGGGGAGAGATTGGACATAAAGAGATCGGAAGCCTGGAGGTTGTGCAAGAAACCTCTTCAAAATCTGATCAGATCAAGGCAAGGATGGAAGCTGCTCAAGTCCGTCATAAGTCATATGCTAATAAACGACGAAGACCTCTTAAGTTCAACGTTGGTGACAATGTGATGCTCAAGGTCTTGCCCTGGAAGGGAATCATTCGTTTTAGAAAGAAAGGAAAGTTAAGTCCAAGATATATTGAACCGTTTAAGATCGTAGATCACGTGGGTGAAGTGGATTATAAGATAGATTTACCCGAGAAGTTAGAAGAAATTCATCCAACCTTCCATGTTTCTCACCTAAGGAAATGCCTAGATGACGACACATCTCATGTGCCATTGGTAGACATCGAGGTTGATGAGCAGCTGAACTACATCGAGGAACCTATGGAGATAGTTGAGCGCAAGGAAAAGCAACTTCGTCACAAGGTTATACCCTTAGTGAAAGTGATATGGAAGAACCACAAAGGATCAGACGCTACTTGTGAAGTTGAAGAAGAGATGCGTAAGTTTTACCCATATTTGTTTTAGTAATAGTTAGGTTTCGGGGACGAAACCTCTTTAAGGAGGGAAGACTTGTAACATCCTAAATTTTGATAACAATAAATAAAGGAAATTATGTTCCTTAAATGTATGTTAATATTTAATTAAGATTAAATATAATAAAGGAGGATGGACTTGGATTATTAAAAGATGGACTAAATGGTGGTGATGGGCCTTAGGTCCATGGGAATAAGAGAGTATAAATACTCCCTTAAACCTCCCTAAACCCCTAAAACCCTCATTTCTTACATTCCAAGTTCCCTATACATTCTAAAACACACATACACCTCCTCACATATGGCCGTGACCAAGAAGAAGGATTCAAGACCAAATCTGGGCTAGATCTTGATAGATCTTGGATATACAGGCAAGATACAAGATTATTGTTGCATATCAAAGCTAACCGTAGCCTAAAAATGCATAAAGGTATGTTCTTTACGTTGGGTTCCAATGGTGATCTGTTGGATCCCGGATTAACAATCAATAGCCATAACAGATCTCAGATCTGTGAATATCCGATTAGAACACCTAAGGATCTAGCTCATAATTAACCTTGATTTAATGTTATGTATGTGTATATATTATCAATATATTAGATGTATAATGTTAAGGTGAAGCTTGGGAGAGAGCAATTACTCAAAAACCCTTTCTATTGTTCTCAAAACTTACATTAAAGTGAACAGTAGTTCACTATATATAGAAGGTGATCTGGTTCGCTAACATCCCCTAGCGAACCATCTTCCCCTTCGTTACATAAATTAACATAACGAACCACCCCTGATTCGTTAACATACCCTAACGAATCAGGAGGTAATACATTATAATGTCTTAGTTCGCTAACATCCCTAGCGAACTAGACTTAACCTTAACGAACTAGTTAATAATAAACATTAAATATTACATTAATTAATAAATAAAACATTAAAGATAAATACAAAGACTCTAGACGCAAAACCGTGCACTAACAGACACCCCCTCGTCTTGAGCTCTTTGTCTTTAACTTATTTGAAGCGCTTGGACTGCCAGTCTTTGCAACTATGAATTCCATGTTCATGACACACACGAACGACTCGTTGGAATTGCATAGCCAGGTCGTAATCTTCTTGGCGCTCGATCAAAATCTGCTTCCTATGTAGCACATCATTGTCTGTCTCTGATAAATTAACCAACCACATCGGGTCGATTATCTTGATGAGCTCGGTCTGCAGTCCTCAACCACGAACAATAACGGCCTCGCCAGTACGATTGTCATAGTACCAATGGTTGAAAGACAGATAAATATCTTGAGGCATTGTTTTCACAGGAACCTTTTTCATCGTCTTTGGCGGCTTCACTTTCAAGAAAAGTTTCTTCCAGCCGGTCCTTGGATCAATCTTGTCAATGCGCTTACGTCTTGGGACCTGGGGCTTGAAGAATTTGAAGCCATGATTGACCTTGAACAGTAAGTGTTGATGAAACCACTCAGCCGTTCGGTAACCTCCACGATTGATAAATGGACGTCTCGCGAGGGTACGTACATCCCAACGCGGTAGAGTTAAAACATCCATTATCCTCTCGTAATACTGGACACCCTTTTCCCACTTGACTATACATACTTTAAGGTCAGAATCATAAGCCCATGAAACAATATCACCGTGTACCTTTGAAACAGTCTTGAAGGTAGTCACCTGATTAGCCTCAACCCAAGCAGCAGCAGTATCTTTTCTTTCTTGTTTTACATAACAATAAGGACTGATAATTTTACCCACTTTATGACGTTTGAACCATCTTTCTACGTCCTCATCAGTCACTTCTTTGAGTGAGGGTACTGTTCGCTGCACAACCTTTTCCAATTCATCCTCAGTCTCTTTAATTACTTCTTCATTAAATACCGAAACACCTTGATCAACATTTGCGTGTTGATACAAGTCCGGGTACTCTTCAGCAGTCACATCCTCCATCTCAATCTCTTCATCCTCATAAACAAAATTCGTATTCATAAATAACGGATCAACTTCCAAATCTTCTTCAGTTATCACTTCGACATCAGGCTCAGTCTCTAAAGCAGTCAACTGATCTTCATTCAGCCCAAGCAGAATCGAAATCTGCTCCCGTGTCAAGGATCTAACCACAAACTCACCAACCTCTATCTCATCTCTGTTTACCACACTACGAACCACCCCTGATCCATCAACAAATATCACTGTGTTAGCTGCAATCATTTCAATTGGCTTGGCAGCTGTTGGATCTTGATAAATAATTATCTACTTGCTCGAATCATCACCGCCTCTAACACCTGCACCAGAGGATGAACCATGCGATTGTTTAGGCTCACCTCCTGCATCAGACTCGTCAGGATCATCATCGTCATTTTTGAGTTTCATGAGGGCATCTTCTTTACAAGTTAATTGTAAAATAAACTATTCTTTTTCCTTTAATTTCACCCCCTGAGACTCAACAATCGTACGCAATGACTTAGTCTCCTTCTGACAGAAAGAAATATAACTCATCATTCGTCATTGATTCTCCATGAGTCGTTCTTGAGTTTGATGGTCAGCTGCCATTTGATTTTCATATAGATGTAGCAGATTTAGCAGCATTTCAGTTTGACGACCTGGTGGCAAGTTGTATACGGATGGATGAACAGGTTGAACAGGTCCTTGAGGCCGAGTAATTCTCATGAATGAGACATCACTAGGCGGTGGTGGAGGAGGAATAGTTGTTCGCGGAGGAGGAGGTCTCATTGATGTAGTAGGAGATATTGTAGACAAAGCAGCAGGAGGTCTCGGTATCTCGGTTAACGCCATTTGAGGAATAAGACCGAGCCTCTCGTGTGACACCAACGTCGTCGTCAAGGTAAGCATCGGAGTGCTAGTAGTTAGCGGCACCGCCGAGCTTTGAGGAGTTGATTGACGTGGTGGTGGGGTTCCAATGATTACCCCAGTCCCAGCAGACACACGAGGCTTCTTTGATGGTTCACCAGTAGCTACAGCTTTACCCTTTCTTTTTTCTTTCCAGCTGAGCTTTCATGGTGGCAGCTAGAGCAGCATCGACTGCATCTTGTTGTTCTTTAAGAGCTCGTTCACCAGCTCCACCAGCACCATCATTCCCATCATTATCACCATTATCATCTCCACCATCATTGTTCCCACATTCTCCCCCTTCACTCTCGGAATCCGAATCATCGTGGATCCAACGCTCATTAGGAGGACATACATAATCCGGATTGATTATATGACCAATCATCCGTTTGTCTTGTGGCTTTTCCTTTCTATAAATTAACATACGATGTACCGTTTCAGCTTTCCTATGTTCCATATCAAGAACATCGTTCACCAACGTTCGATCAATCACCAAATTCGGAATCAAATCCTGAATAATTAGCTGTAAAAAGCGAGGGTACATCAAGAACTTCTTTGACTGTAGAGATTGCTGAACCTGCTCTTTCAGATGAGTTCTGAGTAGTTGAAGGGCTTGTTCAGGATTAGGGCAACAAACGCCGACTGCAAACTTAGTCTACACTCATCAAACCCACCGCGACGTCCACTCATACAATGAAGTAGAACATGCAACAGATACTTGTATGGTGGACACAACCCATTCTTGTTCAGCATAGATTTACGAATATCACCACCATAGTTCAAGCGTGTGAATAAGCCTCTAACCAATGTCCTGTCAAATTCACTCGGGTTATCATCATTATCTTCAAATTGTTGTACCCGACGAATGACCTCAACATCAATCGTAATTGGAATCTGATTAATTGTAGCTCGAACCCATTTATCTGCCTCAACATATTCCGCCGTGTTCCAAAATTGCTGATTATACTAAGATACACTTTAGGTTTAGCAGTGATGGCATAGTATATCTTTGAACGTCGTAAGAAAGTCAACATAGCTCCAAACGTTTCCAAATCAGTCACATCTTGATCAACATAAGCACAAATGTTGTGCTTTTTATCAAACGGCAATAAGATCACTTCAGCTTGTTGATCTTGTTGTGGTGGCTGTCCTTGTGGAGGTTGATTTTGTTGTTCTTGATCAGCCATGTTTTACTATATAAATAAAACCGAATATGAGAATAGATATCAAAATATATAATCAAAAGATATGTGTAATTAATCTATTTACGTATTAGACGATTTAAATCCTTTAATTAAATTAAATGAATATTAAAATTAATTTATTTAATAAATGTCATTCGTTGGGAATCACACTGATTCGTTACAATAAGATAACGAATCAGGCGATTCGCTATTAAGTAAATACCTTAACGAACTGAACATAGCGAATTACAATTTAATTTTGACGAACTAAACTATAGTTCGTTATATTTTAAGCGTACCATATCTTATTCGTGTAACATCTTATTCGCTTAGCTAGTTCGAATCTTAACGAATTGGACACGAAACAGTCTCAATTCGCTAAGACTAACGAATGGTCATAATTAAGACTTGTTCTTTGACTTCACAAAGTCAAGGTCAAAATTAGGATGAACATAGATAGTCAACAATATGAACCCGAGAAAAACAATTAGGCCATAACTATCGTCGAATCATCGCAATAATGAGCTCGGTGTACTCGGAATTACATTCGTAATCGAAGATGAATGAGATTAAGACTCAAAATCTCTAAGTACATAGGTTAGACGAACCTACTGTAAACCCAATAACACAAAACTATAATTAACCCAGCAAACAACAATCAAATCATGATTGAAGCCCACCAAGGGTATCGGAATATGATTCCGATCACAATGACATCAAAATCATATAGTTATTAACATAAATTATACACAAATGGATTTCAAAACTTCGGAAACCCTTAAACTCTTAAGAGTTCATAATTTAACTATCAATTCGTAACCATTTTTGATGAAAATTATATCGCCATGATCGGCTATACCTTAGAAACTCAAATATATCCTTGAAATATCCAAACAAGAAAGTCGAGATTTCAGAGAAAATTTGAACAGGGATTCTTAAAGATGAAGGAAGAAGGCGAACAGTGGAAGACTGTTCGTTTTCTTGTTTTATATAACATTGCACGCAACCCGAGGTACAGCTTGTACGAATCTGACGATTCGTTTAAATTAAAGTTAACGAATTAGCCCATTCGCTAACTCAACTCGTTACCTTATGTTGGCGAATCGCTACTTGATTCGTTAAATTAAAGTAGCGAATCAAGACATGATTCGTGTCATGATTCGTTAAATATGCATAACGAAGGGATGATTCGTTACAGAGTGCGGAAGCGAATTAGGTTAGCGAACCTGAAGCTAGTTCGCTAAAGAATCACCTAGTTCGTTATCCATAAATAACGAATTAAAATCTTTTATTTAATTATAAATTAAATAATTAAATGAAAAGAATTAAATAAATAATATATAAAAATTAGGTTATCGAGAAATCTTTTATCCCGGCAACCAAATACCTTAAAAACGTTTCAGTTTACCGAAACATAACTTAAAAAAAGCAAATATTTTTGGTATTTTATATAAAAAATAAAGAATGTATTTACAAAAAAATATCCGAACAATTAAAAATAGACAATCTTTTGTGTTTTATCAAAAACAATACATATTTTTGTATTTTTGTTGAGTTTGAGCAAAGAATCATATTGACCAAATTGCCCTTCTATCACAGTTTTATATTTCAGCGATATTATGACTGGTGAAAAGTCGGTCATTGGTATTGCTGTCCACATAAATCTAATAACACACATTCAAGTATTTTTGTGATATGATTAAATTGTTCAATTAAAGCACAAAATATCAGAAACTATCAGCCTCTAATCTCGGTTCAGGCTTAATTTGATTTTTGCCAAATCACCCCAACTTGACTTAAACCATTATATTGTTAATCAAAATATTTGATACCAATTTTGAAATTTTGAGCAATGTATCAAGTTTCCTTTACTGTGAGTGAGTATGCACGAGTCCATCTGTCGGCTTACATACATTGTATCCCCTGGGGTCCGTTTCTTAATGGTATTAAGACGCACGCAAGGGAGGAACAATTGTATGACTAACAGCGGATTTTGATCAAGTCAGTAATTTAAATTGTACGAAGTACAGCGGTGATCAAGTTTAATGACTTTGGGTTTGCTCTAGAAAGCGAGTGAAATATTCATGCTTATGAATACCCAGACGGTTAAGCTGCATAAAGACTCACAGTGTCCAGAACCCTAACGCTTGTTATTTGCTTTATTTTATTTTTGGGTGATCAACAAATATAAGGCTTGAGTATGACTGGTTATTACATTTCTGCCATCCTCACCGAGACTTTTGCTAGAGACTAACACCTCTTTCAATTTGGCATTTCTTTATGTTTATATCACATACTTTACTCTACTGGGTTGTTTTAAGACCTACCAATGCACCAATGCAATTAAGCACACAGTCTTTTAAGCTTACTTTTTGCTGGATTTGGGGTCAAGATAATCAATGTACTATCATGTTCTCTTTTTGTTTCAAAAACTCAAAATTTTGAGGAGCATAAAATAAAGAGAAGATAAATTTAATCGCCCCAGTTAACCTTAAATTTATAAATAAATGGCTAACCATCAATTCACAAGTGAATAATAGGACCAAGACATGCAAGCATGCTTCACAAACTTAAATAATCGACATAATTTTCAGCGAGAAAATAATCTAAAAATCTTTTTGGATTTTCTCTATCCAAACTTTAAAAACATAATATTTTTGTCTTTTTCAATTTTCTAATAAACAAAATAAACTTCACAATCTTTTTGGATTTTTGGATTTTTCTGTACAAAACAAAAATCACATTCTTTTTGTTTTTTTTTAAAAAAAAAAATTAAAATATTTTTGGTTTTCTAAATATTTAAAAAAAATTAAAGAACATAAATCATAATATATTTTTTTTTAATTTTGAAATTTTTTTTAATATTTTTGGATTTTATCTAAACAAACGCAAAACACACTCTTTTTGTATTTTCTAGATTTTCACCCCCTAAAACCAAAATAAATTTTAAAATAAAAATATGACATAAAATAAAGATAATCATCCTTGTTTAAGGATATCGGCGAAGGTCTTCAATCCGTTTAAATCAAGCAAAAATTTTAAACGCGTTTTGTCAAAAGCTTTAGTAAGCAGATCGGCTTTCTGAAAATCAGTGCGTACTTTCTCAAGATCAATTAATTTCTTTTCATAGCAATCCCGTATATAATGATATCGAATTTCGATATGTTTTGTTTTAGAATGTTGTACGGGATTCTTGGTGATACTAATAGCAGCAGAATTATCAATCAAAATAGGAGTAGTAAGAAACTTCAAACCGTAGTCGCGAAGATGTTGTTGTATCCACAAAACCTGGGAACACCAACTCGAGGCTGCAACATACTCAACTTCGGTGGTTGAAGTGGAGACCGTTGTCTGCTTCTTACACTGCTAGGAAACAAGCCGGTTTCCTAAAAATTGACATCCTGCAGTTGTTGATTTAAAATTGATCTTGCATCCTCCATAATCTAAGTCTGAGTAGGCAGTAAGATCAAAAGTATCATCCTTGGGGTACCACAACCCGATGTCTGGATTTCCCCTCAAATATTGAAGAATTCTCTTGACTGCAGCTAGGTGAGTCACTCGTGGACTTGCTTGATACCTAGCACAAAGACAAACAGCAAACATAATATCAGGGGGAGAAGCCATTAAATACATTAAAGAACCAATCATTGCACGATAGAGGGTAGGATCAACGGAATCCTCCAATTCATCCGGTGATAAATTGTGCCCTACTGGAAGAGGAGTAGAAGGGATTTTTCCGGCAGAAATCTTGAATCGGCTCAAGACGTCATTCTCATACTTAGTCTGGTGACTAAAAATTCCGTGAGCAGACTGGTGAATCTGCAACCCTAAAAAGAAATTCATCTCCCCCATCGAGCTCATCTCGAACTTTGTTTGCATGGACTTCTCGAACTCCTTACACAATGTGTCGTTTGTAGGCCCAAAAATAATATCGTCAACATAAATCTGGACTAGAAGAAGATCGTTACCAACATTTTTATGACATAAAGTACAGTCGACAGTCCCTCGTTTGAAGCCATTATCAGTCAGATGATCGGCAAGCGTGCCATACCAAGATCTCGGGGCTTGATGTAGACCATACAGGGCCTTGTTTAATCGGTAAACACGGTCCGGATAATCAGGATCTTCAAAACCAAGTGGTTGTTGGACAAACACTTCCTCGTGTAATACACCATTGAGAAAAGCACTTTTAAAATCCATTTGATAGACCTTGATATTCTTATAAGCTGCATAAGCCAGGAAGATTCGAATCGACTCTAATCTTGCAACTGGAGCATATACCTCTGTGTAATCAATACTCTCTTGCTGATGAAAACCTTGCACCACTAGAAGTGCTTTGTTTCTGACAATCACCCCTCGATCTTCCTTTTTACACTTGAATACCCACTTCGTCGGAATAGCTTTCTTGACTCTAGCAGGTTTGTCTATTAAGTCCCAAACACCCAAACATGCAAATTGCTGTAATTCTTCTTGCATAGCTTCTACCCAAGAAGGATCTTCAAGTGCCTTACGAGCTGTCGTTGGCTCAACTTGAGATAGAAAGCAATAGAATTTAGCAAGATTCACAATTCCCGAATAATGTAAGTTAGTGTAAGCACACAATATGTTATTATCACTTGGCGAAGAAACTTGATGACGTGTACGAACGCCAACATCAAGTTCTCCAATAATGTTTTCCTGTGGATGATATCCATGAATTCGAAGAGTGGGATTCTCAGGAATAACAACATTATCAAATAAGTTAGTGTAATGTTTACCCAACTCGGGAGACGAAACATTATCACTGTAAAGATCAATAACTTGAACTCCAGCTTGATCATCATCAGAAGAAGTAGAAACATTATCAATAGCAACTGGAGAAACGGCTTGAGATTCTTCAGTTGGAGGATCTGGTTGAGCTACAACGTAATTAGAACTTGAAGATCTTGGAATGGTCAAATGATCTTCAAAGTATACTTGATCCAGATCTTCATCGATGTGTTCAGTCGAAGGAGTAAATGAATTAAATAAACTAGCGTAGTCAAACATCCAGTCTGGACCTTTCCCTTGAGGAGGAGTTGTGTACTTTTGACAGTCCACATGGTACCATTCTTCAACACAACCAGATGTGAAATTAAAAACCCTTTTCTTTGGAGATGCATATCCCAAGAAATAACCTTCGATAGCTTTTTCTTCAAATTTACCCGAATCCTTCTTCAACATAGTACATGGACACCCAAATGGTTCCAGGTACTTTAAATTAGGTTTTCTATTATTTAAGATCTCGTAGCTTGTTTTCTTGAGTCGTTTCACAGTTAGAACTCGATTAAGCGTATAACAAGCTGTATTCACTGCCTCATTCCAGAATTGGATAGGAAGCTTAGAATCAGCGAGCATTGTGCATGCAGCTTCAATCAGAGTTCTATTTTTCCGTTCAGCAACACCGTTTTGTTGAGGTACATAAGGTGCACTATATTCTCGGTGAATTCCCTTTTGAATACAAAAGAAATCCAATATAGTGTTTTTGAATTCAGTACCATTATCACTTCGGATTCTCCTCACTTTTTGTTTATACAGTGATTCGATCTTAGTAACAAGATTTTGTACCAAAACCGGTGTTTGATCCTTTGAACTCATAAATAATACCCAAGAGTATCTTGAATAATCATCAGTCACTACAAGACAATACCAGTCTCCATAAATACTCGCATGATTCACTGGACCAAATAAATCCATATGAAGTCGTTCAAGAGGAGTATCAATGGAATTCAATAACTTAGAGGGATGTGTCTTCTTCTTCTGCTTGCCCTTTTTGCATGCAACGCAGTGATCAGATAACTTAAAATTCTTTAACGAGACACCCTCAACTAAGTCATTTGCCATTAAATAATTCATCTTTCTGACATGTATGTGACCCATTCTACGATGCCATAGAATTGAGTCTTTCTCGGTTGCTTTCGAGACAAAACATGTTTCGATCGATGTGGATACTTTAGAACTCATATTTAAGACATAAATATCATTTGATCGTGGTGATCGCATGACAACCACGTCCTCGGGAATAACATAACCCGGTTTCAAGATAAGACATTCTTTTTCAGTAAATATCGTAGTGTACTTTTTATCAAAAATCTGCGATACACTCAATAAGTTATGATCAACTTTGTCGCAATAATTCACTTTCTCAAACGTAATGTGCCATTTGAAACTTCACCCTCTTGTGTGATCATGCCCCCAGAATTCCCTGCAAACGCTACATAACCCCCTTGAATATTTCTCTCATTTGATAAGAGGTTGAGATTTCCAGTGATATGACGAGAACATCTGCTATCCATGATCCAGTTTTCACCAGAAATGATCTTGGATGAACCCAACACACAAACAAAAGTGATTAGTTAAAAAAGGCAGCCCAGGCCTCAGTCTTGGGCACCTTTGGTTTTCTCTTTGATCATTAACTTTAACAGATTTCAATTGTTGTTCAGCAACTTGTGAATAAGTTACCGGCTTCCTAGACTTTCGTCTTAAGTAAGCTGCCTGAACAATGTTTGAATTCGTGTTCTGACATATAGGTTCAGTTGGAACGAATTTTGGTTTCACTTGACCGTGTGTCTCATTGACATGAAGAACCTTCTGATGATTCATATTAGAGAACAAAATATCAGTATCATCAGCATACGACACAGGTCGTTTCAAAATCTCCTTGACCAATGGAATTGGTTTAGATTTGTCCTTGATAAAAGGATGAAGATTCTGATAGTTCTGCTAACTACAATTCCTCACAACATGACCTTGTTGACCACAAAGAAAACAACGTCGTATGTCTACATGATGATGTTGAGAAGTAATTGGAATAAATGATGCAGACGGTTGATGATGACTCACATTTTTAGTCATGCTCTTAGCAAACTCATCAGATAATTCAGATTTCTTCTTTAAATAAAAATCTAAATTAGAACAGTTCGAAAAGCTTTTTAGTGTATCTGTCCCAGTTGACTTCACAAAGTTAATTTTCTTAGCTTGTTTTAAAAATTGTTTTGCCTTAGTCAATGGGTAAGATTGAACTGATGTTTTTGTTTGAGCATACACACGTTCAAGTTCTTGAATTTTTGAAGTTTCATTGATAAAAACACTCTCAATAAGTTCAGGTTTGATAATACTTATTGGAATATCATTTTCAGTGAACATCGTATCCATTCCCTTTAACTTAAAAACTCTAGCCGATGAAGACTTAGAACTCGGAGGATTAATGAAACGCATTAAGTCCTCGTCAGAAATCTTTGATTTAACTGACTTTTTTGCCCTCACTGGTTTGGTTTTCACAGTTTCTTCCTTGTTCATTTGAGATTTGAATGAACCATACACAGCTTCCTCAAACTCTTGAGATTCGCAAAGAATATGATTTGAACTAGGAATGTTCTTATTCTTGTGTATAATCTCAGGTTCAAACACATCTTCAATAATCACTTTGTCAACATTTTCAACAAAGACCTTTTTACTTTCCACATGAGGTTTTTGAGGAGCAACTTGGGGTTTGACAATTTCAGGTTTAACCAATTTAGGTTTTTCAGAAATCACAGATTCCATTTGAATTAAATCCTCTTCTTTTCTTGCAAAATGATTAATTTTATAATCATTATGAAAAGGTGGTGGAATTTCAACAAAACCAATACCTTTCTTGGAATCATTTTGTTTTCCAGATACCTCAATAATTTCATTCAACAGAAAAGATGAATTTCTAAATTGCCCCAATTTGTTCTTCAACTCAAGAACCTCATTCTCAAGCTCAGTTATCTTAGAACGATGTTTCAAAATTTCCTGAAACTTTTGATCATTAATGGTCATTTTCATAGATAACTCGGCTTTGAGATCGTGGTTACTTGTCGACAATGCTTCAATCTTTTCTCGAGATCTCCTTTGAGATTCAAGAGATTGCCGATAAGTATCCTTAAGAGAAGCAATTTCTCTTATAAGATTATCATTTTGATTTTTCAATGCTTCTAACTTAGATTTTTTAGATTCACAGTCAACACATGATGCTTTAACAAATGAAGTAGCAGAAATAGAGTTACTAACCTCATTGATCTTGGTCATGCAAGAAAACATTGATTCAGAAGACTTGTCGCAAGAGTCGTCAGAATCAGATCCAGAATAATTATCGGAAGACATCTCACTACCAGTAGCATCTTGACAATCTTTATGTAACCCAAAAATAGGCAAATTTGCTTGAACATCATTGCATAGTAACCGTTGTGACCAATCAGTTCCATCTCCTAACATTGCTTGTGTTGTAGAAGAAGATGGTTTCTTTTCAGCATCACTTCCTCGTGGTGTAGAAGCATTTTGACTTTGACCACGATGACCAGTATATTCTTTCCTTGGTTTGTCACATTCCTTCGCGAAATGCCCAAATTCTTGACAATTGTAACACTTTACTTTTAATTTGTCAAAACCCAACTTCTTGTTTAAAGCTGGAAGATCTTTTCCAGTTCTCTGCATGAATCTTTTAACTTTACGAACGATCATCGCCATGTTCCATTTTAAATCCATGATTTCTAGATCATCTGGATCTATCTGATCATAGTCCTCATCTGTTAAATCACTAGTGGCAATCTTACTACTCACTAAGTTTTCATATGAAGACATAAAAGCCGTCAGAAAAGCAAAATTTTGCTCAGCTTCCTTCATATTAACACTAGGTGGTGTAGCAAATGGATTGGTATTAGTTGAACTTCCAGAGCCACCCGAATTACCAGCATAGTAGAAACAAACTTTTGGATCATTAAACATAGTTGATCCTTTTTCACTTGCAGCATGAGTAAGAAAAGCAGTGATTGGAGAGATTGTTGAACTAAGAGGCATACTTCCACCATAGAAAGCTGGATCTTGATTTTCTTTGGAGGATTTTTGACACTTAAGATCATATTCTCTAGCTTCGATCTTTTGTAGAAATTCAAGTGCCGTCAAGTCTTCATTCACAAAATAGTCATTTTCTTTCAAAACCATTAGAAATGTTGAGTAGGAACTTGGAAGCACACTTTTAATAGTGTCAATTTTATCCCTTTCAGAAATTTCCATTTTCATCTTGTCCATTTCAACAATTAAATGACTAAATCTTGTAGTCATCTCTTCAACTGTTTCTCCCTTCAATAGATTAAAGTTTCGAAACTGAAACTTGAGCATCACTTTCTTACTCTCAGCTGTGTTTCCCATGCTTCTCATACGCAGATGTTGAAATAAAGACGCACATCTCTTGATACCCAAATGTGCATGAAACCGAGGTTCCCACTTGGCAAAGTCACTGAACTTCATCAAACGTGGACATTTAGAATGTGAACCTATCTCGGTATCAAGTTGCAACATCTGTTGCATCAACATGTTTTGAGACGCTAATGCATACATACCGGACATTTTTGAAAAATTTAAGTGTTTAACGAATCAAATAGTGAAATAGCTTAACGAATCAGTGAACAGTTATAGCGAACTGTGAACAATTATAGCAAACTATGAACAGTTATAGCGAATCAATCCTTAACGAAGTTAAGACTGATCAGCAACGAAGTACCTTAACGAATGAGGTGAGTGTTTTAGTGAATCAAAAGTCAACTTAACGAGTCAACTTAACGAATCACAAATAAGGTTAACGAATCACCCAAATGGCGAAACAGATAACGAATGAGATGAAGGTTTAGCGAATCACATGTCAACTTAGCAAATCACAAGTCAACTTAACGAATCACAAGTCAACTTAACGAATTGACCAAACGAATCACAAATGATTAGTTTAGCGAATCAGATGATAATCAGTAACGAATCACTAAGAAATGCTTAGCGAATTAATATAACGAATCAGCTACAGTAGACTAGCGAATCACACTATAGCGAATCAGGTTGTTACAACCGTTTGTAACAAATCTGACACCTTATGCCACGTGGCAAAGGTTGTTATGACACAAATCCCAAGAAGAACACGTGTCACACGTATCGGTTAAACTAGTTAACGAACTAGATAACACGAACCAATAACTCACACGAATTGATTAACGAACTAGGTAGCGAAGTAACACAGTTGATAACGAATCACCGTGGAACATATAGCAAATCACCAGGAAGAAGATAGCGAATTACATTCATCTTCAAATCTTCAAACAAATTTTTAGAAAGTTTGAAGATTAAACCCAGAAACCCAACAATAACAAATTTGTAATACTACTTCGTTTCTCAACCAAAACGCACAATCAAACTACCAAAATCCTCGTAATCAAATTCCGAATCCAATACACATAACTTCGTATCCGATTAACACCTTAAACCAAATAAATTTGACCAAAAACACACCTCTGTTTCGGACTTAAATCGAATCCAATATCAAACCACTCAAATCCAAACCAAACCTCAATTCCTCTAATCCACACCTATCCAATATCTTAACCAACACGAATTCAATCCAATTCGTTCATAATTCAATCAATTCAAATCAAAATTGATTCAACAACAATAAAACAGAAAAACTCAATAACAATAACAATTTAAACACCAAATAAAGTGTAAATCGAGCACCAACAGCTCTGATACCACTTGTTGGATCCCGGATTAACAATCAATAACCATAACAGATCTCAGATCTGTGAATATCCGATTAGAACACCTAAGGATCTAGCTCATAATTAACCTTGATTTAATGTTATGTAAGTGTATATATTATCAATATATTAGATGTATAATGTTAAGGTGAAGCTTGAGAGAGAGCAATTACTCAAAAACCCTTTCTATTGTTCTCAAAACTTACATTAAAGTGAACAGTAGTTCACTATATATAGAAGGTGATCTGGTTCACTAACATCCCCTAGCGAACCAGCTTCCCCTTCGTTACATAAATTAACATAACGAACCACCCCCTGATTCGTTAACATCCCCTAACGAATCAGGAGGGAATACATTATAATGTCTTAGTTCGCTAACATCCCTAGCGAACTAGACTTAACCTTAACGAACTAGTTAATAATAAACATTAAATATTACATTAATTAATAAATAAAACATTAACGATAAATACAAAGACTCTAGACGCAAAACCGTGCACTAACATGATCAGTCAACGGTTTAACGGTTAAACCCGGTTTAATTAAATTGGTTTCATAATTATTAATCAGATTAATAAATGAATACGCAGCTGAATACAAAAACGAGTAATCACCAATTTTAGGAACCATACAGGATCCGGTTACAAACAATACGAGCACGATTGAAACAACCAAAGAAACATAAATATTAACAGACAATATTTAAGTTTACCTCGGTTAAAAATAACCGGCTGAGACACCGAGAGCTAACGGACAACGCTAGGTGACCAACCGAGATGGACAAACGACGATGGCGGTGCACGAGTGGACCGGCAACGTGGACGGTGCGAGGCGGCGATGCAGCTCGGCTAAACAGCGGCTGCGGCTGGTTGCGGCCGCGGCTTGCTGCGGTGGCTGGCCGGTGGTGGCTGGAACCGAGAGAGAGAGAGAGGGGTGAAGGGATGGTGGCTAGGGTTTGTTAATCTCTTGATTTGTCAACCTAATGACATATTAACTAGTTAATATAACTAGTTAATCATGTCGGGCCACCAAGCCCATATCAAGCCCAATCTTATTAGAAGTCCATATCTCGTTTATTAGTCATTACCGGTTTACCAGTGTAATCAGTCTATATCCGTTACCCACGGTGTAACTCTTACGGGTCATAATCCGGTTGACCGTGTTGACTTTAGTGGGCCGGTCCGTATTTCCAAAAGTCTCCCACTTAGACGGATTCGGTTAAGTTTTTCAACGCTGACAACCAACAGTGGTCTAGCTACACATGGTTGCCCCCAATAGGTTATGACATTTTAAATACATTAACCAAAGGATCGTGGAATACACTATTGCAAGATAACGAAAATATAGTAATCATTGTCATCTATCCTTTCCGTATAAGACACAAATTGAACAACGAGACATGGATCAGATCAATCTCATATGGCATTCAACCATTATCGTTTTCATTCTCGAGTCAAAGTGGTCCAATCAAACACACAGTAAGTTTGGGTGAGGCCTCACACTTTACCACTTTGAATCAACGAAGGCGCCAAGATGTCTAACTATTACATCTCATGTAAGAGTACAAAATCCCATCTTGATTACATACAATTCCCACTAAACTTCAGTATATTCCCAATCAATGCCTATATGACTGGCAGTTACGCGACAGCGGTTGACACTGATCAAAGAATACCTTCAGTAAACGAAAGTTCTAATATGTATCTTAGGTATAAGGATACTAAATGAGCATACCAATATCAAATGCATCTTGTGACTAAGATCCTTGAAGATGATTTGATGCGAGTTACATCTAACGTCATTCATAATGAGGTCTGTGAGTTTGGAAGTCATTCATTTGATGCGAGTTACATCCAACGTCATTCGGAATAGTCTTAATTCAGAATCGCTCCCACGAGTCTGACCGACTACGAATAATTTAGAATACAATATTCATGGATTAAACGTATTAAAATGAACACAGTTATAACATTCGACATTTGCATTTAACCATTATATCAAAAGTGAACTCAAAAGTATAACTGTTTAAATGTTCACACATCCAAATACTAAATCAAAACAAATTACTAGCTTGTCTAAGACCGATAGCATCCCTGTGTTGGTCATGCTTGTCCTGAGTCATCGGCTTAGTGAACGGGTCTGATAGGTTTTGATCTGTGTCTACTTTGCTTATTATGATGTCACCTCATTCCAGTATCTCCCGTATGAGGTGGAACTTCCTTAGAATGTGCTTGGCTCTGTGATGAGATCTGGGCTCTTTGGCCTGAGTAATAGCACCTGTGTTATCACAGAACACCTCAATTGGTTTGCGAATACTCGGAACCACATCAAGATCGGTGATGAAATTCTTCATACAAGCAGCCTCTTTAGCAGCATCCGATGCAGCTCTATATTCGGATTCGGTTGTAGAATCCGCCACTACACTCTTCTTGGAGCTCTTCCAATAAATAGTTCCTCCATTGAGAGTGAAAACGAAACCTGACTGTGAGCGAGAATCATCTAAGTCAGTCTGGAAGCTAGCATCAGTGCAACACCTTACAGTGAGCTCGTCTTCCATTCCCCAAAACACCAAGAGCATATCTTTGATCCTATTCAAGTACCTTAGAATGTTCTTTACAGCTGTCCAATGGACAATGCCAGGACTCTGTTGAAAACGACTGGTCATGCTCAAGGCATACGCGACGTCTGGTCTAGTACACAACATAGCATACATGATAGATCCAACCGCAGAAGCATATGGAATTTCTTTCATATGCTTAGATTCAATGTTCGTTGCCGAAGATTGCGATTTGCTCAACAAGGTTCCTTTAGTCATTGGAACAACTCCTTTCTTGAAGTTTTCCATTGAGAAGTGTGCCATTACTTTGTCTATGTTAGTACTTTGACTTAGCCCTAGAATCCGCTTAGATCTATCTTTATATCTCTTTATTCCCATAATATATGCGACTTCTCCAAGATCTTTTATTGCAAAAGAGGATTCCAACCAGTGCTTAACTTCCTTAAGCATAGGAATGTTGTTTCCAATGATCAGTATATCATCCACATACAAGATGAGGAATGATATAGTGCTCCCACTAGCCTTTCTGTAAACACATGGCTCATCTTCATTTTTGATAAAACCAAACTCTTTGATTTTCTCATCAAAGTGAAGATTCCAGCTGCGAGATGCTTGCTTGAGTCCATAAATGGACTTGTTCAATTTGCAAACTCTATTAGGATATTTGGCTTCTCCAAGATCTTTTATTGCAAAACAGGATTCCAACCAGTGCTTAACTTCCTTAAGCATAGGAATGTTGTTTCCAATGATCAGTATATCATCCACATACAAGATGAGGAATGATATAGTGCTCCCACTATCCTTTCTGTAAACACAAGGCTCATCTTCATTTTTGATAAAACCAAACTCTTTGATTTTCTCATCAAAGTGAAGATTCCAGCTGCGAGATGCTTGCTTGAGTCCATAAATGGACTTGTTCAATTTGCAAACTCTATTAGGATATTTGGGATCGACAAAACCTTCAGGCTGAACCATATAAACATATCCAGAAAGATGTCCATTAAGAAAAGCGGGTTTGACATCCATTTGCCATATCTCGTAGTCATAGTACACGTCTATGGCAAGTAATATCCTTATTGACTTAGTCATAGCAACAAGCGAAAAGGTTTCATCATAGTCAACCCCTTGAGTTTGATTAAAACCTTTCGCGACTAGCCGTGCTTTATAGGTTTGTACATTTCCATGCATGTCGGTTTTTCTATTGAAAATCCATTTGCTCCCTACTGCCCGACTATCGGGGGGTAGCTCAAACAAGTTCCAAACTTGGTTATCATGCATAGATTGCATCTCGGCGTTCATGGCATCTCGCCATTTCTCAGATTCCGAATCCAAGATTACAGATTTGTAGTTAGTAGGTTCGTCATTAGACTCGGCTTCTAATAAGACTTCGGGACCATCTAAATGCCATAGGTATCTAGAATTTGGTACGGGAGTCCTACTACTTTTGCGTACGCTAGTTTTCACGTCTGATGTATCAGCAACAACAACTTGTTGATCAGACGCTCCAACTTTTTTAGCGGTTGTTTGCGGTCATTGAATTTCTTCAAGATCGACAATGTTATCTCCAGTTCCTCAATCGAGAAATTCTTTCTCGAGGAAGTGGCCTTTCATCTTGATAGAAATCGAATTTGTATCAGGATGAAAGAAATAATAACCTCTTTGGTTATAGTATCCGACGAGAACAACTTTTACGTCGCGGGGATCGAGCTTATTATCATATTCACTTGTGATATAAGCATCACATCCCCATACTCTATGGAATGACAAATTTGGATTTCACCCATGCCATATCTCATATGGAATTTTAGCTACCTCCTTGTTGGACCCAGATTGACAATGCGGGCAGCGGTCATAAGGGCGTAAGCCCAAAATGAGTGAGGCAAGTTGGTTCTACACATCATCGATCGAACCGTGTTTAGCAAAGTTCGATTCCTCCTCTCGCTTACGCCATTGTGTTGGGGTGTGCCAGGTAGAGTGAGCTGTGAAACAATTCCACGCTCTTTTAGATGAGTGATGAACACTGAGCTGAAATATTCTCCACCTTAATCTGATCGAAGCATCTTCATGGTTTTACCAAGTTGGTTTTCCACTGCGTTCTGAAACTTTTTTAACTTTTCAAAAGTTTCATGATTGTGTTTCATAATATACACATAAGCATATCGACTATAATCGTCGATAAAATAAACGAAGTATCTTTCATGGTTTCTAGACATAGTTCTAAAAGGTCCACACACATCAGTATGTATGAGTCCTAACAAATCTTTTGCTCGTCCTTGGCCAGTTTGCCAGCTAAGCAAGATTCACAATCGTCAAAAGAGTCCTGTCCTGTGGATTCAAGAATCCCTTTGGATTGGAGTCTTTTAACTCGTGCCTTGCTTATGTGACCAAGTCGTCAATGCCATAGAAATGTATCATTGATGCTAGATCTAATACGTTTTGAAAGATTATATACGTTATTATTAGTTGGAACATCAATTTCATAAATACCATTTCGAGGTTTAGCCTCAAAATAAAATATTTCATTTAAGTAAGCAGAAATAGCCATGCCATTAAAAACGTACTTAAAACCTTTTTCAAATAACAACGAAACTGAAATGATGTTTCTGGTCAAACCAGGAGCATACAAACAATTATTCAAAGGAAAAACTAGGCCAGATGAACAAGTAAAATGAAAAACTTCAGTTTCCAGAACTGGTACTCTCTTCCCATCTCCAATGATGAGTTCCATGCTGCCTTTTTTCAACTTCCTCCACTTCTCAGGCTCCTGCAAGACATTAACAATGTGGAAACCACAGCTGGTATCAAATACCCATGTGTTGCTAGAGACAGTGAAAAGTTCAATAACGTATATGGAAATACCTTTAGAGTAGCCTTCACCATTGGCCTTCCTCTTTGCTAGCTCAGCTAGGTGCTCGGTGCAGTTACGCATCCAGTGCCCCATTTTTTTGCACTGGCGCTCCTCAGGAGGCGGCGGTAGTAGCTTTGCAAGTTTCTTATTAGTGTTGGTGGCAAACTTGGCAGCAACAATGACTTTCTTCTTGCCTTTTCCATTATAACCCTGATTCTTGGGTTTAGGCTTCTTCACACAAGCAGATCAGATCATCAGAACTTGATTGGTCCTTGAAGGAATGTTCATCTCAGCCGTTTTGAGCATGTCGTGCAGCTCCGGCACTGTCTTCACCCAGGCATTCATGTTGAAATTCATTACGAACATGTCATAGGGACCATTATACCACTAACCCACCACCACTTCTATCATCCGGCCATCACGGTCCGATACCACACCACCTGTAAGGCCCCGTTTCCGATGCCCTACTTTAGCGTCGGATTTACTCCTAAACACAATTCTTAAAAATCAGAGTTAATTAAAATTTTTCGTGGAAACGTTAACTTCGATTATTCATTACAAAACATTGAATCTTTTCTTTAAAACCATAACATAAACATCACATTTAAAACATCATTTCTTCCATCTTCAGATGCCAGCCGTTCAATCCATGTTATGTGCCATCCTCACGCTAGCTCCTTAGTCTGCTCACCTGCGTGCATACTAAAAGTTAGCTACGCAGAGTGAGTTCTAGTTAATCAAGCAACTTACCATGCAACCATTACATGCAATTACATACGTGTCTGAAGACACACAGTCCACTATCTGACCTGTTCACCTTACCGCTTAACCACTTAACTGTCCCCTACGTCTTAGCCACTTTTTTTACTGAAGCACATGGAGGCTTGCCCTCCCACACACTCACGTTATGCCACTTAATAACGAAGGCACGTATAGGCTTACCCTACCACGCACTCGCGTCATGCCACTTTAATAATGAAGGCACGTATAGGCTTATCCTACCACGTAGTATCATCATGCCACTAACACCCTTACTAGACCCTTGCCACTTCTATCACACTCTACCTCTACTTGTCTACAACCCACTTTCTATCATTATAACATTTACATAATAACCAAGTTACATAATAACATTTACACACACTAATAACCACTTACAGATCATTCCCATTGCAGTACGCGCAATATCCAAAGATCGTTCACGCACCGACAAACATTCGTTCATAACATTCATACTTACTATCATACACTTACCACTTAAGGTAAGTGTATTCACACTTCACATTGAGTATGCACACATCCCCGAAAAAATAACAAGAAAATGGGGCTAGAAACTCACCTGAGTGCGGTTACGTTCACCGTTAATGGTTACTCCTTTCTTTAGCTGTGTGCGCGATTAATTGTATAAAAATTACACGTATCAATTAACTATAACTACCCATGTCGCGTTTCTAGTCTAATTATAACCCTCAATGAACGGGGTCCGGGGGCAGCGCCCCTGGCAGCGGGGTTCTAGGGGCGGCAACCCCTAGCAGGGTCCAAGGGGCGGAGCCCCTGGCTGGGGTCGAGCTTTCTATCATTCTTTTCTAAGTCCAGGGACCATTTTTCATTAACTGTCTTAACACATTTTTCATTAGAATTCTAAACTATATTTTATTTGCTAACTCATAAAGTTCGAGGGCTTCTTTGTAATTATATCATTCTTTTCTAAGTCCGGGGACCTTTCTGTCATTCTTTCAAAGTCTAGTTCGTTATCCGGCATTTCTAATTCGTTATTCAGTTCTTTAACGAATGAGGGCTCATAACGAATTGACCTGTATAAGGATTTGGTCTTTATGACAAACTGGACTCTTTATAACGAACTGATCTTTTATAACGAATGAACCTTCTAATGAATGAGGGTCCATTCGTTATCTTTCCGTAACGAATTGCTTAGCTAATTCGTTATCTTTCCTTAACGAATTGGCATAATGAATTAAGGCTTATTCGTTATCTTCCCTTAACAAACCGGCATAACGAATTAAAGTTTATTCGTTATCTTTCCGTTAACGAATTACTGGTAATTCGTTAGTCTTCCATAACGAATTAGGGTTAGGGTTCTGACATTCTTTTCAACAACGTATCCGGCGCAATCATCACCGAAAAACCGGGATCTCGCCGGAAAACCGGGATCTCAACTGTTTTCCCACCGTTTTTCACTGTTTTTCATCCCGTTTGATCCATATATGAGCTAGGGTGACCCCTAAGCTCATCTTTTGATCGATTTATAGCCGATTCCATCCGGATCTCATGACTTTAACGGTTTAAGGTGTCGGCTCGTCGTTTCGTGACTAGATCTAGCGGGTTTGGGTCCATACACTATCATACTATCATTACCTTGGGTCGAAAATCAATTCTTCTTCTTGGTTTCGGTTAGAGAAAGAGAGAAATAGAGAGCTTAAGTGTGTGTTTTGATGGTGTAAGGAATGAGTGAAATGAATGGATTATGGGTTAATTAATGTTTATATATCATGGGTCATGGGCTTAAGCCCATGGTCTTTACTTCCTTCTTTTCTAATCAAGTCCATTACCCAAGTCTATTTAACCCAACACTAGCTCGACTCATAATAACTCATATTTTATTATACTAACCGAAACGAGAAAACGGAACATTACACCACCCAATATCACCAAAAAGGGGTCTAAATTTAAAATTCTTGCCAAAAAACAAGTACATAAACCATAAATAACTCTCACATAAAGTTGTGTTTCACAAATATTTGATCTAGTTCCATTAACGAATTATAATCGTAATTATCATAAGCTAGTGATGAAAATGGGATGTGTTTTAGTAATTCAAATTTCGTACTCGATTTAATACGACAACTCATATCGATATTATCTGTCAGGCATTTGATATTCCTTTGGTATCTGGTATATCCATTAGTTTGTTAAAATAATAATCAGAATTTCTATGTACATGCATTTTCTTACAATTTTTATGAATATATATTTAACGACTAAAAAAAATTAACATAGGATAAATTACATGGGTAAAGTTAAAATACAAAGGACAAAAAAAATGAGAAGGGTGAGAAGGAATCCAGTCCATTGATCTTTGATTTCAATGGCTGAGGTTAATTTAATTAATAAAAATTGATGAAAAGGGCATGAAGGTAATAACCAATCTTTGTTGACTTTCTCTCTCCACATGCAAGGCACATGTCAATTCCCCTTATCATTTTAAAATGTCCATAACTTTTTCATACGACATTATTTTTTTTTAAAAAATCACCATAATAATAAGCGTTTTTTTATCTTTAATATGAGTATCATATTGTTAAATAACAATAAAAAAATTAATGGGTTTTCTTAATTGTGGTTTTTGTTGTTCTTGTGTAATATGTTGTTTCCATTGTGTTTTACGTTTCAAATAATTGTGTTATATATATTCACCATTCTGTCTTACGTTTTAGGTCATTGTGTTATGCGTATTCACCATTGTCTCTTACGTTTTGGGTCATTGTGTTATACGTATTCACCATTGTGTTTTACATTTCAAGTTATTGTGTAACATGTATAAATCATTGTGATTTATGTGTTAGATAATTTGTTGTTATTTTATCATTATTTTTACATATTATTATTACACAACGGTGTTATTAGTATTTAAATAAACATAATGATGAGTTGAAAGACACAATGATGAAAAAAGACACATGATAAGCAAAAATACACAATGGAGTGCGAAAAGACACAATGTGTGCGAAAATACACAATGACGAAAAAAGACACAATGGGGTGCGAAAAGACACAATGGTGTGCGAAAAGAGACAATGACGAAAAAAGACACAATGATAAGCGAAAAGATACAATGGTGTGCGAAAAGACACAATGATGAAAAAGACACAATGATAAGCGAAAAGACACAATGTGTGCGGAAAGACACAATGACGAAAAACGACACAGTGATAAGCGAAAAGACACAATGGTGTGCGAAAAGACACAATGACGAAAAAAGACACAATGATAAACGAAAAGACACAATGGTGTGTGAAAAGACACAATGATAAGCGAAAAGACACAATGGTGTGTGAAAAGACACAATGGTGGGCGAAAAGACACAATGACATAATTTTTGTTTTAAATTTTATATAACAAAAATCATACTCATATTAAAGATAAAAAAACGCTTGTTATTATGATGATTTTTTTTTAAATATCATACGAAAAAGTTAAAGACATTCTAAACTAATGGGGGTATTAACATGTGCCTTGCATGTGGAGAGAGAAAATGTGTTCAATTACCTCTATACCATT
Source organism: Bidens hawaiensis (assembly GCF_021521415.1). NCBI lineage: Eukaryota > Viridiplantae > Streptophyta > Magnoliopsida > Asterales > Asteraceae > Bidens > Bidens hawaiensis. The sequence continues at coordinate 271,673 of NW_027491042.1, forward strand.
TTCCTTTTGGTCCCTACTTCACACATGTCAATTATTTATTGTTTATTACACTTCTCATTTTTGTACCCCTTTGTAGAATAACTTGACCCTAAATTACATACCTATTATTATCACCATAATGCTTAAATTTTCCAAAATATGCATACTTCTTGATATGCGAAATAAATTTGATACTACTAACATGGATCCAAATTTTTTTTTTCATAATTTTAAATAAAATAAACTACTATAATGAACTATTATTAGACATCAATGATGGAAAAAGTATTCGATAAACGCTATTTAGTTTCAAACTAGATTTTTACCCAGCGTGTTGTTTCGGACAAGTTGGATGACGCGCGGGGGTGGGGTGAATTTTTTTATGTACCCCTTGCGTTGCAGTTATACATTACTATGGGTTCAGTTGATGAATATATAAAACATTAAAATATAAAAAATATTTCTTCGGTCGGTAAAACCTGAGCGTTGTCGGTTCTGGGTGTTGCGGCGGTGAGTCGGTAAAACTCGGGCGTTGGTAAAACTTAAACGTTGCTGGTTTCAAGCGTTGCGGTGGAGAGTCGACGCGAATTTGATCAGTTTCGGTTACGGTCGTTATGATTCCTGAAGTAAACAAAAAAGTCGGTAAAACCCAGACGTTGGTAAAAATCTAAATTTGTTTGTCTTGGGCTTTTCAATGACGAATCAAGACAAATAATAGTTTAATTATCAAAATTTGAAAAAAAAAAGAAAAAAATGATATGGACCATCCCAGCAGGGGCTTAGTGGCACCAAAGTTATCAATTATATATATGTATAATTATTATATCGAATATCATCTAACTCGTGTATATCCCCCCGTATTACATGGTTTGTTTTGCATTATTCATTTCTATTATTTATATATTTTAATTGATTTTAATTTTATTTATTATATGAAAGTTAATAATATACATAAGGTTTAATAACGAAAGGGTTTCTCAAATAAATGAGATGTTATAAACCAGTTTAAAAGCTAACTGAGTTTGTTGTGACCTATGACCCGTTTATTTTATTTTACTATAAAATTGTTTCTTAATTATAAATAATGTCTTTTTTAAAGAAAATCCTATGTTAGTTTTTATTATATTCCTGTTTTATAGAATTTTCGTATCAAATATCTGGTGAATTTAATTTTTAATTTAATGAGATGTTATAACACGTTTAAGGGCTATCTGGGTTTGGTGAAACTCGTACCCGTGAATTCGGGTCAAATGCATGAGAAGATTTCGTTTACAAATAAAGCAATTTGGTGGCTTGAGAAAATGTAGGGAGTAACCAGAGATCTTTAAAAGATTTCGTTTATATATATTTAAGATTAAAATTAAGATATCATATTCTTAACATAACCGAAAATTGTTCTTAACAAGGTGACTTACCCGGCACGTTGTGCCGGGCTGGTGATGTTTGGCTGTTTATATGCCAACGCAAATTCGGTCGGCATTGGGTTATGTAACCGGAACTAAGCAAAATAAATTTAATTCAGCAACACCCAGATACATCAAATTAACGTATTAAAAGGAAAAAACACACGTTGAGGCGGAGAATCGACGTGAATATGGTATATTAGTGGCACTCGTATAGCTTATGATACGAAAAATAACATATTTAAAACGACGTTTATGTGATCGGTAAAAATGGACGTTGCGACAGCGACCGGCGCGAATCCGGTGGGTATCGAATAGGTTCGTTGTGGTATAAAAATAAACTCAAATAATAATTTTTACAAATTAACATAATTAAACCAAAAAACAAATAAGATAATAGTAATAAAAAAAACAAAGGGATATTCAAAGAAAGTCTTCACATGACAAAAAATTTTTTGTCAAACAAACCTTTTAGAGGTAGGACTTGAACTTGCACAATTCTTTTCTCAATTTCTTTTCTTTAGCTCTAACAAACATATCAACAACCAACTTATCAAGTTATCATAATTGGTAAAGTATTAAAATGATTTACATAAAAATATAACTAAACTAATAAATATTAAAAAAATATTTTTGTAACACCAAACTTCTTAAATATATTAATTAGATAATAATTTAATGTGCGAATATATACGTGGTTAGATACTCAGTTAGAGGGGGAGGGGGGGGGGGGGGGAAGGGATATTATCGGCTTTAATCCGCGTGACAGAAATAATGTAGTATGACCCGTACGAAATGGGTTTAAATACTTGGGGCCATGCCATGAATCAAAGATATATCATGCTTACTTAACAAACAATTATAGAACTCTACATGGATGTAGAGATGCCACGTTCATCAAGATATATCATAAATGTATGCACACATTTTTTTAACCTATATGCCCGTTGAATTTTCTTCTTTTCTTTAGCTTATTACAAAATGTTTTTAAAATTTTATTCTCTGGTTCTCGGGCTTTTATTCATTAATTGGTCGTTAAAATTTTTTATTACGAAATATTTGTATTATTCTTCTCATAAATTATCCAAAACTATATTTTCATAGTTAATGTTTTAATCTAAGAAAAACTATACCCATTCAAGAGATTTTTTATATTGATAGGTTTTCTTCTTGATGATTTTTGGACGAGTCACATTTTGAATGACAAAATCAGTATGGTCGGTTGACATTTCGTCTTAGGAAGACTTAAATTAAAGGTGGGTTCTTTAGGAAGATTTAAATTAAAAGTGGGTTCTAGACGCTGTTAAACAATAATACATAAAATAACTATACCAACTAATTACAATTAATAAACCTCGAAAATATTTGCCTGTAGCTATCTTGTCATATACAAAGACGACCAAGAAGGAGAGCCATCAACTTCAGTGCTTAACTAGAATTAAAATTCTTTTATTTATTTAGCAATGGGGTTTTTAAGAGGGAAAGGAACACATGTAAAGGTAAATTTTATGGATTCCAAACCATAAAGCAAACACACCGCCACCCATGTGGGTAGATTGTGTAATTGAAATTCAAGGCATTCATGGCCGTGAAGAATATATGACTGTTGGAAAACCTAAATGTGTAATTAATTATTATTATTACACATAAATAAATAACAATAACTATTCATCATTTTTATTCATTCAAATCTTCTATCATTTTTTTTTACTGAAACCTCACCTTTTTCATTCACTCAAATCCCCAATGACTATGTTCTCAAACGATGATCTCAGGATATTCATACCGTCAAATGATTCTGATAACGACAGTTATTCAAACGATAGTAGCATACAGTTTATTTATGTATTTATGCGTTAGCTAAAAGAGTACACAAAATTACTATCGCTGCATTGTTTACAATTGTTAAGGTTATTGTCTACCTTTCTCAGCAAATGATCACTTTAATCCCTCATTCCTCATTCTTTTTTTCCTTTAGTTCTTCTTTCTAATGTATCTTGAGTATAGTTTCAGTTATTCAGGCAGTTAGAAATTCATAATGAGTTTGATATTTCTGAATGCCATCTGATGTTCCTGGAGACTGAAAACTCATGCGAGTATATTCACCATGAGTGTTGTAAGGCCCCGTTACCGGTAGCCCTACTTTAATATTGGATTTACTCATAAACACAGTTCTACAAATCAGAGTTAATTAAAACTTTCGCGAAATAATAATAATAGTCAACCATTCATTACAAGCATTCTTAACTTGTCTTTAAAACATAACATAATTAATAATATCAAAACATCATGACAAATCTTCAGATGCCAGCCTCTTCAATCCTGCCATGTGTCCATCTCAAACCAGCTGTCTCAATCTGTTAACCTGCGTACATACTAAAAGTTAGCTACGCTGAGCGAGTTCTAGTTAATCACATAACTTACTTTACATACACATATACGTGCCCGAGGGTACGCATTACATACTTAACCTGTCCATCATTCTTTCATATACATTCATAACTAACCTTACGTTATAAAGAGCATTCGCCCTACCTATACCTCGGATATTATTAGGGTCCAGTACCCTCCATCCTCGGATATTATTAGGGTCCGGTCACCCTTCATCCTCGGATATTATTAGGGTCCGGTACCCTCCATCCTCGGATATTATTAGGGTCTGGTCACCCTCCATCCTCGGATATTATTAGGGTCCGGTACCCTTTCTTCCATACCCCCATAGCATAATTTCTATATACATAATCGTAAGTTTCACACGTACACACATCATTCATTCTTCATCTTACAACATACATATAACACCAACCATTACCTGGCAGTACATGCAATATCCGAAGATCGTTCAAGTACCGACAAGAAAGCATTCATACAGTTCACATAATACATATATGGCACACACTTATCACTTAGGATAATTGTATTAACTAATCACATCGAGTATGCACACAGCCCCGAAAACATAACAAGGAATGGGGCTAGAAACTCACCTGAATGCGGTTACGTTAACCGTTTATAGTTATTCATTTCTTGAGTTGTGCACGACTAACTGTATAACAATTACACGTATCAATTATCTATCACTACCCTCATCGCGTTTCTAATCTAATTACAACCCTCAACGAACGGGGGTCTGGGGGCAGCGCCCCTGGCAGCGGGGTCTAGGGTAGGCAGCCCCTAGCGGGGTCCAAGGGGCAGAGCCCCTGGCTTGGGTCAGCTTGGAAAAGTTTTATTTCCATTAACTGTTGTAACACATTTTCCATTAGAATTTTGAATCATTATTAAATTTGCTAACTTAAAAAGTTCAAGGGTTTCTTTGTAATTAAATCATTCTTTTCTAAGTCCAGGGATTGTTCTGTCATTTCGTAAAACTTCTAGTTCGTTACTTGGTTCTTTAACGAATTGGTTTGTTATAACGAACTGGTACTTGTAACGAATTGAACCTTGTAACGAACTAGTCCTTTGACGAATCAGTCCATATAACGACTTAGACCTTCTAATTCGTTATCTCTGTTAACGAATGACTATAACGAATCAAGGGTAATTCGTTATCCTTTTACCCTTAACGAATTGGATATGAACTAAAGCTAGTTCGTTAATCTTTCCTTAGCGAATCAACTAACGAACTGCCTCTAGTTCGTTAATCCTCCGTTAACGAATTAGGGTTAGGTCAGAGAATGTCAGAACATTCTCTGACATTCCCTTAACCTCATATCTTTTCCGGGGCCGCGTTTCCGGCGCCGTCGCCGGAAAAATGAGTTTTGACTCATTTTTCACCGTTTTTTCGCCCCGTTCGATCCAGATCTGAGCTAGGGTGATCCCTAAGCTCATCTTAGGTTCGGTTTATACCCGATTCCATTCGGATCTCGTGATTTAAACGGTTTAACGGTGTCGGATCGTCGTTTCGTGACCATAACTAGCGGGTTTGGTGTAACATTCGTCAATTTTCGGACCCGAAAACCCGACTCGTTTAATTTTTTTAGTTATTCAATATAAATATTTATAACTTTGAGCATCATGCAAATTCAATCCTAAACTATCAAAATAACCACTTTTGACCCACCACCATAAACTAGGGACCTGGTTGCAATTTTTTTATTCAAAATTTCTAAACCTCATCTCTTCTCCCTTGCGACAGCCGACAACACCCCACCCTTTTTCTTGGACCAAAATTTACGGACTAAATCAAGCAAATTGATATAATCAAATCATTGACAACCTAAAATGCGTCTACCGACAAGCTATACATGGTAATTAGTTAGCAAAGACAACTAATTGATTCGTAATTGCGAATAAAACGAACTGCGGCCTAAATGGTTCTTAAAGCACTATATAAACGTCACTATAATTCAATTAAATCACACCATACCACCCCTATTGCATTGCGACCCTAACCCCTAACCTAATTTCAACATACACTGCCGTTAAGACCTTCCACGATCAATCCAAGAGCCGTGACAACTCATCTCGTCGTTCACCCTCATTTCATCATCAATTCCGGTAATTAAACTTTTCTTCATGCTCGTTTTTAATCAACAAACAAAAGCCCTAAGTCAATTTGAATCAACACCAAGCGATTTAACCAATTTAAAGTCTAGGGTTTGATTTGGGGAAGAACATAAGCTGCATTCATTGTATTTAAATTTTCCTGTTGTATTGTTTCATCAAATTGAGGCGCTGGCCTGATGGCCAACGCATGTTGTCCTAAAGCTTGAACCGGCCAGGGGCGCGGGTTCGAATCCCCCAGGCCCGGTTTTGTTGTTTTTAATTGTTATTATTATTTTTAAATACTCTTAATCAAAGATTTTGATATTAACACATGTATATATAATTAAATATGCATTTTCTTCATAAACGAACTCCAGATTTAATTTCGTGTCATTGAACCTTTTTTTTAACCATGTAATATGCATATATGTATATAAATATGTATATATATATATATATGGTGTACATAATAGATAAAAATAACAATAAATCCTTTTATCAATCGCGTAAATGAGATGTATTGTTCTCTTATCAAAGCTCAAACTTTTTATCTCGTATCTTTCCGTTAATATATTATTGTATATAATATTTAGTAATAATAATAGTAATAACAAGGATAACAATAACAACAATAACATTTATAAATATAACAATAACCTTTATATCTAACAATAATGTAGCTTTCAATATTTTTAACCACATCGAAACCCATCATAAAACTTAACCTTTCGTTATGACTATATTTAACTCTCTTTATCGTTAACAATTAGGATTAATTGTCGACAAACCTCGAGGAGCTTGACCGTTTCCATCCTAGCCTTTTCTTTTATTATCTCGTCCTCGTATATCCTACGCTATAAGCTGAGTTTACATATCCCCTTTTTCATCTTTTAAGTTTTGGGGGTGGCATGTATACCCTATTTACATTACACATTTTTTTATTTCCACATCTATTCAAAACACAATTCAATATATGTTTATGTGTGATTATTGCATGTTCTATGATAAATGCTCTATGTGCTTAATTGTTTATTTTATGTTTGGTGGTTGGTATCTCATCCTCATCTATCCTCATCTAGTATGGTCATACATTTACCCAAATACATTGATTTCGTATCAATAAGAATGGGTCCACATCTATTTAGTTGTTCACATTTTCATAGAAATAGTAATACTCATCATTTACATATGAATTGTGGTTTTATCTATATATGTATCTCAACTAAAACTTATGTATTCTCACCAACATTCGTGTTGACAAACTCTATTTTTATACGTGTTACAGGTACAAGTAATTTACATTGATCAAGATTGAAGATATTAGTTTTACCATAGGTTATTTATTCAAACAATAAATATGATGTATTTGTTCTGTTTATTGAATTTGTGTACTTGTTTTGATATTAATGAATTAAATAATTATTGTCACTTTAATTAGTGTCTTTCGAGCTACTGTCCAATCAATACGTTACGCCCCGGCATGTTCCGTCTTTGGTCGGGGTGTGACATTTGGGTTTATACAATATCATACTATCATTACCTCGGGTCGGTGCTCGGTTTCCTTCTTGATTTCGGCTTAGGTAAGGAAAGGACTAGACAGAGAGTTTAAGTGTGTGTTTTGGTGGTGTATGGAATATGTGTGAATGAAGGATTAGATGGTGATTATGGTTTATATATTTATGGATCATGGGCTTAAGCCCATGATCTTTCCTTCTTTCTTTCATAACCCAAGTCCATAACCCATATCCATTTACCCAACACTAGCCCAACTCATAATCTATTTATCTAAACCGATAACGACCCACTATAAAATAGACGATATTTATTTTATTATTATAACCAAAAGTAGGATGTTACAAGTGTGGGAAAAGTAGGGATCTTGAATTACTGGGAAACTAAAATATTCTTGAGGATACGCTCCTTGATTAATTTCTTCTCTTGTTGCTATAATTGGTTCTTTGGAATTTGTAATATCCTACTTTTAATAATATTAAATAAAAGAAATTTCGTTTACTTATGGGTGTATTTATATTTAGTCAAGATTAAATAAAACATTAGAGTGCGGGCTCTAACCTTAAAAGATGAAATAAGATATGGTGATGGACCTTAGGTCCATGGGCTTAAGGGTATATAAACCCCTTAAACCTCCCTAAAACCCTAAACTCTCATTAGTATCATCTAGCCACCATAACACTCTCAAAAACACACACAAACACCCTCCTTTATCACGGACCAAGATCCGAAGGAAAATACCCGAGCTTGTTGACGTTAGAGCATCGTGACGAGCAAAAGCTACATCAAGACTAGATTGCGTTTGTAAACCAATTCACTTAAAGGTACGATTTGTAAACCTACATCAAACTCGTGTTGTTTCATCGTGATTTGAAGGTTAATTGCAAATCTAGTATCTGTTGACTGTTTGGTGTTCTTGACTATTTTAATCTTGACATTTTGGATCAAGGATGGGATAATTACTGTTGTTCGTTCGTTATGTTGAGCGAATCACAGGTCATTCGTTGAACTGTCATAACGAATGAGCCATATTCATATATTCTAGTAACGAATGAGCCTTCCATTCGTCATATAGAAGTCACGGATGACCTTATTCATTCTTTATCCATTCATTCGTCATGAGAAGACAGCGAATGGAACCATTTGTTATAGATACATCTATGTGCTCCTGTAATGTAGCATCCTGTTTTCACGTTACGGTTAATAAAATAAAAGATGAGTATTTATGAGTCGGGCTTGTGTTGGGTTAAATAGTTATGAGCTATGGACTTGGGTTAAAAGGGAAAGAGGAAAAGACCATGGGCTTAAGCCCATGACCCATCATATATAAACAATAATTAACCCTTAATCCATTCATTTACACATATTCCATACACCATCCAAAAACACACACTTAAGCTCACTCTCTAGTTCTTCCTTTTTCTAAACCGAAACCAAGAAGGAGAAGCAATCCCAACCCGAGGTAATGATAGTATGATATTGTATGGACCCAAATCCATTAGATTTAGTCTCGAACCGACGAGCCGGCACCTTTAAACCGTTGAAGTCACGAGATCCGGGTGGAATCGGGTATGAACCGAGCAAAAGATGATCCTAGGGGTCACCCTAGCTTAGATCTGGATCGAACGGGACGAAAAATGGTGTAAAATGGGGTAAAATACGCTTTCCCGGTCACCGCCCATTTTTTCGGCACGACGGCGCCGGAAATGCGGCGTACGAGGAATAAGATGTCAAATAATGTTTCTGACATTCTTTGACCTAACCCTAATTCGTTAACGGAGGTTTAACGAACTAGCATCAATTCATGAATTGATTCGTTAATGGAAGAATGACGAACTAGCCCCAATTCGTTATGATGATAACGACCGGTTCGTTAAGATCCAATTCGTTATGATGATGACCAGTTCGTTAAGGTCCAATTCGTTATGATGATGACCAGTTCGTTAAGGTCCAATTCGTTATGATGATGACCAGTTCATTAAGGTCCAATCGTTATGATGACCAGTTCGTTATATGGTCCAATTCGTTATAATAGTCAGTTCGTTATGAAGTGACGAATGGATTCATTCGTTATGAACCCCATTTGTTAAGGGACTGGGACGAATTGGAAGTTTGAAAGAATGACAGAAAGGTCCCTGGACTTAAAATTTAATGGATTAATTACAAAGAAGCCCTCAAACATTTGAGTTAACAAATAAAATAATAATTAAAATACTAATAGAAAATGTGTTAAGACAGCTAATGAAAATAAAATTAAAATAATAATCAGCTCGACCCCAGACAGGGGCTCTACCCCTTGGACCCTGCTAAGGGCTACTGCCCCTAGAACCTCGCTGCCAGGAGCGCTGCCCACGGACCCCCGTTCGTTGAGGGTAATAATTAAACTAGAAACACGATACGGGTAGTAATAGTTAATTGATACGTGTAATTGTTATACAGTTAGTCGCGCACAGCTCAAGAAAGGAATAACCATTAACAGTGAACATAACCGAGTTCAGGTGAGTTTCTAGCCCCATTCCTTGTTATGTTTTCGGGGCTGTGTGCATACTCGATGTAATTAGTTAATACACTTACCTTTAGTGGTAAGTGTATGCCTCGTATGATTATTGTATGAATGAATGCTTGACGGTGCGTGAATGATCTTCGGACATTGCATGTACCGCCAGGTGATAGTGACGATATGTTTGTTGTATATGATGAATGAATGAGGTATGTACGTATGAGACTTATAATTATATATATAGTAAGGCATGGCATAGTGGTGTTGAAGAAAAGGAGATCGGACCCTAAAAATATCCGAGGATGGAGGGTATCGGACCCTAATAACATCCGAGAAAGAAGGGAGACCGGACCCTAATTATGTCCGAGGATGAAGGGAGACCAGACCCTAATAATATCCGAGGATGGAGGGTACCGGACCCTAAAAATATCCGACGTATGTAGGGAGAAATACTCTTTATAATGTAAGGATAGTTATGAATGTATATGGAAGAATGATGAACAGGTTAAGTATGTAAAGCGTACCTTCGCGCACGTATATGTGTATGTAAAGTAAGTTATCTGATTAACTAGAACTCACTCAGCGTAGCTGACTTTTAATATGCACGCAGATGAAAAGATTGCAACAACTAGCTTGAAGGAGACACATGGCAGGATTGGAAGAGACTGGCATCCGAAGATCCGTTATGATGTTTGATATTATATGTTATGTTATGTTTTTAAAAGACAAGTTATGAACGTTTGTAATGAAGGGTTGACTTTTAATATTATTCCATGAAAGTTTTAACTAACTCTGATATTTAGAACTGCGTTTATGAGTAAATCTAACGTCCAATGTAGGGCACCGGTAACGGGGCCTTACATGTAATGAATGAGCCTTACATTCGTCTCAAAGAAATCACGAATAACCTGATTCATTCGTTACCCATTCATTCGTCTCAGATCAAACCATTCGTTATAACGAATGGAACCATTCGTCATAACGAATGGGATAGCAAATGATGCTTAACCGGAGACCATTCGTCATAGCGAATGGGGTAGCGAAGAAGATAATCATTTAAGAATTTTAATGAAACATATATTATTATGGTTAACATTAAGGGTGGCAAACCCAACCCAAATGGATTGTTTTGGGTCAAGATGGATAAATTTTAAAAGTTAAATGGGTTAGGATAGATCATAAAAATTCTTCAAGTGGGTCAGAATGGGTTGGAAATATACAAGTGAGTTTCATTTATAGGTTAGAATGGGCCAAAACAAAATATCCAATGTATCCAAAATTTATCTAATTCAAAATACCCAAACTATCACGTGTGAAACAAAACTCATCTGAAACCCAAAAAATGATCAAAACGAAACAAAAACCCCAAACCGACAAGAACGAAACAAAAAAAAAAACGAAAATGAAACTAAACCGAAATAGCAAAATGACCAAAACGAAACAAAAAAGCGAAATGCAACCGAAAAGCTAACCAAAACTAAACAAAAACACCGAATCGACTAAACCGAAACAAAACTGAATCGAAATAGACAACAACCAAAACGAAACAAAAAAACCGATATGAAACCGAAATGTTGATCAAAACGAAACAAAAAAAACGAAATGCAACTGAAAATCTGACGAAAACAAAACAAAAACACTGAACCGGCCAAAACGAAACAAAAAAAAACGAAACGAAATTGAACCGAAATAGAAAAACGACCGAGACGAAACAAAAAAACTGAATTGAAACTGAAAAACTGACAAAAAGGAAACATAAAAAAACTAAATGCAATTTAAAAACCGGACCAAAACGAATCAAAAACACTGAACCGACCAAAACGAAACAAAAAAACTGAAACGAAACTGAACCAAAATAGAAAAACGACCAAAACGAAACAAAAAAAAACCGATATGACACCGAAAAACCGACCAAAACGAAACAAAAAAAACGACATGACACCGAAAATCTGACCAAAACGAAACAAAAAAAAGCGAAATGCAATCAAAAACTCACCAAAACGAAACAGAAAAACAGAACTGAAATAGAAAAACAACCAAAACGATACCAAAAAAACTGATATGACACCGAAAATCTGACCAAAACGAAACAAAAAAAAACGAAATGCAATCAAAACGCTTATCAAAACGAAACAAAGAAACTGAAACGTAGCCAACCAAAATAAAACAAAATGAATCGGAACGAAACAATAAAACGAAATAAAACCGAAAAAACTGACTAAAACAAAACAATACTGAAACCGAAAAAACCGAGAAATCGAACCGAAATCATTGAAACCGAGCAGATACCGACACCGACCGAAATGAAAAAAATATAAAACCGAATAAAAAAAAAACTGAAAAACTCGAACCTGAACTGGTACAAAACGGTTTTTTTTTTTTGTTTTTTTTAATGAACGAGGATGACGTGGGAAACAATTTAGTTATTTTACATTTTGCGTTTTTTATTTATATTTTAAGTTATTATTTTTTTAATAGCTTTTTTGAATATTTTTTTGAGGGGGTTTTAAAACCCTTTGTATGTCAACTTTCACTTGGGTCAAGATGGGTTAGCTTTACCCATCTTGACCCATATCCATCTTAACCCTCTATTTTAAAAATCCATCCTGACCCATCACCCAAATCCAACCTAACCCACTCACATTACCACCTCTAGTTAACATCATTCATTCACGAAGGTTTTCAAACGAACAATCGAAGGTATAGGTGAATACGTTAAACCTTTTCAATCAAAAGATTTAAACTGATGTGTTGTCCCTCCATAAGTAAAGTAGCTATAACAAGGATTAGAAGTCACTATGGAGTTAGACGCTCACATTATGAAGATGGCTCGATTTGATAATTGAAAATCCTTGTAATATTATGAAACAATGTCTTGTAAACAGAATACTCGGGAATTGAATTCCCGGATAAATTTTCAAAATTAATAATTTATTATAAACAAGTCTTCTCTTAAAATAAACATGCAACCCTTATATATTTACAAAATAGGTATCAACGGGTGTCACGCTTCTATGCCCCAAGTTGGTGTGTGATAGAATTCCTTGAAGAACTATGAGAAACCTAATGGAGAAGAAATGTTGACTTTCGAAAGTCAAAGAGGAAGAACTAGAGTCTTGAAGCACCAATTCACGATGGAGAATGTAACTTGAGATGGGGTATAGGTTTACCATAAAATTATATATATATATATATATATATATATATATATATATAATATAATACATAAGACATTTAGAAATTAAGACACTAAGTTTTTAAGTAATTTACAACTTGTAATGTATATGGTACATCCCATAAAACATGTAAGAAAATGGCAAACGTGTCTATTACAAAATATGCTTAAAAATAATTACAATATTTCCCCCTTTACTTAACTCAAGCTTTGTAAATTAATAATATAGTTTCAACTTTGGTTCATCATCTTTACTAATATATTCCTTTTAATTTTAATTTTAAACCAACTTTCCACCAACGATTTTTAAACGACCATAACTTTTTCGTACGTTAATATTTTTTCAAAAACAATACACCATAAATGTGAGTATTATATTGTCTTTAATTTGAATATGGTACCGTTATATTTTTTTAAATTAAAAAAATTTAACATGAAACCGATAGGTGTTTTCTTAATTCGGTTTTGACGGTTTTAAGTTAAACAGTCAGCCAAACCGCCAGTAACATTTTGTTGTCGTTGAAAACCGAAACACACAATTAAAAATTTAATCTGAATTGTTATTAACTGTTTAGTTTAACAGATGGAGCTTTAATTATAAATTACCGTCCAGTCAGGTTTTATATGGTCGGTTTTCGGTATAAACTGCAAACTAACTGTTTGCTATGGTTTAAAATTTTAGAACCCCACTACCAAGAGTTAAAGAAAAAACCAACCATGAAACCAAACCAATGATTGGTAATTTGAACGGTTTCAAGGTTTCAAAGTAACCATGAACATCTATAATTGTTACGTGATTATTAGGATTTAGTGTTACCCGCTGCATTGCGCGGGCACCCGTCTGGTATGTGTGTGTGTATTTAATTCAGCTTAGGGAATACGAAATCGTTCAATTGGTAAATTAGGGTTTTGTTGATAATTTTTGCAACTTAATCTTGAAGAACAATCTAGAAACAAATCGAATTAGAAGAGAATTGGGGTATAAAGTTGGGTAAACGTTTAAAATAACTTTGTTGATATGATGCTTGGTCGCGCTACACGAAGAGAAACGAGCTCTCCCCATTGCGTTACGCGAAAAGTGGGATTTCTCAGAATTTTAATTTTTGGCATATTTAGCCCCTGGACTTGCTAAATGCGATTTTAAACCAAAATAAGTGAATTCAAGGGTTGTTTGACATGTTTAAATGATATAATAATATAAATTGAATCAAAACCATCTAATACTAATAAATGTGCATTTTATTGTTAACAAAAGGTCCAAAATACAAGCCCGGTCAGGTGAGCAAATACAAACCGCAATTCAAAAGTTGACGGATGTCACAACACCAACCAAATTAACACCCGATCTACCCAAGTCAACACCCGTCGGACCTTCGAGCACCATCGATCCCCACAATTCGTTATAGTTAATCGTTATAGTTTAATCGTTAATTTTGGTCACATTTGGTTAAAAAGTTATTGTTATAATAATAATAATAATAATGTAACATCCCGTTTCCTGTTTCGGTTAATAAAATAATATATTAGTATTGTGAGTTGGGCTTGTGTTGGGATAAATAAATGTGGGTAGTGGATTTGGATTAATAAGGAAGGAAGAAAGACCATGGGCTTAAGCCCATGAACCATAATATATAAGCAATAAATACCCATTAATTCATTCATTTCCACCCATTCCATACATCATTCAAACACAAACTTAAGCTCTCTCTCACATCTTTCTCTCTTTCTCTAGCCGAAATAACAACAAGAAACCGAGCATCGATCCGAGGTAATGATGTTGTGATCTTATATGGATCCAAACCCGCTAGATCTAGTCATGAAACGACGAGCCGACACCCTCAACCGTTAAAATCACAAGATCCGGATGGAATCAGGCATAAACCGATCAAAATATGAGCTTAGGGGCCACCCTAGATCGGATCCGGATCGATCAGGACGAAAAACGGTGAAAAATAGTGTAGAACACGTTTTTCCGCCTACTGCCCGGTTTTCCGGCATAGCGGTGCCGGAAAGGCAGCGCAGAATTTAAGAAGAATGTCAGGGAATGTCAGACCCTAGGTGCATGTAACGAATTCGCTATGCCAATTCGTTAAGAAGGAATAACGAATGAGCTTCATTCGTTAAGTAATTCGTTACGGAAAACAAACGAATGAGCCCTCATTCGTTATGATAATTCGTTAAGGCCATTCGTTAAGAGAGAGACAAATGAACCTCATTCATCATAGAGTTCATTCGTTAGCCAGACCAAATGAATGAGTCCATTCGTTATGATGGTCATTTCGTTATAAGGGTCAATTCGTTATAAAGGTCAATTCGCTATAAGGGTCCATAAGTGGGCATTCGTTATGAATTAACGAATGAGTCCATTCGTTATGAGCCCCTATTCGTTAAAGAATTGGATAACGAATTAGACTTTGAAAGAATGACAAAAAGGTCTCCGGACTTATAATAAAATGGTTTAATTATAAAGAAGTCCTCGACCCCAGCCAGGAGCTCTGCCCCTTGGATCCTGCTAGGGGCTGCCGCCCCTAGAATCCTGCTGCCAGGGGCGCTGCCCCTGGAACACTGTTCTTTGAGGGTTATAATTAAACTAGAAATGCGGTATGGGTAGTTATAGTTAATTGATACGTGTAATTGTTATACAGTTAGTCGCGCACAGCTAAAGAAAGGAATAACCATTAACGGTGAACGTAACATGACACATGTGAGTTTCTAGCCCATTTCCTTGTTATGTTTTCGGGGCTGTGTGCATACTCGATTTGATTAGTTAATACACTTACCTTAAGGGGTAAGTGTATGCCTTTTACGATTTTATGTATGAATGAATGCTTGACGGTACGCAAACGATCTTCGGATATTGCATGTACCGCCAGGTAATAGTGTGATATGTTATGGTTTTATGAAAGTTACGGAAAATATTAAGTGTATGTGTGAAAGTATATAACTTTAAATATAAAGAATATTATGTATGGTTGTATGTAGGTATGCTTAAAGAGTTTCATACCTAATAATATATGTGAAGGTTACAGGGCTGTATACCCTAATAATATATGCGAAGGTTACAGGGTTGCATACCCTAATAATATATGCGAAGGTTACAGGGTTGCATACCCTAATAATATATGCGAAAGTTACAGGGTTGCAGACCCTAATATTTTCTGCGAAGGTTATAGGGCGAAATGCTCTTTAAAACGTAGTGATAATTACGTATGTATAAGTAAGCTAAAACAAGAAAGTATGAAATTATGAAAGAAAGAAAGGAAACATGTATGTATAAATGAAAGAAAGGTAACAGGCTAAGTACGTAATATGTATCTTCGGATACGTGTGTATGTAAGTATGTGAATGTATTGTATGTTGCCTGATTAACTAGAACTCACTCAGCGTAGCTGACTTTTAGTATGCACATAGGTAAATAGATTGAGGCAGCTGGCTTGAGGGGGACACATGGTAGGATTGAAGAGGCTGACATCTGAAAATTTGTCATGATGTTTTGATACTATGTTTTATGTTATGTTTTAATAGACAAGTTATGAATGTTTGTAATGAATGGTTGACCTTTATTAATATTCCGTGAAAGTTTTAATTAACTCTGATATTTAGAACTGTGTTTATGAGTAAATCCAACACGAAAGTAGGGCACCGGGAACGGAGCCCCACAAATAATAATAATAATAATAATAATAATAATAATAATAATAATGAAAAGAAGAAGAAAGAAGCTAACAAGTTTTTATAAGTTTCGGGTTGAAGTTTTGGTATAACTTGGTTAAAAAGTTTTAAAAAAACTAGTTTCGGGTTGAAGTTTTGGTCTCATTTGGTTAAGAAGTTTTTTTTTATTTTTAAACAAGCTTTTATATGTTTCAGGTTGAAGTTTTGGCATAGTTTGGCTAAAAAAATTTTCTAAATTAGTTTCGGATTGAACTTTTGGTCTCATTTGGTTAAAAAGTTTTTCAAAAAACAAGTTTTTATAAATTTGGGTTTGAAGTTTTGGTATAATTTGGTTAACAAATTTATTATATTTTTTTATAAGTTTCAGGTTGAAGTTTGTATAGGTTTTGCCATAAATTTTATAAAATATTTTGATTGGCAAAAATAATGTTTCCATAAATTTTGAGGTTTAAATCTAGAAAAATCGGTCAGAGGGATGCAAACTGAAACTTGCTATAGTACAAGAATGCGAAGTGAGCATCGTAAAGAGGTATAATAATCATTTCATGGTTCTGCTGGATGGAAAACTGACGAAGAGATACAAAAATACCCGTAAAAATATACAAAAGCATATATCAATCAGGGAAAATTCCTTAAAAGGCTATTTTGAAAAGAGAGAAAAAAAATGATCCAAAAATATTCAACTTTCCCAAAATGATCCAAGGAATTTATACTGAGCCGACACCTTAAAAATCGTTCCGACGAGATAGCTGGATCTATTAAAAGGTGGCATGTGGCAAAAAGCTGACATAACCGACGATATTTTTGAAAATCTTGAGGGTTGTCGTACAAATTTTTCATTAAAACTTTTGGTAAAACGCAGTCTCTCAAGACTGTTTTTTTATGTTTCTTAACTGGTCCGTACAAATTCATTTTTATTTTAAAAAAGAGCTTTTTAAATTGCGTCTGTCAAGACGCATTTTAAGCGAATTTGTTCTAAAGAGATCATATTTTCATCTTTTATTCTTATAAGTTTTGAAAGTTTAAATCTCGTCTAGACCGATAGGATTTTATGCTATTCCGTCTAGATCGACATAATTTAAATATATTCCGTCCACTCCAACTATATTTTCAATTAAGTTTCAGGTAGACCTCATTTTCTTAAATTAAACTATTAATTATTAATAATAACTGTGATTATCCCTAAATTAAAACTTTCCTTCTTCTTCATCTTCATCTTCATCTTTTAGTATAAATTTTTTCATTAAATCTTTTGGTAAAAAGCAGTCTCACAAAACGGTGATTTTATGTTTCTTACCTGGTCCGTACAAATTCTATTTTGTTTTGAAAAAAAAGCTTTTTAAATTGCGTCTTCCAAGATGCATTTTAAGTGAATTTGTTCTAAAGAGATCATATTTTCATCTTTTGTTCTTATAAAAAAACCGTCTTGAGAGACTGTTTTTTACCAAAAGATTCAATGAAAAAATATGTACGACCCCAAGATTTTCAAAAATATCGTCGGCTATGTCAGTTTTTTTGCCACGTGCCACATTTTAATAGGTCCAGCTATCTTGTTGGAACGATTTCCAAGGTGTCGGCTCAGTATAAATTCCTTGGGTCATTTTGAGAAAGTTGAATATTTTTGGATCATTTTTTTTCTCTCTTTTCAAAAGGGTCATTTTGAGAAAGAATTTAACATTACCGGGGCACAAATCATAAATTTTTCTTTATATAATAGTCAAATTTTCTGTTAACATCAAAGAAAGTATATATTCTAAGTAAAAAAGTATTACTGTTTTACAAAAGTTTTAATAAAGTTAAGAAGTTTAATCACTTTCACATAAATTCTTTATTGGTCGCCTTGAGAACGTCCTAAGGGAAGCTGCAGACGCCCAGTCGACACGTGTACAAGAAAACGACGTGAAGGATAAAACTTAACAAGTAGATGGATGACATACGGCTTATCTCTGATTGGCTGGATCCTTGACTCTTTCAGACGCCACGTGGGACCCGTGGGACCCATGTTGTTAGTCGTGGATTAAAATCCTACACGGCTTTTTCTAAAAAAGTCAAAAAGTTATTATTTATTAGAGATTAGAGAAAAAGGCAGGCAGGCGATTGATTGATCGAGTGTGTGTGTGTGTGTGGGTCCCACTTTGGCAGGCGAATCTTGGGAAAAAGGAGGGTCTCTCTATCTACAGTTGAGGAGTGAGTGGGTCCCTTGCTTTTATATCCATGGGCTCACACTTCCAAAGTTGTACAGAATTTCAATCCAAAGCTTCAAAAGTAATTGGTTTCAACTCGGTTGATAAGATATATAATTGGTTGTAACTAGGTAGCGTGTTTATTTATTCGGGTTCCGGTTTATTCTGTTCGAGTTATTTGGTTTAAGGTTTATTTTTGCGTTATTGAATTAAAAAGAAGTCCGTAAAGGTGGACGGAGTGGGCCTTAGACTGGGGATGATATCGATTGGTACCGGCAGAAACACCGCCTTGTGGCAACGGTTCATGAAATAACAAAGAAGAAATGGGTTATGACGGGTTGAGGAACGAGAAGAAAGTGATAGAGGGGCGGGACAGCCCCGCGTGTTGGTCGGTGGTTGATACTAACCCTAAATCCTTTTAGCTTCATCCAGTGACACCACTCCGTCCATTCTAAGGTTACAAACCGAATACTCTGTTCCAACCGAAAAAACCGAATTTGTAATTCAGCTTGGTTTTATTCGACTTTAGTTGGTTGAATAAAAACACCGTGCTCTAACCAACCAAATTATAAATCTATATCTACACCAAAAACCTTAAAAACTTTTGGTTACCTATTTTATCTAATAAAGAAAATTTTCTTGATAAGCACATGAATACTAATATATTGTGACTTGTCTATCAAACTTTTTAAGCATACAACTAATTTTCATTTTCGAAAAAAGATATATGAAAAGGATAGTAGTACCCTCCATGCTGATGCTTGAGTTGGTCATCTTTGATAGCTTGAGGAGCTTAAAATCTTAGGGCAACTGAAAATTTTCTTGATTTTATGAAAATAAACTTTTATGATAAAAATAAATAACGTATTCATATGAAGCTCATAACATATCATTGTATCAACCTTAATTCATTTTGAGGTTTGTGGCTTTAAGACTAAGTTAACATCTAATTAGTGACCTGATCTCTCCAACACTCTCAAGAATTCATGCAATTCTAATAAGTGTATGAATAGTTTATTAGCTGCTATCTCTTGACTAGGGCCATCATATATAAAATAGGATCATACGAAAATTGAATTAGTAGTGAGTGAACAATTATTTTCTAGACAAAATGCAAAACTCGTCCTTTATATTTACATGATTTTTTAGTGGATGCCATTTACAAAGATAAATGCTAGTAAACATCATTTACGTTTAAAAACCTTATCACGTTGTATCATTTAGCCCTAACCCAGTTATAATTTTCTGTTAAATATGATCATGTGCCTTGGTATTTTTGTAACTTTACATATTTTTAATAATTAAAACAAAAAAAATCATTTAAATTTTAAAAAATAAAATATCTCTCTCACTCTCCCATCTTGAACAAATAATTTCTCTTTAACATCAAAAACCATCACCCCTACCATCACCAACCAAACAAACAACCACCGCCACCCACCATCTTCCGCCGCCTCCACCCACAACCACCATTACTAGTCACTGTCGGTCGCCTCCACCTGTAACTCCCACACATTAAAAACCCTAAATCCACAATACTCTTCATAATTACAAAATCAAAAACCCTAGCTTTAGCCCTAATCCATCTCCACCATCTCTGTCTAGCGATGATCACCATACATCTCCGGTATCCATTATCACCATCGCCGGTGACCATCACCAACCCTTTCTTATATCTCTATAAACCTATACCGATATTCTTCTTCACCACAACTGGCCGTCCCATCTTCAAATCAAAAGAGTTCTAGGTCGACTGGAGTGGAGAGAAAGAAAGATGAGAGAGAGTAACTTCGAACCCCCATTGACTTAGTCCAGATCTGCAATATGGGGTTTTCTCTAAATAGAAATACCTGCAATTTAAGGAATCTTTAGACTGAGATGGAGACAAGCACCTGTGATTTGCTGTGGCGAATGCCGCTGGAGGTTTGTGTCGAAAAGAAGGGAACGGTGGTGGTGTTGGAGAATACAAATCAAAAACCCTAGCTTTAGCCCTAATCCATCTACACCATAACGGTCTAGCGATGATCACCACACATCTCCGGTAACCATTAACACCATCGCCGGTGACCATCACCAACCCTTTCTTATCTCTCTATAAACCCATACCGATATTCTTCTTCTCCACAACTGGTCGTCCCATCTTCAAATCAAAAGAGTTCTAGGTCGACTGGAGTGGAGAGAAAGAAAGATGAGAGAGAGTAATTTAGAACCCCCATTGACTTAGTCCAGATCTGCAATATGGGGTTTTCTCTAAATAGAAATACCTGCAATTTAGGGAATCTTTAGACTGAGATGGAGACAAGCACCTGTGATTTGCGGTGGCGAATGCCGCTGGAGGTTTGTGGCGAAAAGAAGGGAACGGTGGTGGTGTTGGAGAATACAAATCAAAAACCCTAGCTTTAGCCCTAATCTATCTACACCATAACGGTCTAGCGATGATCACCACACATCTCCGGTAACCATTAACACCATCGCCGGTGACCATCACCAACCCTTTCTTATCTCTCTATAAACCCATACCGATCTTCTTCTTCTCCACAACTAGTTGTCCCATCTTCAAATCAATAGAGTTCTAGGTCGATTGGAGTGGAGAGAAATGAAGATGAGAGAGAGGAACTTCGAACCCCCATTGACTTTTGTCCATATCTACAATGTGGGGTTTTCTCTAAACAGAAATGCCTGCAATTTGAGGTTTCTTTAGAGTGAGAGGGAGACAAGCACCTGTGATTTGCGGTGGAAAATGCCGTTGGAGGCTTGGGGCGAAAATACGGGAACAGCGGTGGTGTTGGAGAATACAAGGACGGTGGCTGAGGGGTACGGCTTAGAAGGGGGGTGTAGGCGGTGGTTATGGTTATGTATCTTTGAACATATCAGAATTCAAAAGAGATGTGAAGATATTAGTGAATTGATGATATGCTATGTTTGCTCAATATGGTGATTTGGAGAGAGATGAGAGATATTAAATTAAAATGTTCTTTTTGTTTTAAATTAAATAATGTGTAAGGTTACAAAAATACTCTCATGTGCCTTGCACATGATCAGATTTGACGGAAAATTTTAACATGGTTAGGGCCAAATGACATAACGTGATAAGGTTTTTAAATGTAAATGATGTTTACTGGCATTTATCTTTGTAAATGGCATCCACTGAAAAATTATGTAAACATAAAGGACGAGTTTTGCCATTTTGTCTATTTTCTAAGTGAGGTTGAGCTTTTCTAAGTGAGGTTGAGCTCACATGGATAATTATGTTTTTTAAATTTTAATTACATTTCATTTCATGTAAATAAAACGTTATTTATTTGTTTATTTATTGAGCTAGATATATAATTAGCTTTTATAAAATCCCTTACGCTTTATTTTTGGATAATAGAACCCGGTTACTAAGTAAAAAAAGAAAGGTTTTAATACATTTATGAAAGAATAATGTTAAGAGAACCCATTTGATCAGCAAAGAAAATTTATAAAATTAAAATTTATATTCTTAAACGTATAATTGAAACTCAGTCTCTTTCGTAAAATAATGAACCCATTTGATCAGCAAAGAAAATTTTTTTAAAAGCTAATGAGCTGGTGATGGAATGATAAGAGAGAGACTTGGTCTTCCATGTGGCCCAGGTTCGATTCCTACCCGTATCCTTTAATTTCGGCGGCATCTGGTGATTATTGGAGACTAGACGAGTATGTGACGTTATTTCACTAGTTGGATCATTACGCTGAATAGGTTTTACCTCGAAGCACAGTCGTGCATTCAGACGAATGTTCACATGCATTAGCCTTAGGTGAGGGTTTTTCCCGAATAAAAAATCGAGTGTATCCTGATGAGTGAGTTTAACTAGTAGCTTATTGAAGGATTCGTTAAATATTAACTAAATATTTCTTTTATTAAAGTGTGGTTTCATACTATAATGCTTCTATTTTGGTATCTTGAAACTCAGTCTCTTTCATAAAATAATGAAGTTGTGCATCCACAATTTATACTACTAAAACAATATATTATATCTAGCCATCTAGGGTAAACAAAATATATGATGGAGAATTGAGCTTGTGTTTCGAAAACGAAGGGACCGAAACCAACGAGGATAATGAAATCAAGAAGCTTGAGAAAATTGACTACTGAATTTATTACTTTGCTTTTCTTGAATGTGACATTTCTTATATATAATATACTACGCTTGAGTTAAGTGTTATTTTATTACATGTGGTTTGGTCAACTACGCAACTTTATTACGTATTCTTTATTTTGTGTAAATGGCTACATCAGTCTAAAAAAACTAGCATTTTTAGTACTTTTTTCTAACCTCATCTATTTTTTCCGTTAAGTTGGGGATAATTTGGTAATTTCGGTATTTATTTGTTTTTTTCTTTTCTTTTAAACGCTTATATCTTTTTAATCCTAAATCCACAAATCATAACATCAAAATCCAAATCTTAAATCCCCAAACTCTTTCTCCATATCATCATAGGATTTGAATTTTTACGATATTTTGGGATTTAGGATTTGGATTTTGATGTTATGATTCGGCGGTTTAGGGTTTATAAGATATAATTGCTTAAAAGAAAAGAAAAAAAACAAAGAAAATAACGAAGTTACCAAATTATCCCTAAATTCACGAAAAAAATAGACGGGGTTAGAAAAAAATACTAAAAATGCAAGTTTTTTGAAACTCGGGTAGTCATTTGCACAAAATAAAGAATATGTACTAAAATTGCTTAATTGGTCAAACCCCATGTACTAAAATGACACTTAACTCTTCATGCTTTTAACCAAATAATTTATTAATATTAGTTTTGTTGTGTAACAAGCCTAATAGCCAAACATGTGATAAAGAGATGTAGAGAGAAAGATGGAGATTTCATTAATATGGTGTGTATTACAATAAGATATAATGATATGTATATATAGGAAAAGATAACTTGGAGAACAAGCCTAATCTATATTAGGTATTAATAATCATAATAATATATATTTATAACACTCCCCCTTGGTTATCAACTCAATACGCTTGGATATGCTGCCTCGTTAAAAACCTTGCTAGGAAAACCCATTGGGACAAAACCATAGCAAAGGGAAAAAGAGTACAGCGCGTATTGTCTCCCCCTGATTTATATATCCTTTAAAATGGTAAATATCGATCTTATGTGAAAGTTACCAAAACTTTTGCAGTCTTTCATTTGCGTCTTCTTCCCTTGACATTTGAATATTTAAGTTGAATAATGTTGTATGATCTTCACGTGAAAACTTCTATTGCTTCATCTAGTAAACACTATGATTCTGTTGTGTTTCTCTGCATCAACAAGACGAACCAAACTTGTTTTGATGGGTTAGTAAAATATAAAAACATATCTTTCATACCTGAAATACATGTTTTAACCCATTCTGATGTCTCCTAGCAAGACACATGCCGATAAACATAAATAAAGAAACTAATAATCATATATAGCTAACAGTACAACATAATGATATGCATTTAATTATAGTATTTTTGAACCAATAATATTTCATATTTAGATAGAAAATTATAAAGAGTCATTGTGTGACATCATTTAACGTGCTAAAAGAATTAAATTTGTCCATGGTAAAATGTCTCAACATTTCATAGATCTTTGATGGATTTATAAACATATAAATATATAATTACACATATACTCGAACTATAAGTTTAGTAATAATAACAACTTGTCAAGGTCTTTCAAACAGAATTATCTCTTTAAAAACTCATAATTTTCTCTCGGTGATATATCATCATTGTAAACTGTGATTATAATGAACTTTTAAGAGTGAAATTTTGATAAAAATATGGCTAATTATACCCAACTTATCTCCCTCTTTATCAAAATATCTCTTGATTTGTGCCAAGCTCAATTCGAATAGTTTAGTTCATACATAATAAGCATAAATCCATGCATTTACCAATCCGTCATGGACTTCTTTTCTACTTGACAAGTTATGCATACGCATTCACTTTATCAGAATATTTGCTGCATAAACTTGCTCATTAACACATCACTTTGTATCACATATCAAAATCCATATTGTATAATTTCTTTGTTTATTGAGATATTGTACTCATAACGTGTATTCTCTTCTATGTGTATACTTATTGATGCACAGAATCAACTAATCTTTCAAGTATTCAATTACCTTAGGAAACTTTTCAGGAGTTCCATTTATGTTCAACATATTCAATAATCGTAAAGTATCAAATATGACTTTATACACAACAATCATTATGTTCTCGAGAACTTACTTTACATAATTTGATAATTCAAATCCTTTATAGATTTTCTTGTAAACTCTCAGTATCAACTGAATTTCAATATTTATTGGACACATATCAATTCTCTCTTTATATTACCAGACTTTTTAGTTATCGGAAAGTCATTGCTTCCACCATTTGTAAGGCCCCGTTACCGGTAACCAACTTTGGTGTTGGATTTACTCATAAACGCAGTTCTAAATATCAGGGTTAATTAAAACTTTACGTGGAATAGAAACTTCAACCATAATATATTATATAGCTGTCAAATCTTATCTTAACGTACATTCGTAGTTATTTAAACATAGAACATAGTCTTTAAAAACATCATAACATTTCTTCGAGATGCCAGTATCTTCGATTCCCTGCCATGTGTCTTCAATCACGCGAGCTGCCTCAACCTATTTTCCTGTGTGCATACTAAAAGTCAGCTACGCTGAGTGAGTTCTAGTTAATCACATAACTTACTTTACATACACATATACGTGCCCGAAGGTACGCATTACATACTTAACATGTCCATCGTTCTTTCATATACATTCATAACTAGCCTTACGTTATAAAGAGCATTCGCCCTACATACCTCGGATATTATTAGGGTCCGGTACCCTCCATCCTTAGATATTATTAGGGTCTAGTACCCTCCATCCTCGGATATTATTAGGGTCCGGTCACCCTTCATCCTCGGATATTATTAGGGTCCGGTACCCTCCATCCACGGATATTATCAGGGTCCGGTCACCCTTTCTTCCATACCATTATAACATACTTTTCTATATACATAATCGTAAGTTTCATACATACATCATTCATTCTTCATCTTACAACATAGATATAACATCAACCATTTCCTGGCAGTACATGCAATTCCGAAGATCGTTCATGTACCGACAAGAAATCATTCATACATTTCACGTAATACATATATGGCATACACTTATCACTTAGGATAAGTGTATTAACTAATCACATCGAGTATGCACACAACCCCGAAAACATAACAAGGAATGGGGCTAGAAACTCACCTGAAGTAGGTTACGTTCACCGTTAATGGTTATTGCTTTCTTCAGTTGGGCACGGCTAACTGTATAATAATTACATGCATCAATTACTATCACTACTTATATCGTCCTTCTAGTCTTAATTACTACCCTCAACGAACGGGGGTCCGGGGGTAGCGCCCCTAGCGGTGGGGTCTAGGGGCGGCAGCCCCTAGCAGGGTCCAAGGGGCAGAGCCCCTGGCTGGGGTCGAGCTGCCAGGTCAGCTTGGAAAAATTTTATTTCCATTAACTGTCGCAACACATTTTCCATTAGGATTTTAAATTATTATTTAATTCGCTAACTCAAAAGTTCAATGGCTTCTTTGTAATTAATTCAATCTTTTTCTAAGTCCAGGGACTGTTCTTGTCATTATGTTGAACTTCTGATTCGTTACTGGTTCATAACGAATTGGCTTATCTTAGCGAACTGGTCATTGTAGCGAATTGAACCCTCTAACGAACTGGTCCTTTAACGAATCAGTCCATATAACGAACCAGTCCACATAGCGAATTAGTCCAGGTAACGAATTGGACCTTCTAATTCGTCATCTCCTTAACGAATGACTATAACGAATGGGGGGGGGGGGGGTTAATTCGTTATCTTTTCCTTAACGAATCTGGACGCGAACTAAGGCTAGTTCGTTATTCTTTTCTTAGCGAATCAGGTAACGAATTACCTCTAATTCGTTAACTCTCCGTTAGCGAACTAGGGTTAGGTCAGAGAATGTCAGAAACATTCTCTGACATCGTATCCTCGTACCAGCCACCTTTCCGGCGTCGCCTTTCCGGTGCCGTCGCCAGAAAAAACGCGATTTCGCCGGAAAAACGTGTTTCAGCACCGTTTTCACCGTTTTTCGTCCCGTTTGATCCAGATCTGAGCTAGGGTGACCCCTAAGCTCATCTTAGGTTCGGTTTATACCCGATAATACCCGGATCTCGTAACTTAACGGTATAACGGTGTCGGCTCATCGTTTCGTGACTAAATCTAACGGTTTTAAGTTTATAAAAATCATACTATTATTACCTCGGGTCAGTGTTCGGTTTCCTTCTTGATTTCGGCTTATGCAAGAAGAGAACTAGACAGATATCTTAAGTGTGTGTTTTGGTGGTGTATGAAATATGTGAGAAATGAATGATTAAATGGGTAATTAAGACTTATATAATTATTAAGCCCATGGTCTTTCCTTCTTTCCCTTATAACCCAAGTCCATAACCCATATCCCTTTAACCCAACACTAGCCCGACTCACAATAACTCGTATTTTCATTTATTAACCGAAACTAGAAAACGGGATGTTACACCATTGGAGAATGTGTCTCCTCAATCCTCATAATTAATCATAGGTCTTTGCAAAAAAAAATTTGTGCCATCAATTTTGCTTTATATCACTTGACGAATTTTCATAACTCATATACAAGACCGTTTGTATCTAACACATTTTACAACTTTAGTTGTACGGACTGTTGGTCCAACAAACTTTCCGTTATTTAGAGAATTCAACTCTGCCCTGTTTGCGTTTTTCCACTTTGGCCAATCATTTTTTTTATAGGCAGATTTAGAATCTTGATCCTCATCATCATTTCAAGCGCTAATTATATATATATATATATAAAATTATAACGACGTCGACTTTATTTCGATTCCATATATCTTTGTAGACATGGTACAATATAATTTATTGAGAGCTCTTTGTTTTCAGGTACCTAAGGTTCTTCAAGAACCATCATGTCTAATCTCTTTCAAGAGTCCTTTTACTGCACCTCGACTTAACCATCTTTATTAGTTGCTCCAATTTTCGAGGAAATTTTAACTTTGGAACCGATCAATCTACCACGCTACAAGCGTGCATTAGAATTATTATCAATTTGCGTTTGTCCTTTCGGGACATTTATTTATTGGAGCATTAGCAGTTCGTATAGGTGTCTTAGCTAGACACTCTCTTTTGGTCAGTGAATCGTCTGGTAATTCATTCATTAACCTTCATACATGAATTATCTTTTGAACTTCTAGTTCATATAAGTTTGAGGATCAACGATAATTCATTCCAATTAAATTCGTTTACCAACTGCTTTATATCTCCCCCTAATGTTGGGATGTTGATTCACTAAAGTGAAAACTAATGAGCCATAAACAAATATAATAGCTCTAAGTATATAATCATAGATAATATTTAATACCAACATACATTCCCAACTTCCTTTGTGGCATCATCTTTGTGTCTTGTGGTGGATTAATTTCAGTATATAATATTAGATGAGAAATACTTGGTTACTGACCAAAAACCAATTATAAAAGGGAGGAAGTATCATAAATTGTTAGCTTGATGTGAATTAGTTTTTTAAACATGTAAAATCATATGTACTCAAATATAAACATGAACCTTTGTTCTTGTGATAATTTCCTTTGCAACTAATTGACGTTGAGTAATCGTCTTTAACAAAATAATTTATGTAAGAACATAATATGTTATGAAGTTCAACACTTATTCCAATGATCATTATTAACTTGGGAATCAAATTCATTATTATAACCGAATGTAAATATACCAATATGAAATAATATGCTTGCTATCTTATTAGCTAAGCCATAGATCATGCAAACATCAAGTTGCAGTCTTGATAACCATTTAGATGATGCATCGATTTCAAAACATTAAATGGTATCATGTTAGGATATGTGTATACTTTTCTCAATCCCATAACATTTAGGGATTCACACTAGCCTTCAGTCAGTAAATAAATAATTTTCCTTAAGAGAAAACTTTGCATGTTCAATTATCACGAAGAATCATTGGGTTCTTTAATAAATTTCACATCATTGACTCGGTGTGGTCTAACCGGTCATGCCATTATATATTCATGATCCATAAGTTTATGATCGTTATGTATTATGCTTCTTTAATACAATGCTATAAATATGAGTGAACAATTTATTATCGCATTCAACGATCATCACATTCTATCACTTTATATATCCATATTTTGTTCTCACATATGATCAATCTCATTTGTCACTTCTAGTGACCGATCTCATTATTAACATGATCATTATAACAATTTCTCTTTATGTTCATGATCACAGTGATTAACATATAGTCACATTCACTTCAAGATATGTAGTAGAAACAAACAACTTTCAAAGTTTTTCAATATTTTATTGGACACATGGATATAAAATTACTTCAAACCTTTCATACTATTTTACCAATATTGCTCCTACAAGAGCTTATTTGAGGTTTGAGAAACAAAAATTGTTTTTCCGGTTTTCCTTTCACGTAATCTTTCATTTCACATTTTCATTTCACGTACTAAGATTGAGAAATGGTGACATGGCCGACTCATGTAAATCTTGTGGGTCTTTAATGTTACGGCCATTTGTAAAACGATAATAAGATATAGGGAATATAACATTTCAATATTGTATCTAAGCATATTTCTATCACCAGAAAGGTATAACAAAACAAAACTTTGCTCATGTTATTATATTAAGTACTATATATAAAAACAAATAATAGCATAAAGTACACAATATAAACATAATGTCAAATTACATACTACATAATATTATAACATATCATCATATATGACGAGTTATAAATAAAACTTTTATAAAATATATTTAAACCAAATATATATGTAACTTATTCACGACAACGTCATGGTTCAGTGTTAAAAACTTTATCAAAAAACGCATTTAAAGAATTTATTATAATAGAAAGTGTTATTTGAATACTTTATAATACCATCCATATATATTCATTATAAAATTACTTTCCATCATAAATAAAATCTTCTTAATAAATTAACAATTGGTTGACAATACGCTTTTTCTACAAAAAATAACTATGATTTTGAAATAAAGCTCCACGTGATTTTGTTTCTACAATCAAAAATAGTATTCGATTACTATAACCAACAAGTAAACACAAAATTGAAATAAAGTTATTATAATGTAACTTTACTTGTAAATCGCTCTATTTTTCTACAAATTAATAAGGATGTGAAACCAACAAAGTATTATTGGACGTTAAACATAAAATATACTTTTCAAATGTTATGCCTGTGTAGACAGTTAATAATGAAAGCAATTTTGTTTTTCATGTTATCGAAAATAAGCAATATAGTTTTGCTTAAAAAATATTGCGTAGTTTGCATTGTGTATGCATGTATAGGAATGAAAATTAATAATAAAATATTATTAGAAATCAACTTTGATTTTATCAATATTCTAATAGTAACTTTAAGCAAGATGCAATTGTTATCCAACTCTAAACAAATTATTATTTCGATTCTACTCATTTACTCAAAAAATATATTACAATTAGGAATAAGACTTTCAGTTAAAAGAAAATACACTCTCTCTTTTCTTTAAGAACCTATAATTGCCAACCTTGACCGTCAATCAATAACCGTTAAGTAATAATAAAAGATGGGTTGAGTTATAATAAGAAGATTAGTTTTCCTAAGAAGGATAGGAAATAATCTTGTCCATTCATTTGAGAATTGAATGGTTGAGATTAGATTAGAGAGATCATCAAGTGAAAAACAAGGATAAGGGCATAATAAGGATGTAAGGCCCCGTTACCAGTAGCCCTACTTTCGTGTTGAATTTACTCATAAACGCAGTTCTAAATATCAGAGTTAATTAAAACATTCGCGGAACATTGAAAACATTCAAACCATTACATTCCATAACCATAATTCTTGTCTTATCGAGCATTCGTAGTCATTTAAAAACAAAACATAGTCTTTTAAAATAAAACATCATAGCAAAATCTTCAGATGCCAGCTTCGTCCAACTCTGCCATGTGTCCTCCTCAAGCTACCTGCCTCATTCTACTCACCTGCGTGCATACTAAAAGTCAGCTACGCTGAGTGAGTTCTAGTTAATCACATACTCATACAATACCTTCTTACATTTCATACTTAACCTCTTAACTTTCTTTCATACACACATGAGTGCATATACTTTCATTCTTACCTTCATACTTTCTTTACATGCATAATCATACGTTTTAAAGAGCCTTTCGCCCTATAACCTCACAGATATTATAAGGGTCTGGTCCCTGACATCACAGATATTATAAGGGTCTGGTCCCTAACATCACAGATATTATTTGGGTCTGGTCCCTAACATCACAGATATTATTAGGGTCTGGTCCCTAACATCACAGATATTATTAGGGTCTGGTCCCTAACATCACAGGTATTATTAGGGTCTGGTCCCTTTGTTTCGTATAACTGTACCGTACCTGTTCATACATACTTTCCTTGACAATACGTGCAATCTCCGAAGAGCGTTCACGTACCATCATCATAACATACATACATTATGCATACATCATATATTCATACATACATCCTATCTTTCATCATACTTATCAATCATATCTTAACTACCACCTGACGGTACATGCAATATCCGAAGATCGTTCACGCACCATCAAACAATCATCATACATAAATCATACAAGGTATACACTTACCACTTAAGATAAGTGTATTAGCTATCACATAGAGTATGCACACAGGCCCGAAAACATAACAAGGAAGTGGGGCTAGAAACTCACCTGAATCCTGTTACGCTCTCCGTTAATCGTTATTCCCTTCTTGAGCTGTGCACGGCTAACTGTATAATATTTACATGTATCAATTAACTACTACTACTCATGTTGTATTTCTATCTTTATATAACCCACAACGAACGGGGTCCGGGGGCAGCGCCCCTGGAAGCGGGGTCTAGGGGCGGCAGCCCCTAGCAGGGTCCAAGGGGCAGAGCCCCTGGCTGGGGTCGAGCTGCCAGGTCAGCTTGGAAAAATTTTATTTCCATTAACTGTCTTAACACATTTTTCATTAGGTTTTTAATTTATTTTCTAATTTGCTAACTCCAGCGAACTTATCATTAAGCGAACTTAACAATAAGCGAACTTAACATTAAGCGAACATAAGCATAGGCGAAGTTAGTGATCGGCGAAGTTAACCCTAGGCGAACATATGCCAGGCGAAGTTGAGCATTAGCGAACTTAGACTTAGGCGAAGTTATCATGGGCGAACTTGGCCTTAGGCGAAGTTATCAGTTTGGCGAACTTGGCCTTAGGCGAAGTTAACCTTGCAGGCGAAGTTAAGCTTGCAGGCGAAGTTGCCCAGCTGCCGTCTCTGTTCAATCTTAATCCCCCACAATCATATCTGTTTTAACATGAAACTCTTGGATTCGATATTTAACCAACTCGCGATCAATCCTATGGTCGTTTTTGGATATGGTTTGACCCGAAAACACGTAAAGTTTGGACCTTTAAGCTCGAAACGTTCAATACTAGTTTAAGGGTTCATTTAATCGAGCCGTTTCCATTTCCGGGTTCATTTCACTCATATTTACTATCAAGTTTACAACTTTATCTTTCGTTTATACTTGATCTATTCTAGGTTCAAGTTTCAAGATTAAACGTGTATAAAAATGTAAACTTTAAAGGGTCAAGAACATACCTTTAGTCCTCGTTTGGATCTCGTTTAACTTGTTTATGCACTCTAGATCTTGTGTAATAAAGATCTAATACCAACTAACGTTTAATCTCTCTCGGATCCTGCTCGCTTCTCTCTCTCGGCCGCCGGCCGTATATGGTGGTGTGTGGTGTGTGTGTTTTGGAGTGTGTAGAGATTTAGATGGAATGAAATGAGGTTTAGGGTTTTATGGTGGTTTAGGAGGATATTTATATTCCCCAAGGCCCATGGACCTAAAGCCCATTACCCTTTAATCCATCTTACTTAATCCCAATCCATGATCTTTTCTTTATTTAGCATAGATTAATTATTAACACTCGATAACTAAACGCAACTTTCTTTATTTAATACTAGAATCATTTTAGGATGTTACAAAGGATAACACATTTGTTGACTTTCTCTCTCCATATGCAAGGCACATGTCAAATTCCCCCATCATTTTAAAACGTCCATAACTTTTTTATACGACATTTTTTTTCCAAAACAATTTCACCATAAAAACGAGTGTTTTTTTTTATCTTTTATATGAGTACCGTATTGCTTTATAAAAATAAAAAAAAGTTCATGGGTTTTTACAAAGTGTGTTTTATCATAATTGTGTTATACAATTTTTTTTGCCTTCTAATTATTTTTTTTATTTTTTATTTTTTATACAATTGTGTTTTATTTTTTCACAGTGTTTTTTGCATTGTGTTTTTCACATTGTGTTATTTAATTGTGTTTTCATTGTGTTTTTGTCATTGTGTTTTTATTTTCATAGTGTTTTTTTCATTGTGTCTTTTTAATTGTGTTTTTCATAGTGTTTTATTTTCTGACGAAATTTCCGAAGACTTTTCCGGCAAGGTGGTGGTGGTGGGTGGCGGTGGGCGGTGGTGGTGGTAGGAGATGAGTGAGAATTTAAGTGGGTTTTAATTAAGTGGGTTTTTCAAATTAAATTAAGTGGGTTTCAGTATTAAGGTAGTAGACTAAAATACCCTCCTTCCTAGCCTTCTTAGGAAAACCAAACTTCTTATTTGATTTTTTCTCAATAAAAGATTATTAATCAACTGTCAAATTCAATATGTTAGTTAAAACTAAATGTAAGATTTATACGGAGGGTATTCAATTCCATTATTAAACAATTAGCAATTTCAATTGTCAAATATATTAATTTAACTAAATAAGTAAAATAAAGATGCCTTTTTAAAATCCAGAATTTTTTTGATATTAACTCCTTTCACAATATCATCCATGGATTACCCGTTGCTAGTTTTATTTGATTAAATTTATGCGGTCCATATATAATTACATAAACAAAACCTCTTTTAAGAATGGATGCTCAAACTAAGTTTGTTTTGTTCGTTTAGATGTTAGCATCACCAAAATATTCCATACACAGTTAATGATTAAGGTAAACTAATAGGTAAAGATAATAAGAAAAAACACATACCACACGATCTCCAATCTTTTACGTAAACGGATGTGGAAATCCATTTCTTATGATAAATGTGATTCAACTTCACAAGCGCTCGTGCTGATAACGTGTAGTGCAACAAGCCTAATAGCCAAACATGTAGGAAAGAGATGTAGAGAGAAAGATGGAGATTTCATTAATATGGTGTGTATTACAATAAGATACAATTATATGTATATATAGGAAAAGATAACTTGGAGAATAAGCCTAATCTATATTAGGTATTGATAATCATAATAATATATATTTATAACAAGTTTATTATTTTAAAAATATCAATATGTTTAAAAGACAACTATTTTTCTTAAGAAATTTTTCCGACTACATGTCCCGTGAAGAGATCTCAACTGTTCAAATTATTTGATGTTTAGGTTCGACTCAAAACCATCAGAAACCCCAAATACCAGAGATAAGATTTCAACATTCATTTAAATGTTGGATTATTTACTATAAAAATTATATATATATATATATATATATATATATATATATATATATATATGATTTGGTTCATTTAGGAAGTATTTGTATGGTGAGAAGTGCAAGAAATATGAGAATAAATCTGGACCATGAGCTTTATTAATCAATAGTTTTTTAGTAGTAGGCACAACGCTACAAATGAAAATCCGATAAGGGCACTTATATATAGGATATACCAGTGGCGTATCCACCATGTTCTTATCATCTTAACATTCGTATCGTAACTCCAAAACTACTTTCGGTTCTAGATTATGACACACGATTGTACGTACTATGATTTCCATGCGAGGACTTTGGTAATTATATATGCATCCATAATTACTTAGATCGTCGAATGGTCGACATAACTCGTCCCATCGTGTGGGTTACAAAACATATGAAAGACGTAACATTGTGAGATAGTTTTAATATATTTTGATTGTAAACCAGAAGATCATATTTATATAAAATATTGCTATAAATGAATTGAACCCTTGAGTTGGTTTAATAAAATATTAAAGTTTATAAAACATCTTTTGATAAAAAGATATAAATCTAGGAAGTTGAAAAGAAAAGGATTCCTTATTAGTTGAGATTGAGATGGATTGTGATAGACGAGAATAAACGAATAAATTATAAATGTGATATCATAAGTAGTTGGAGGCACACATTGCGAGGTGATTAGGGTTTCACCATTGTAGCAAGTATGGATAACGGGTGTGTAGGGTTGATCAAATAAAGCATGGGTTGTACGAGGAGACGGCAATGACCGTTGCGAGATGGCTCGGAAACAAAGCGGTGTATGGCAAGTGTTAACAAGGATGTTCGGAGCGATTATATTGGATGCAAAAATGATATGAGCATTGAATTGAATAATGGTAGTTGCAAGTGAAGCATAAGGAGTGAATATTGATATAAAGTTTTCTTGTTTGAGACACAATGATTTTGTTGAGATTTATTTTTGATTTGATTAATAGCATAATTTAATTATTTGACTTGCGCTTTGTTATTGTTGTTGTTGCTGTTATGCGAATAAGTAGGGGTAAATGAATTGAATTTGTTAGCAAAGAAGTTAATGAACGAGATTGAATTGATTGTATTTATGATTTTGAAATTGAGTTTATATTTTTGAAGTCGCAGGAGCTATCCCCTTGACTATATATATGGTCATAAGGCGGTTATAGAAAATAAATGATTGATGTTGTTTTTTGTCGAGAAAACGTTCTATGATTAATAAAGATGAGACTGAATGATAAGGCTGAATAGTTGTGTAGATTTCATATGAGTTATTGCGTAAAATGAAACTTAAATTTGTTATGCTGATGTTTATTCAAAACTTAAGGATAAGTTAGAATTAAAATGAATTGATCAACGTGATGAGTTTTATCAAAGCATGAAAGATTGAGATGTTTAACAATTTCAAATTTTAGGTTGAACATTGAAAGAACGTTTAATAGTTTGTGAATATGATATATTATCTGAAATATGTTTGATGGTTTGTGAATGTGCTAATATGAATATAAGAAAACCATTTGATTAATAGAATGCACTATAACAATCCTTAAATTATTCGATAGCTTGCTAATATGATAGCGTGATAAGATGTGTGTGAGTAACCCAAAATAAAAATGTTAATTGATAGCTTGATAATCTGTGATAAGAATATTTTGAGAAAAAGCAATTCAATAATGAGGTGAAAATTGTTTAAATTGCCTCGATAATAGTTGAGTCTTGATGGATGAGTAATTTGTGTTCAATCATGAGGATGAAAAATGTTTTTGAGCATGAGAATAGACCGAACCAATAAATCTTGATTCACATATAATTGAGTAAATAAACCAAATCATAAATTGTTGCTTCAAATGTAAACGAGTAAACAAACGAATAAACAAATAACGAATGTTCTTCGATGTGTTTGGTTTCCCATGAGCTCTCCATGCATTTTTATTTTCCCAACTTATTTGCACACCAAAACAAAACAAATGTGTGAGTTGGGCTTCCCATGAGCTTGTCCATGGCATTTTATTGGCACAGATAAATAACATATCAACAATATCAATGAGTTTGTTGGCCCATGAGCGTTACATGGCGTTTCAACCAACCAAACTACGTGACGAATAAATGAATGTAAACATGAGTAGTTGAAGCATCTCGTGTATCACCACGGATGATAATACTTCAACAAAATATCTCAAATAAAACGAATTGTGGAAATGAATAGTTGTTGTGTCCATGGCGTCTCATGGTTTTCCAGCCGACTAGACATTTTAAAAGCAATAACACACAATAAAGAATGTAACCGTTTAGCCGATTACGTTTAACGCTTAAAGTGTCGGTCGTATGACAGTTTCCACTTTGGCGGAGAATCTTGTCACACTCCCTAGTTTTAAGTGAAAAGAGCAAAAAACCAAGCTAGGAAATTCTCAAGGAATTTCCCAATAATGAAAACAATCAACTAACATTAAATGAAAATATTTTAAGCGGAGTTATAAAAAATATTTTGAGAGTGAGACATAGTCTGAAAGTTATAAAAATATTTTGAAGGTGAAGCATAGTTTCGGAGTTGTGTATGCATGGCAATAAAAATAAACAATTAACTAAGCAGTTAAGTAAGTACTTAATCTAGCAACTAATTACGTAAGCCGTAAACAAATAAATACAACACATAAGGTAACAATAATGTTTACCTTATGTGTTGATTACTCACAATAATAATGTTTTTTCTATAATAATAAAACTTAATCGTTCAATCAATGCATTCTAATCAAACATAACTCAAATCACATCGAAATCCTAAATTCATTATATGTGTTTTATCATTTATAATTAACTCATAATATTATTTTATTTAATTAGAAATCCTTGAATGTTGAACCCTTCGGGATTTACAGTCAAGGATTTCTAATTAAATAAAATAATATTATGAGTTAATTATAAATGATAAAACACGTATAATGAATTTAGGATTTCGATGTGATTTGAGTTATGTTTGATTAGAATGCATTAATTGAACGATTAAGTTTTATTATTATAGAAAAAACATTATTATTGTTATCATTTGTTTATAAAATTATTGTTTATTATTTATAAAATCACCTTTATTTTATACTCGATGTATTATTAATATATAAATAAAATAAATAATTTAAATAAATATGATATGAGATAAACTTATATAATAATATTTAAATATTAAATGTTTAAATAAATACAGTCCGAGTATAAATATTTACACAGATAAATATAACATGTAATATATATAATAATATTAACTAATTATAATACAAATGTTTAAATAATTAATCATAATGATATTTAAATAAATATGTATTTTGAATGTTTAACAAAAATTAATGGTAAAAATATTTAACACGTTTAATATGTTTTATCATAATTGTTATTTAAAACAATTATATATATATATATATATATATATATATAGATATAGAAGTGTTGTTTAATAAAATGACATTTTATTTATTGGTAATACTAATTATAATAATCATTTAATCCATTTAAAACCATTAAAAAAACAAAAGAACTAAAACGGAATGGTTGAGGCTCGAACCTGCGCCTCAGCCGGTTCCAAGTGTTAACACATACACCACAGACAAGTTGTTCTGGGGTGTCAGTTGGTTAATGAATGAGAACAAAACTTTATATACTCACTGCCAAGATCCCCAAATTAGCTTAAGAACCCTAGATTTACCAATTGATTAATTACTAATTGTTTGTTTAATTTAAGTTAGGGTTAATGAAATTGAATAAAAAACGACCTGGATACATAGTTTAATTACCAGTACAACAGGAAGAAGCCGATGACCAAGAACACGAACCAGAAACGTATCAGCAGGCTCGTAAAATACAATTAATCATAGGGTTAATGATCGCGATGGATACTAGGAGGTGTAAACAAGTTTAATTGTGTTCTTATTATCTGTGATAGTATAATACTAATTTTGATATTGATGGGTTGTTTATTTTTGTAATTGAAATCGTTTATGATCGATTTTCTTTAATTAAAATGTCGGTGTAACACGTTTTGACACTAGAAACGATTTGGCAAGATCAATTCTTAATATAACACGAATATTAAGCAACAAGAAACCAAAATGGGTCGCGGGTTTGGTTTAGAATCGGGTTCGGGTTTGGAAATGGATTATAGACCTGGTTATAATATATATTAATATAATTATTACACAAATTTTGCATTCTAGTCCTTGGACTTCTTGGATGAAAAAAATATGGGATTAAACTATAGTTTAGGGTTAAAAGTGTACATATTTGAAAGTTACTTGATAAAATAAATAAACATAATAAACAATAATAATAAATTATTATTAAATCAATAAACACGATGTTTTGTTGATTAAAAAAAATTCCCGAAAACGATATTGGTATATTATATTATGTGAAAACCCGAGTTGTTACAATTTGAACATGTGTAGGACGGAAAAAAAAGTGTACGACAAAATTAAAGATATGTAGGAAAAACATGTATGAGAAAATTGAAGAGGTGTAGGGAGAAAATTTAAAATATGTATGAGAAAATTAAAGATGCGCATGAAGAAACTGAAATATGTATAGGAAACATTTGAAGATGTGTAGGACGAAGAAACATATGTACAATGAAATTGCAAATGTTTAGGGAATAAAAAACTAAGACATATATAAGAATATTAAACATGTGCAGAAACAATTTGAAGAGACGTAGGAAAAATTTATAGTTGTATATATACGGCGAATAGGGAAAAAATTATAAATATAAATTTATTGTTTATTGAATTTATTGATTTTTTTTAATTCTTAGTTATTGTGATTTATTTGATATGTTATGTAGAGATGTAACTAGTGTGGTTTAATTATATATATTAATTGGAGAGAGAACACATTTTATATTACTTTAATACTCTTTTCATATATTTTTAATTAGTAAGATTAAAAATTAAATGAGTGGTCTAGATAGACTTATCGCACTTTTCATTGTAACGTGACTTCTCGCATTAACCATATAAGTTATATAACTAATTACCCACTTATCGGTTTTGCGTTCACCATGGTAAGAGATGACTAGAAACGAGCTAAGCTGTTTTCAACAAAAAATTAAATTGAATGAGATATTGATCCTCAAAGTCATGAGCTTAATATGAAACTTAGAAAAGGAGAAATAGAAAAAATTTCTTTCATTGTCAACATGAAGTTATTATAGGTCCATAATCGTATCTTAACGAGACTATTATGACCAACCAAAGGTGCGGAATTGTTTGGGATATCACTTACTACAATAATACAAGAATATAACCCATGGGAAATAATAGTAATCACTTCAAATGATTCCCTTATTGATTGATAAGCTCTGCTACAATCAATATTAGAAAACACTCA
This sequence comes from Bidens hawaiensis, assembly GCF_021521415.1. Classification (NCBI taxonomy): domain Eukaryota; kingdom Viridiplantae; phylum Streptophyta; class Magnoliopsida; order Asterales; family Asteraceae; genus Bidens; species Bidens hawaiensis. The sequence continues at coordinate 311,676 of NW_027491042.1, forward strand.
CAAAACGGCTAGAGGATGAGTGGAACCCTAAATCCTTTTCCGGACATGTCTTTATATATTAGAGATGGTCGCCTTACATTAGATTGGCGAACTTAAGTAACTTCGCATTTACTTAAGTTCACACACTATTAAGTTTGATGCAGCCTTACCATTACAAACATAATCCACTACGACACCAAATAGAAACGTACGAATTACAAACATAATTACAAACAAACATCTATTAACTAATGTCACCCAGGATGTACTAACAGTTGCAAGCAAGTAGGGGCAACATTTTCTTTGAAGACACATAAATAAACAGTTTCTGGGTGGACTAGTACAACTTATTTAAAAAATAGATCGTGTAAATGTTCACCTATTTTTTAAATGTGTCATGTTTGAGTTGACCCGTTTAAAAAACATGTTGGCCCAGCTTTTATTAATGTTATTCATCAAATTTTTTAGCAATGCTAATTTGTTTTCATTGTTATAGATTTAATAAATCTTAGTCCTTGATCGTATGAAAGTAAATTTCAGAATTATAATCTAAATTGTGAAAATTCATAAGTCCTTGAATATCAAAACAATCGATTTAGCATATACAAATATACAATCACTATCATCGTTCAATACAAAATGATGGTTGATAATTGTGATTGATACCCGATGGTGGACACAAGATATCTAAGATCATTCACACCCCATTCTCTAAAACTAACTTATTTCTAAATTATATGTAAAATAAGTCTGACAAAAAACTAACAAATCCATTAACCAACCAATCAATATGATTGACACCCCTATATATGTGTGAGAATCTTTCTTCGATATTGTGTTCCTGGTCGCAAAGAGTATGTGAGGACCCTAGGAGAGGATGGTGATTAAGCATGTTTTATTTTATTTACATGAAGACTACCAAAATGTGTAACACATTTTTAATACCCGAAACACAAATGCATGGTTATATTCAACTGATATGACATATACATGATTTACATGAAGACTACCAATTGCATGACTTTTTCCTTTCTTTTACAAGGTATCATCTTTATATCAAACTCTTCATCTTACTATGGTCTTTTCTAATTAGGAGTCATAATCGCCTAGTGAATTTCAACCTTTCAAGTTAATGGGTTGAATCGCTAAAACCAAACACAACAAAAAAAGTTTATCCGTGAGTCCGTGACAAAGACACTAATTTTAACGTGGGCACACATAAATGGTTATAATCAACTTGAAAACAAGTTGCGGTAATTACCCTAACGACTGTTAAACTCATTTATCTACAAGTTAAACATGTCGACGGGTTAAATGGTTATAATCAACTTGTAAACAAGTTGTGGAAAATAAGTTAAGCATTGACATGAACTGCTACAGGTTAACTTGTTTATATTGTTGAAGATTGATTAGCGCAAATTAAATGGGTTACACCTTTCAAAATGAACATGAGATGCATATTGGAAATGCTAAATATTGTAACCCATTATCTAACTATTTTTATATTGTGTTTGTATTTCACCGTGCATCAAAAATTGCTACAACCAAATATTCATAAAAGGTAAAAGTTTTTTTAGTGGTTTCTAATCAGAATAGACTATTTGTGAAATGTAAAAAGTGCCACTTATACGTGATGTCATGTCATCATTTTTATAGTTTATGAGATATTATATATCTAAAAGATAAAATTACGTTCAAATATATATTTTATAATGTGATCAATAACCAGATGCTGTATTTTAAAATACTTGTTTACATCTTACATAATAATGTAAATCAAGAATATTTCACGTATTTTAAAATCAAGAAAAAAAATGTTGATTTTATTTTTTATGGGTTAAAATACAAAAGGAGAAAAAAAAGAGAAGTGTTAGAAAAATATGTGACCACACAAAACAAAACCTTTTAAAAATAAATAAAAAAAATCATAACTCAAAATATAAATAATAAAAAAACCTTTAAAAGATTAAAAGGTTTTTCCGCCTTCATTTCCATTCAAAAAAATGTCGAGAAGACACAATGTCGAGATCAAAGACACAATAACGAAAATACACAAAAGACACAATTATAACTAAAAAAAGACATAATATATCGCAAAATATAACACAATAACTAACAAAATATAGCACACTATTGAGTAATATAAAACAATATAAAGAAAAAAAGACACAATGTCAAGGAAAAAAGACACAATCAATTCAAAAATAAACACAAAACTCAATAATAAACAAAAAGACACAATGATGTTTTTCATTGACCATTGTGTATTTTTTTTCCTTTTTTTTTTGAGAACGAGAAACACGGTGAAAACATTTTTATGTTTTTACTATTTCATTTATTTATTAAATTTTGAGTTATGATTTTATTATAATTTTTTTAATTAGTTTTTTTGTGTGACTACAAATCCTTTTTATCCTTCTCTCATTTTATTCTTCTTGGTAGAATAACTTGACCCTTATTTTCTAGCAGCTTAACGTTGTTTATGAATCTTAATACACCGTATTTTATATTTGTATTAATGTAAATCGTAACATAATAATTTAAGGAAGTTGTTATTCAAGCTCTTCAGAATATTAGAGCTTCATAGTTACCAGAAAAGTTATCGTCAATTGACTTTGATTGACATTAGTTCGTCATAGTTTTCTCATAATTATAATTTTCATAGCATACGTATTAATTTATTCAAACTAGGATTATTCCAAGCAATTATTTGTAAGGGCCATAGTTATTGCATAACTGATTGGATCCTACTTATACACTACTTCTTGATAAGTTATTTATGAAGGCGATAATAAACATGATAAATATTAAACTTATGAACTTGCTATAGCAATGAGAGTAGCAGAGTATGATACAGACGACATGATTGTCAGCTTGATCGAGTTTCCCTTTAGGATGCATAATTAAGGATGTGGTTTAGGGTTTCTTGACCAGAAACCGTGAGAGAGAGAGAGAGAGAGGGGGGGGGGGGGGAACGATTTAGGTTTATGTGTTTGTGATTAAGTTATGATGTTAATCTAATTCTCTCTTTATATACATGATTCATCCAAGGGTAATATGATATATCAACAATTACCAAGCTAATATATAATAAGGTATATTGATAATTTGATCTAACATAATGTAAACGACTATAATGACCACATATAATAGATAAATAGATATATGTTACATATTTATTCCACATATAAATGATTATATTGTCCACATATAAATAAATATATGTTGCAATATTGTTTATTACATATGTAATTACCCATTTAAGGTAACACTTATGGAACAAAACTATTGTCCATATGGGTGTATCTCGACACGTTATGATATCTATCATGTAAGAGATATCTATGTGATATATCACATCAAAATATGTATGAACAATGCTTTGACATATGCAACATATGCTTGTCAAAACAATGTCATCTATATAAAGGCACGTTTGTTTTTAATTGCTCTCACTCATCTTGAGGTAGGTACATTAATTCAATTGCTTCTTGATGAAAATAATTGTATAAATATTTCATCACATTTTGATGTTTGCATTAACTCATACATGGATTTTAGTGACTTGCATACTAAGTGTTCTTTGACCTCCAGTTTAGAATTGTTAAGTTGTTTTATGAACATGTATATATGTAAGCCAATTGTTAGAGAAAATTGTTTTTGTGTCCATCTAATGTAGCTCTAATCTATTTTAAGCTACTTGAACAATGTTGATCTTCAAAGAAATCTTTTGCAATATAGGTAAGAAGATTCTTTGATGATTTATTCCTTGTTATCGTGATTCTTAGTGTCTTAACGTTTGTATTAGGATTTAGTTTTATTATGAACACTATTAAGTGAGTCAACCAAATACCAAACGTTATTTTAGCTTATAGAATTAAGTTTAGTTTGCTCATAATAGCTTTATTTCATTTAGAAGATTGATAGATGCTAATGCTTTAATTAGAAGAGGTAGGATCAATAAACTTTCCAACATCCATTTAATTCTAGCTAGGGAGGTTGTATAATCATCATGTTTCGAAGGTTTTAAAATATAAATGACCTATTGAGTTCATTATTAGGTTTATTTGAAGTTTTGATTTTATAGATTAGTTTTTGTTTAGGTTGCTATCATATTCAGGATTCTATGTGTGTAAGAGTTAGTGCAGTATGGTCTACATGAGGTGTAATCGGAGTTAAATTTGAAGTAAAATTAAAAAAGTCTCCCCCCGCCTCTTGTATTTATGGCAAATCATTTTAATCACTCTTTACTGCTCCCATTTACCTTATAAATCGTTAGGAAATTAGCATACTTAGGGTCAATATTTAAAGACCAATAGATTAGAATAGAGAAACAAGTTAATGATGCAAGTCGTTGTAGTTTCTCTTAGTGACGAATCTTTTAGTTTTGGTAAGAAATTTGATTATCCCCACATTTAGGCAATAATGAAAGTTTTGTATGAATAACAATAGATTCAATTATTGATGAAACAATGTCTCGATAGAGCAATGTTTTGTACAAGAGATGTAAATTGAGATAATATCAAGTTTTCACTCCCTACCTCTTACAAATTTTGAAAGTTATGATTAAGACACTTAATACTCCCACTGATATTCGAATTTCTAACAAAGCTACATGAGAAGTTTCAATGATGCACGCGACATGGGAACCTGTCATTCATATGTTGACTTGATTTGAATTCCTTAACGTTTAGGTGTCATAAGAAACTTAAGAAACTAAGGGAAATATTTAGAAGAAATCTTACTAAGTGTATATATATATATATATATATATATATATATATATATATATATATATATATATATATATATATATATATATATATATATATATATATAATGGATTAATTTAAGACCGTGAACCATAGAAGACATACTATATGTTTTGGATAAAAATCACTCAAGGATAATGTATCCAAATTCGTAATTGTGAGGTCTAGTGCTATGATGATAATAATGAATATGTAAACGAAATAATGATGAACACAAGGATTTGATCACGAGGGAAAAAACTCTTCATTATGATAATCTTACTTCGGTCAAAAACTAGCAAGGTAATCTTTGGTCGAATTGCTTCGGTCAAGGATAAACAATGTAATCTATGGTCGGATGGTATGTGATTATAATAATCTCCGGCACAAAAAACCCTCGGACGGTGAAAACTATCACCGTCAAGTTTATTAATATGAAAAATGAGGATACAAGGTTGGAGATTATGATCAGTGTTTACAATAATTCTAGGTGTGTGGTGTATTGCTGTGTTCATAGAGAGCAAAGTGTATTGGGTGTATCGGGGTGTATTTCCTAGCTGATCATAACCTCTATTTATACATCAAAGACAATAATTCAATGGAGTTATGAATAATAAAGACTATTAACTAATAATCCCTAAAAATCCGCCATTGCCTTCAATATAATCGTAACTGCCATTTTGACCACGTTCTCCATCACTCAGGCTGCGAAATAGGGGGTAGACCAGGTCTTGGAGCCGTTACACTTGATAAATATCAGCCTTCATATAAGAAACAACCGTTAATAGCACCAAATACCGAGGATCCATGATCCTGGCATAGCTCTGGGACTTTTCAGAAGGATACTTGATCCAGACACGTCAATATCTTCTTGACTGCAAGTTAGTAGATAGACTGAGTCTTCTAACTGTTATACCTGCTAAATATAAGACTACACATGAGAACAACCGTTAATATAATAAGTACTGTGGATCCTTGATCCTGACGGGATCTGGAACACACGCTAAGGATAATGATCCAAAACATATGGCAGGATAACATATCCACAGTGTCAAATTTCTGTGCACTAACAATTGCCCCCAAAATGGCGGTTGTGATAAGATCACAGTTGTTATTTTGCCTTTGAATTCAAACTTCCTGCAAAAACATATGAGATTTGACAAGCTGAATATAATTGTCAGATATCAATGGAGTTTCCATGAGAACTTCCCTTCCGGCTGTATACCCAAAACCTCTTATTTTTCCTGCAAATCATGAACAGCTAGTAATACTTGTTTAACCCGGGTAGATGGTCCATTTTTTGCATGGTGAAGTCCGGGTTAAGAATTTTGGTGAGTCCATGTTACTTATTAATAATAATAACTTAAAAACTTTTGATTATCTGAGTGTTGTTTATTATTTTGAAAGCATATCTGTAATAGTTTTAGTTTTATTAAAAAGTTTTGAGAAAAATTTCAAGGATACACAATCCTTTTAAAACAGATTGAGAATAATGAATCCTTATATCTATGAAGATATAAATTGAAATCAAATAAGTGTAAATCGATAAACAGAAATCATACCGTAAGGTCTGTGTTTTTGAAGTCCCCCCGGGGCGTCTTTGATCGATACGAGATCCGCACGATGTCTAGGAGTGCGGAATCCTCCTAGACTCGCTTATGGTGTTGGAGACGAAGAACACGATTACACACAAACAAATACACGAATGGGATAAAACGAATATGCAGATCCTTTATATAATAACCAAACCATGTTACATACCGAACAAAACAAAAAACACGGCCGACCCGAGGTGAGCTCTACCTCGGGCCGTCCCACACGACTCTCCCTCTCTGTTTCTCTCTAGACAATGACAACTACACAAAACACACTCACTTTTCTGGATACAAAACCCTAAACAAGACACACATATATATAGATAACCAACTTCGCGGGCTTGGGCTTGGGCCTGTAGACGAAGTTGTCCTAACTTCGCCAAAGGCGAAGTTGTTCTAACTTCGCCTAGGGTGAAGTTGTTCTAACTTCGCCACTTCGTCTCCGCTGGTCAGAATTGCATAGCGACGGTCACAAAATGCACCAATAGACTCCCCTTTGACCGTTGCTCTCAATTCTAACAAACACAAAAGATCATCTGTTACAAAACATGCACCAACAGATACCCCCTTAACTGATGATCTTCTGTTTTCTTCTTCTGGTAGGACTCAATTGCACTGTGATCTTCAAACTTGAACTTCACATATACATGCAACATCCATCCTGTCTTCAACCAGCCGTGTCTGAAACTGTCTTGTAGCTCCACAGATCTACCAATCAGCCGGCGTCTTCCATACATATCTCCCCTTCAGTGTAAGCTCCTCCGAACTATATCGATCGAGATCTTTGACCTGCATCCCCGTGCCTAATCGATCATCTCAACCAACACGTGAAGTTGTTCCTAACTTCACCAACACGTGAAGTTCTTCTAACTTCACCAACACGTGAAGTTGTGCTCCCTCCACAACTTCACCCAACTAGTCGGAATTGTATAGTAAGATAAGGTTCAATCTTCAACTACTCAACATCAAGTGATCAGTTTCATCACAAAACCACCATGACAGAATCTAACACACATGACCATTAATTAATCCGAAGCATCTTCAATCACCAGGGATAACGATCAAGAACTTAAACAATTTAATTCCCGATTAAATCCAACTTGTTCCAAAATTTTCACCTTAATAAATAAGCATCCCGGATGCTCGTATCCCACGTTTTCAGGATCCAATTCTCGAACGCCTTGAAAATAACATAAATAATATGCTCTGACCGCATTCCAGTAATGACGAAAACCCGAACAAAATTTGACTTTCTTCAGTTGGTCAACCTCGAACAACAACTATTTCTTTGCCCAAAAACACCCAAAATATGTGTCAATATCCAGTTTCAATCAATATCCCATTCACAACTTCAACTCCATATCCAGAGTTGACCCGTATTTGTTCACACGTAAGACCAAGAGATACCAATTGTCTCTCTTTGTTGGAACAACATTTTCGGTCTCATAATAATCGTGTACACCTGGCCATACAGACGAAAACTCCAATCAATTTTTTTTAACTTCGCCAAAAAGTCAACTTCGCCAAAAAAGTCAACTTCGCCAAAACCCTAAAATTTTAGCGACAACTTCGCCTGAACCCAATAAGTTCGCCGACGGCGGCTGTTCGGCCAAAAACACATCAGAAACGGGCCAGAAACACCAAAACGCAGATCTCGAACCATAGCATAAGAGCCTAAGGCTCTGATACCACTTGTAAGTCCCCCGGGGCGTCGCTGATCGATACGAGATCCACACGATGTCTAGGAGTGCGGAATCCTGCTAGACTCGCTTATGGTGTTGGAGACGAAGAACACGATTACACACAAACAAATACACGAATGGGATAAAACGAATCTGCAGATCCTTTATATAATAACCAAACCATGTTACATACCGAACAAAACAAAAAACACGGCCGACCCGAGGTGAGCTCTACCTCGGGCCGTCCCACACGACTCTTCCTCTCTGTTTCTCTCTAGACAATGACAACTACACAAAACACACTCACTTTTCTGGATACAAAACCCTAAACAAGACACACATATATACAGATAACCAACTTCGCGGGCTTGGGCTTGGGCCTGTAGGAGAAGTTGTCCTAACTTCGCCAATGGCGAAGTTGTTCTAACTTCGCCTATGGTGAAGTTGTTCTAACTTTGCCACTTCGTCTCCGCTGGTCAGAATTGCATAGCGACGGTCAAAAATGCACCAACAGTTTTGGACAAAAATCACTCAAGGATAATATATCCAAATTCGTTATGTGAGGTTTAGTGCTAGATGGATAATAACGATTATGAAACAGTTTCAAACACAAACACAAGGATTTGTTACGAGGAAAAACCCTTGATCTTGGTCGGATCGCCGGCACAAAAATCCCGGGTGATGACAATTGTCTCTCACCACTTTATTAATATCAAAAATGAGGATACAAGGTTTGGAGAATATGATCAGTATTACAAGAAAGCTATGTGTGTGTGTGTATTGCTGTTGTATTCGCAGTGGATTGTGTGTCCTTTTCCTAGCTGATCATAGCCTCTATATATACATGAAATACAATAAGTAAACTCCTATTTTTTAGCCACTAATCAAGCCATTCCTTCCATTTCTTCATTGTAATTGTTTCCTTAATTATCCACGCGGTTTGTTGACTTGATTGCGAGATTATAGGTTGTAATTGGTAACTAGCCGTTATACCTGCCCAAAATATCAAGATAACAAAGGAAAATCGTTAATAAATAACAAGTACCGAGGATCATTGATCCTGACAGGATCTGCAACATATTCTAAGGATAATTGATCCATATTGTATGCCAGGATAACATATCCACAATGTCAAATTTCCGTGCACTAACAATTGCCCCCAAAATGGCGATTGTGATAAGATCACAGCTGTCATTTTGCCTTTGAAATCAAACTTTCTGCAAAACAGATGAAATTTGACAAGCTGGATATAATTGTCATCATGGAGTTTCCTTGGGAACTTCCCTTCCGGCTGTATATCCTTTTACCATAAGTATTGATCCTTTTGTGATCCTCGTAATTGAATTTAGGATACCTGATGCAAATAACTTATGATATTAACTGGGATTAAACCTAACAAACTGGGGACAATCCCAAATAAACTGGGGACAAGCCCGTGCAACTGGGGACAAGCCCGTGCAAATGGGGACAATCCCGTGTAACTGGGGACAAGCCCAAACTGGGGACAACCCAAAAAACTGGGGACAAGCCCAAACTGGGGACTGGCCCAAAGATACGGATGTTAACTGGGGACTCGCCCAAACCAGGATTTAGCCCAAACGTGAGATAACGTGAAAACGTTATAAACCGGTGGTATGGTACGTCTACCATAAATCGTAGGATCCTCCATATAGCCGAAGACAACGAAATTGTCAGCCACTAAACGTGTACTGGTCTCGCTGCCCCGGACTATACGTTGGATAGCGTGCGCTCCAGGCGAGAGTGTAGAAACTCTAATTTATAAGAAAGGTGAAAACCTTTAAACCTTAGGGGATATGACCATCGGGGGTCATATCCAATCGTGGGCTAGGCCAAGGAAATAGTAAAGTACCTTAAGTGTGAGGGAGAGGTGGCCAACCTCTTAGACATTGAACCTCTTATTGAAATCTGTATTGTTATTTAAAACTTGGAAAAAGACAAACGTTAAATATATATTATCCTTAAATTAATAAGAATCTGAAATGAATAACTAATCGGATAGATATTACCAATTTCAGGATCCTTGATCCTTTCAAGGATACTTGATCCTGATTAGAAAAAAAGTATTTCTTGAGATGAATAGCATTCCATGCTCTAGGTAACCTGTTGCCTTTCATAGTCAGCAGGTGATATGCCCCCTTTCCGGCTTCTGACTCGATCAGGTAGGGGGCTTCCCACTTAGGTGCTAGCTTTCCATCCGCTGGGTTGGTTGTAATTTGGAAGGCTTTCCTCAAAACTAGATCTCCTTCTTGAAAACTTCGAATCCTGATATTCTTGTTGTATGCCCCGGCTACCCTTTGTTGATATGCTGCCATTCTGATCTTAGCTAGGTCTCTGAGCTCATCAACAGTATCCAGATCTTGGAGAAGGATTTCATTGTTGGCTTGAGGATCACGGATGCTTGTTCTGGAAGTAGGAACCACCATCTCCGTAGGGATTACAGCTTCTGGGCCAAACACCAATGAGAAGGGTGTTTGACCTGTTGCATTCTTTGGTGTTGTTCTATCAGCCCAAAGAACATATGGTAGCTCTTCGGCCCACTTGCCATTCTTGGATCCTAGTTTCTTCTTCAAGTTGTTGATAATAATCTTGTTACTTGATTCTGCTTGACCATTAGCTTGAGGATGAATTGGTGTGGAGGTAATCATCTTAATGCCCCAACTGTCACAAAAGTTAGTGGTTATTTTCCCGATAAACTGGGAACCATTGTCACAAATGATTTCTGAAGAGATACCAAATCTAGTAATAATGTTTCTTTTAATGAAGGATATCACCTCTTTTTCGCAGACTTGAAAAAAAGCTTCTGCTTCTATCCACTTTGAAAAGTAACCAGTCATTGCAAGCATGAAAACTTTTCCTCCTGGCGCTTTAGGTAGCTTACCCACTATATCCATGCCCCACTTCATGAAAGGCCATGATGAGGATATAGGATACGTAGGCTCTGCTGGCTGATGCAGAATATTGCCATGTCTTTGACATGAATCACACTTCATTGAGTACTCCATGGCGTCTCTCTTCATGGTAGGCCAGAAGTATCCTGTTCTCAGAATCCTAGAGAATAGGGCTCTACCTCCAGTATGATTACCGCAATCTCCTTCGTGAAAGTCTTTGAGCACCTCTTGAATTTCAGGATCTTCGATACATCTCAAATATGGACCTTCAAGAGATTTCCTATACAGAATATTATTTAATAAAATGTATTGTGATATCTTAAGTTTGAAGGACTTAGGTTTCTCTGTGGCTGGAATCTCTCCATTTTGAATGAAAATCTTGATTGGGAGGATCCAAGATCCTTGATTACTTGAGGATAATAGATCCAAAGACACAATATCTTTGTCAGTTGTTATCTCCCCAACTTCATGTTCTCCTATTGCTGGTGAGAGTACATGGATAATTGGGATCTTCGTATCTTCTAGAATTGCCAATGATGAAGCTAAATTTGCTAAGGCATCTGCCCCAACATTCTCTTCTCTTGGCACCTATATAATACTAAAAGAATCGAAGAACTTTGATAGTTCCTTCACAACATCTAGATATTTGATTAGTTTTTCACCTTTAACAGCATATGAGCCATTAAAGTGTTTAGCCATCAATAAAGAATCTACATATACTTGAAGATATCTGATCCTCATGTGTTTAGCTTATTGAAAACCTGCGATCAGAGCTTCGTATTCCCCTTCATTATTGGTGGCTTGGAATGCACATGCAATGGACTGGGGTATTATGTCCCCCTGTGGCGATTTCAGTAGGATACCCAATCCTGTTCCTCTTACGTTGGATGCTCCATCAGTAAAGAGGATCCAAGGGTCCTTGGTTTCTTCCAGTTGTTGAACCTTCAAATCAGCTTCCTCTTGCATGTCACTACTGAAATCAGCCACAAAGTCTGCAAGCGCTTGTGACTTAATGGCTGTTCTGGGCTCATACTGAATATCATATGCACTCAATTTCACAGCCCATTTGGCCATCCTTCCTGAAAATTCTGGTTTTCTAAGCACATTCTTAACAGGATAATTAGTTCTTAAAATAATAGTATGTGTTTCCAAATAGTGTCTCAACTTGGTTGAGGCCATAATCAAAGCAAGAATTATTTTTTCAAGGTGAGAATACCTGACCTCTGCATCTAACAGGCTTTTACTTACATAATATACCGGGTGCTGTTGTCCTTCATGATCCTTGGCCAGAACAACACTAATTGCATTACCTGACACAGCTAAGTACAGAGACAGCGGCTCACCATCTATTGGCTTCATCAAAGCAGGCGCTGAGGATAGATAATCCATAAGAGCCTTTAGCGCATCTTCATGCCTTTGAGTCCATTCAAACTTTTTATTTTTCCTCAAGATATCATAGAAGTCTTTGCACTTCTCTGAGGACCTGGAAATGAATTTGTTGAGAGTAGCTATTCTTCCCGTCAGTCTCTGGACATCTTTAGCATTTGCAAGAGACTTTAGTTTTCTGATGGCTTCTATTTTCTCAAGGCTTGCTTCTATTCCCCTTTTGGTCACCATGTATCCTAGAAACTTTCCAGCCTTAACACCAAAATGGCATTTTGACGGGTTCAGTTTCATGTTATATTGGTCAAGGATATTGAATGCTTCTTCAAGATCTCTGAGGTGATCCTCAGCCATCTTCGACTTCACTACCATGTCATCTATGTAGAATTCCATGGTTTTGCCTAACTGATCCTTGAACATCATATTGACCAATCTTTGATATGTTGCCCCTGCATTTCTTAGTCCGAACGGCATAGCGATATAACAATATATGCCGGTAGGAGTCATGAATGCTGTATCCTCTTGATCAGATGGTTCCATCTGAATTTGTTGAAATTCAGAGGAGGCATCCATAAAGGTAAGCATCTCATGCCCCGCCGTTGCATCCACCATGGAGTTTATATGTGGTAACGGGAAAGGATCCTCGAGGCATGCCTTGTTTAAATCGGTAAAATCGACACACACCCTTCACTTTCCATTCTTTTTAGAAACAACAACCACATTAACCAACCATCGAGGATACTTAACCTCTCTGATCATACCGGCCTTAAGAAGTTTTTCAACTTCCTCTTGTATGATCGCGTTCCTCTCAGGAGCGAATTTCCTTCGCTTCTGATGGACGGGTTTAATAGAATAATCAAGGCCCACTTATGAGTAATTACCTCCTTAGAAATACCTGTCATGTCTGAATGTCTGAAGGAAAACGTGGATTTTCGTCGCTTTAGGAAGGATACTATATCCTCCTCGATCTCGTCAGGGATACAGGATCCTAGGAACACCTTCATGTCTGAATCTTCAGGATCTAAAGATACTTCTTTTACATCTCGCTCCCGAGCTTCCAGCACGTCCCTAGGATGTTGCTGTAATTGCTATGCTACCGTTTGTTTAGCTGTCGGCTTCATAGATGAAGAATAATAATTCTTGGCTTCCTCTTGGTCACCATCTATTCTTACTACTCCCCAAGGAGTTGGTAGTTTGATGCACTGATGGTAAGTAGAGGCTACAACTTTCATTCCATGTATCCAAGACCTTCCAAGAATAACGTTGCAACAAGAAAGATTGTATATATCAATCAATCAATCATGCCCAGTAAAATCCCACCGACAGCAAAGCTATAAGTAGGGTCTAGGGAGGGTGGGATGTAGGCACACCGTACCTCTATCCAAAGGAATAAAGAGGTGGCTTCCAGAGAGACCCTCGGCTCTAAGTACATGTGTTTGAAGCAAAATAAAGGAAATCAAAGTTTAAAAGTTATATAAAAACTACTACTAATTATAAAAATATTAATAATAAGATCACAGTTTAACAGCTATATAAAAGCTAATAATAATTATAATAATAATAATAATATATGTAAGGGAAATACCATTATGGTATGTGACCTAAATAAGTTAAGTCTAAGCCCTAAGGTATTCAATTCTCTCTAAAAATCCTTAACTTTAATTCTACTTCTCCACGAATTCCTATCCTCAACCATGTCCTCGGAGAGGTTTAGGTCTATCAAATCATGATCCTCTCATCCCAAGTCAATTTCGGTCGTCCTCTACCCCTCCTCCCCTCTATAGTAATGTTTTCTACGGATCTAACAGGATTCGTCGTCTGTCTTCTCTTTACATGTCCAAACCATCTCAATCTCCCCTCTCTTATCTTGTCTGCTATGTTCGCCACCCCTAATCTCTCGCGAAACACAACGTTTCTTATTCGGTCTAGCATTGTGTGGCCACACATCCAACGTAGCATTCTCATTTCTGCTACCTTCATCTTCCGCACTTGTGCCTTCTTGATGGCCCAACAATCTGTTCCATATAGCATTGCAGGTCTAACTGCCACCCTATAGAATTTTCCCTTTAGTTTAGTCGGGAAACTCTTGTCGCGCAATATACCTGTGGCTGCTTTCCATCTACACCATCCTACCTGAACTCGGTGGGTCACATCACTGTCTAATTCCCCATCGCTCTGTACAAATGACCCTAAATACTTGAACTTCGTTACCTGCGGGACCACCTGCCCTTCAATTGTGATCTGTGCGTCTTCATTGTCGTTTATCCCACCAAAATCACAGTGGAGGTACTCCGTCTTAGATCGGCTAATATTTAAACCTTTTGTCTCTAAGGTTGTTCGCCACTCCTCAAGCCTCATGTTTAGATCTTGTTTTTTCTCAGCAAGTAACACAATATCGTCTGCGAACATCATGCACCACGGGAGAGTCCCCTGAATCGACTTTGACAACTCATCCAAGACTACTGCAAAAAGAAACGGGCTCAACGCTGACCCCTGGTGAAGACCTACCTCTACAGGAAAGAAATCAGTATCCCCCACTGGCGCACGGACACTTGTTTCACTCCTGGTATACATATCCATAATTATCTCTATGTATTTCCTGGGCACTCTTCTACCCTCCAAGCACTCCCAGAGCACCTGTCGTGGCACACTGTCGTAGGCCTTTTCTAGGTCAATAAACACCATATGTAGATCACGCTTCTTCTCCCTATACTTTTCCATTAATCTTCTTATAAGGTGTATTGCCTCTGTGGTGGAACGCCCCGGCATGAAGCCAAATTGGTTGACCGTAACCTGAGTTTCTCGTCTAAGTCTACCCTCAATCACTCTTTCCCATAGCTTCATAGTATGACTTAGTAGTTTGATTCCTCGGTAGTTACCACAACATTGGGCGTCTCCTTTGTTCTTATAGATAGGAACTACAACGCTGCTCCTTCGCTGGTCTGGCATCTTACCTGATTTGAGAATACTATTGAACAAAGTAGTTAACCACATGACTCCTTCCTCCCCCAGACACTTCCACACATCGATGGGTATGTTGTCTGGGCCACAACAAGAAAGATTGTCAATAACACAAAACTTTTGGTAAGAGTTTAACCCTTCGATGTATATTGGGAGTTTGATGTCCCCCAATGTTTTCTTAGTTTCACCACTGAAACCCGCTAGCACCGAGGTTCTCGGGATGATTTATGAGTCCGGGATGTTCATTTTTTGTAGTACGTCATGTTGGATGATGTTGACCGAGCTTCCACCATCGACTAGGATCCTGCGCACATAATGGTTAGCAATAAATAAAGTTACAATCAAACCGTCGTGGTGAGGATCCTGGATGCTTGTCTTATTTTCTTCATCAAAGAAGATTCTTTTGTCAGTCGTCAAAGTAGTGGATATGACTGGTCGTTCCCCGTTCTCCAACTTTGTTTCTTTGGCGTGTCTTTTTGCTGAGGAGAAAGAAGTACCGCATATATCTGAGCCACCGGAGATGAAGTTGATTACTTGTGCGTCTGGTGGGGGCGGAGTTGCTTTCTGTGTTACATCTTCAGGATCCTGGATCCTAGACTTTTTTCTTCCCAAGAGCTCTTTGAAATGACCCTTGCTCAGGAGGTATCCAATTTCCCTCCTTAAACCAATACAACCTTCTGTCTGATGGCCAAAGTCTTCATGGAATGCACACCACTTGGACTTGTCTTTGAAGGATGTTATTTCTCATTTTTTCGAGGCCACCTTGCTTTCTCTCCAAGATCCTTCATGGCACAAATCTAACCATGGGTATCAATAGAGAAGCAATAATCAGAAATACTTGGGTAGTCCTCATCATCTTCTACTTCTTCAACTGCCCGAACATTTTGATTGTTGGATTTCGAGCACGGCTTTGAGTCGTTGTTCCTGAATGAGGATCCTTGTTTCCGGTTAGGTGACTCTTGTTTCGTTGGAGCTCCTAACCATTCTTGGATCTTTTTGTCATCTTCTAGTCTTATAAATCTGAGTGCCCTGTGTTTGACTTCATCTAAAGTCCTGCATGGAGTCATCACAAGATCGTCATAAAATGGGGAGCCCCTTTGAAGTCCCATCTTGAATGCTTCAACAGCTGTAGCCATATCAAGACTAGGTATCTCTAGGGCCTCCCTACCAAACCTTGTAACAAAATCCCTAAGGGATTCATTATAAGGTTGGACAACTCTATACAAATCACTAGTTAACTTCTCAAATTTCCTACTACATGAAAATTGGCTGTTGAACAAGTTAACTAAATGCGAAAAAGAAGTAACAGAATAGGGAGGAAGACTTAGCAGCCATTTAAGTGCAGATCCTGTTAGTGTGGATCCGAAACCCTTGCATAGACATGCTTCCTTGAGTCTTTCAGGAATTGGATTGATCTCCATCCTCTCCCTATATTGAGCCACGTGCTCTTCCGGATCAGTGGTCCCATCATACACCTTCATGTTGGGGGTTTGAAAGCGTTTCGGGATTTCAGAATCACAAATAGGTGGAGCAAATCTGGACAACTTATGGCTTCCTTCTGGTATTTCAGGAATTGGACGGACCACTCCTTGCACGCTGGATATCATATCCTTATGCTTCTGAAGTTCCTTAGCCATAGCCAGGTTGATACCTGTATCCTGCATAGAGCCAATGTTAGTGTCTAAGGATATATGATTATACATGTTACCTCTCGGTTGATTGAACGTTGGTATCCCAGAAGTGTAGCCAAGATAAGAAGCATCTGCTATAGGAGTTGGTCCACCATAGGCAATGGTTGGCATGGGGATTATGTCTCCTTCATGAACCTCTGAGGATCTTTGATGTTGCACCCCTGAGGATCCTTGATTCTGTCATAAGGATCCTTGAGGTTGGGAGCTGAAAGATCCTTGGTGATACATCCCAGAGGATCCTGGTTGGAGGAACGAGGATCCTTGAGTTTGTTGACCCATGGATCCCTGTTGAAGGATAGATGATCCTTGTTGAAGGAACGAGGATCCTTGAGTTTGCTGACCCATGGACCCCTTTTCAAGGATAGGTGATCCTTGTTGGAAGATGGAGGATCCCTGAGTCTGTTGAGCCACAGATCCTGGAGTAGTAAAATTCAGAATCCTTGGCATCAAAGTCTTTGATGAGAGAGAAACCGAAGGTGGCATGATTGATGAAGTAGAGGTTGATTGAGAGGCCATTTATGGTGATATGGGTATGAAAGGTTGAATATTGATAAGGTATTTTCTGGATTATAGCACCAATTGCCCCATGGTGGGCGCCAAATTGTTTTGGACAAAAATCACTCAAGGATAATATATCCAAATTCGTTATGTGAGGTTTAGTGCTAGATGGATAATAACAATTATGAAACAGTTGCAAACACAAACACAAGGATTTGTTACGCGGAAAAGCCCTTGATCTTGGTCGGATCGCCGGCACAAAAACCCCGGGTGATGACAGTTGTCTCTCACCACTTTATTAATATCAAAAATGAGGATACAAGGTTTGGAGAATATGATCAGTATTACAAGAAAGCTATGTGTGTGTGTGTATTGCTGTTGTATTCGCAGTGGATTGTGTGTCCTTTTCCTAGCTGATCATAGCCTCTATATATACATGAAATACAATAAGTAAACTCCTATTTTTTAGCCACTAATCAAGCCATTCCTTCCATTTCTTCATTGTAATTGTTTCCTTAATTATCCACGAGGTTTGTTGACTTGATTGCGAGATTATAGGTTGTAATTGGTAACTAGCCGTTATACCTGCCCAAAATATCAAGATAACAAAGGAAAATCGTTAATAAATAATAAGTACCGAGGATCATTGATCCTGATAGGATCTGCAACATATTCTAAGGATAATTGATCCATATTGTATGCCAGGATAACATAACCACAGTGTCGAATTTC
The DNA here is from genome assembly GCF_021521415.1 of Bidens hawaiensis. Lineage (NCBI taxonomy): Eukaryota > Viridiplantae > Streptophyta > Magnoliopsida > Asterales > Asteraceae > Bidens > Bidens hawaiensis. Next base: position 329,857 of record NW_027491042.1, read on the forward strand.
CGTGCACTAACAGTCTGGTTAGACCTAAGTTAACATAAGTATTGATCCTTTTGCAATCCTTACAAAACTGAATTTAAGGATTTTGAATCCATAAGTATTGATCCTTCGGTGATCCTCATAATCTAATTTATGATACTTGATGCAAATAACTTATGATATTATCTGGGATTAAGCCTAATAAACTGGGTACAAGCCCATAAAATTAACTGGGGACAAGCCCGTGCAACTGGGGACAAGCCCGTGAATTGGGGACAAGCCCAAAAAATGGGGACAAGCCCAAAACTGGGGACAAGCCCAAGACTGGGGACAAGCCCAAATACGAATGTTAACTAGGGTCTCGCCCAAACCGGGATTTAGCCTGTTTTGGACAAAAATCCGCTAAGGATAATGTATCCAAATTCGTTATGTGAGGTTTAGTGCTAGATTGATAATAACGATTATGAAACAGTTGCAAACACAAACACAAGGATTTGTTACGAGGAAAAGCCCTTGATCTTGGTCGGATCGCTGACACAAAAACCCCGGGTGATGACAATTGTCTATCACCACTTTATTAATATCAAAAATGAGGGTACAAGGTTTGGAGAATATGATCAGTTTTACAAGAAAGCTATGTGTGTGTGTGTGTATTGCTGTTGTATTCGCAGTGGTTTGTGTGTCTTCCTAGCTGATCATAGTCTCTATTTATACATAAAAGATAATAACTCAATGGAGTTATGAATAATAAAGACTATTAACTAATAATCCCTAAAAATCCGCCATTGCCTTCAATATAACTCTTTCCTTCATTATCCACGCGTTTTATTAATTTGATGGAGAGATTATAGCTTTGACTTGGTCATTAGCCGTTTGCACCTACCAAAAATATCAACATAACAAAGGAAAATCGTTAATAAGTAATAAGTACCGAGGATCACTGATCTTGACAGGATCTGCAACATATTCTAAGGATAATTGATCCAGATTATATGTCAGGATAACATATCCACAGTGTCAAATTTCCGTGCACTAACAATTTCCCCAAAATAGCGGTTGTGATAAGATCACAGCTGTCATTTTGCCTTTGAAATCAAGCTCCCTGCAAAACAGATGAGATTTGACAAGCTGGGTATAATTATAATATATCAATGGAGTTTCCTTGGGAACTTCCCTTCCGGCTGTATATCCAAATAAGTGTTGTTCCTTCTGTGATCCCTGTAATTGAACTTAGGATACATGATGCAAATAACTTATAATATTAACTAGGATTAAACCCAACAAACTGGGGAAAAGCCCAAATAAACTGGGGACAAACCCATGTAACTGAGGATAAGCCCGTGAACTGGGGACAAGCCCATACTGGGGACTGGCCCAAAGATACGGATGTTAACCGGGGACTTGCCCAAACCGGGATTTAGCCCAAACTTGAGATAACGTGAAAACTTTATAAACCGGTGGTATGGTACGTCTACCATAAATCGTAGGATCCTCCATATAGCCGAAGACAACGAAATTGTCAGCCACTAAGCGTGTACTGGTCCCGCTGCCCCGGACTATACGTTGGATAGCGTGCGCTCCAGGCGAGAGTGTAGAAACTCTAATTTATAAGAAAGGTGAAAACCTTTAAACCTTAGGGGAAATGACCATCGGGGGTCATATCCAATCGTGGGCTAGGCCTAGGAAATAGTAAAGTACCTTAAGTGTGAGGGAGAGGTGGCCAACCTCTTAGACATTGGACCTCTTATTGAGATCTGCATTGTTATTTAAAACTTGGAAAAAGACAAACGTTAAAAATATATTATCCTTAAATTAATAAGAATATGAAATGAATAACTAATCGGATAGATATTACCAATTTCAGGATCCTTGATCCTTCTAAGGATACTTGATCCTGATTAGAAAAAGTATTTCTTGAGATGAATAGCATTCTATGCTTTAGGTAACCTGTTGCCTTCCATAGTCAGCAGGTGATATGCCCCCTTTCCGGCTTCTGACTCGATTAAGTAGGGGCCTTCCCACTTGGGTGCTAGCTTTTCATCTGCTGGATTAGTTGTGTTTTGGAAAGCTTTCCTCAAAACTAGATCTCCTTCTTGAAATCTTCGAATCCTGATACTCTTGTTATATGCCCCAGCTACCCTTTGTTGATATGCTGCCATTCTGATTTTAGCTAGGTCTCTGAGCTCATTAACAGTCTCCAGATCTTGGAGAAGGATTTCGTTGTTGGCTTGAGGATCACGGATGCTTGTTCTGGCAGTAGGAACCACCATCTCCGTAAGGATTACAGCTTCTGAGCCAAACACCAATGAGAAGGGTGTTTGACTTGTTGCATTCTTTGGTGTTGTTCTATCAGCTTGAAGAACATATGGTAGCTCTTCGGCCCACTTGCCTTTCTTGGATCATAGTTTCTTCTTCAAGTTGTTGATAATAATCTTGTTACTTGATTCAGCTTGACCATTAGCTTGAGGATGAATGGGTGTGGAGGTAATCATCTTAATGCCCCAACTGTCACAAAAGTTAGTGGTTCTTTTCCCGATAAACTGGGAACCATTGTCACAAATGATTTCTGAAGAGATACCAAATCTAGTAATAATGTTTCTTTTAATGAAGGATATCACCTCTTTTTCGCAGACTTGAAAAAAAGCTTCTGCTTCTATCCACTTTGAAAAGTAATCAGTCATTGCAAGCATGAAAACTTTTCCTCCTGGCGCTTTAGGTAGCTTACCCACGATATCCATGCCCCACTTCATGAAAGGCCATGATGAGGATATAGGATACGTAGGCTCTGCTGGCTGATGCAGAATTTTGCCATGTCTTTGACATGAATCACACTTCATTGAGTACTCCATGGCGTCTCTCTTCATGGTAGGCCAGAAGTATCCTGTTCTCAGAATCCTAGAGAATAGGGCTCTACCTCCAGTATGATTACCGCAATCTCCTTCGTGAAAGTCTTTGAGCACCTCTTGAATTTCAGGATCTTCGATACATCTCAAGTATGGACCTTCAAGAGATTTCCTATACAGAATATTATTTAATAAAATGTATTGTGATACCTTAAGTTTGAAGGAATTAGGTTTCCCTTTGGCTGGAATCTCTCCATTTTGAATGAACTTCTTGATCGGGAGGATCCAAGAACCTTGATTATTTGAGGATAATAGATCCAAAGACACAATATCTTTGTTAGTTGTTATCTCCCCAACTTCCTGTTCTCCTATTGCTGGTGAGAGTACATGGATAATTGGGATCTTTGTATCTTCTGGAATCTTCAATGATGAAGCTAAATTTTCTAAGGCATCTGCCCCAGCATTCTCTTCTCTTGGCACCTGTATAATACTAAAAGAATCAAAGAACTTGGATAGTTCCTTCACAACATCTAGATATTTGATTAGTTTTTCACCTTTAACAGCATATGATCCATTAAAGTGGTTAGTCATCAATAACGAATCTACATATACTTGAAGATACTTGATCCTCATGTGTTTAGCTAATTGAAAACCTGCGATCAGAGCTTCGTATTCCGCTTCATTATTGGTGGTTTGGAATGCACACGCAATGGACTGGGTATTATGTCCCCCTGTGGCAATTACAGTAGGATACTGTTAGGGCCCAAATTTTATAGTCGGATCTATGCTCAGGATCCCGAATATGCTCAGGATCCCGAATATGTTCAGGATTCTCGAATAAGTTTAGTATTCTGAGTATTAATGCTAATAAATAGATATTTCTCTCTTGGTGTTGATTTATAATTGCAGATATTAATTGTTGATTTAATCCATGCGAAATACACGGTTGGTGGTTACATAAAACGTGTGGAATGAGTTATAACTGCTGGGATTAAAGTCCAAGTAATGGTTAATGGTCAAATATTGATTATTATGCTGAAATCTTGCACTTATAGTTAATATTAACATGTGTGGGACCACATTTGATGAGTAACACCCAAAAGAATCGGTCAAAGACGTGGAATGAACATTGAAGAACGTGGATAGACTCAAAAGGAGAGTTCCTCAACGGCTATATTGGAAGACTCTTTCAGTTCCGGGATACTCGGAGAGTTAGTTAGGGATTCCGAGCTATCCTTCCAGTGTCAATATCTTGAGGATGATATTTCGTCCTATATTATTTTTATTCGTTTTGAAGATAAGACCACGTGTTAAATATGCTAATATGAACGTGGACTTACAACGGCTAGTGCTTGAACTTCGTCAAATGGAACGTGGGCAAGCAACGGATTATGGAATAAATAGTCTAGGGTTTCCGGTTATTTCGGGATAATAGTTGTAATCTTTTATTATAAATACCCAGCTGATAATATCTTAGAACACACACTCTCACGACTTAGCTTACTAGCAATCACTGTAACACTTAGCTTTCGATATTCTATCAGCTCCTCCACTTGTAATCACCTATTTTCGATATTAATAATATCGACGGTGATAGTTTTCCCCGTCCGGGGTTTTTTGTGCCGGAGATCATAATAATAAAGCGTTAATTCGACCAAAAGTTAAGTTCATAATCTTAACCGAAGTGATTCAACGAAAGATTACGTCGTAAACTCTTGACCGAAACGAAGATTATTATAATCTAGGGTTTTTTTCCCTCGTAATCATATCGTTGTGTTCGATCTTATCATCAACAAGCATTTCACCTCACGCACTAATTTGATCAAAAGTTGCTTTGTCAATTTTTGACCGAAATAATTTGGCGCCCACCGTGGGGCAAACGGTGCTTTGATCATTATTCACTCTCAAACTAAACCCTACTCTCAATATCCACAACATGTCTTCACAACCCAAGATTGTTTCATCTTCTGCCGCAGCCTCAGAATTCTCAGCGAGGCCGCCCATGCCTCCTCCTTCTGGTGGTATCCCGAAGAAGCCTGATAATGTCCAGAAGAAGACTGCTACTCTTGTGTTCTTGGGATCGAAACCATCTTCCTAGGATCCCATCATGGTGTCCAACAACGACCTTCTCTCTCTGTACAATCGGCTACAGGAACAGATGGATCGCCAGAACAAGACCAACCAGATGCTCGTGAGGGAATTGGAAGATGTCAAGAAAGCCAAGAAGCCGGCGGAAGAATTCACACCACTAATCCCGAGATCTCTGGATTTCACTCCTCCAGGATCCTCAAGATTGGTGTATCCAGAGCCAACCACGGCATACAACTCTGGACCCCCATCTTTCCAGCATTTGGGGTCTGCGGGATTGCACTTATCTGGATCTCAAGGATACCCGTTTGCGTCTTTTGCTGGGCCTTTTCAACATGCAGGATCGTCAGAATCGTCATAGCTGGGAGGACCCTCTGGATTGTTCCAACAGTCTGGATCCTCAGGATTGTTCTATCAGGCTAGTCCTTATTAGCAGGCGGTATCTTCTGGATTAGCTCAAGCTCAGCAGTCCTCAGGATCCTCTGATGTGCACCAGGGAGACTTTATCCCGATGCAGGCTAACACTCCAACTGCTCCGCTTACCTACCCTAGAAATACTATGTTTGGGAATACGAGCTACAACACCCAGACCGCTCCTCAGAATATTAATCAGGGTAATTCTTTCAATACGATTCCTTTTAATGCTAATCAAGGATTTTGCAGGATGCGGGCATAAGTTCGAGTTTAGCCCGAGAATTACAAAAACTTAAGGACATGATATCGAATGTCCCCGGCGTAATCTGTCCCATAGCTGAAGTCCCCACTGATAGTCACAGGATATCCCGGTTTGTGCCATCAATTAGCGATGTACAGATCCTAAAACGGTTTCAAACCCCATATATGAAACTATATGATGGGGTTTGAAACCGTTTTGGGATCTGTACGTCGCTAATTGATGTCGTACAATATAAAGAACGTATGGAGATCAATCCAATCCCTATGGAAATAAAAGAGGCATGTCTTTGCAAAGGGTTTGGGTCTACCTTGACCGGAGCAGCCATGAAATGGCTACTGAGTATTCCTCCTAACACTATCAATTCTTTTTCTTATTTAGTTAACATGTTTAATAACCAATTTTCTTGCAGTAGAACTTTTGAGAAAATGACAGGTGATCTTTATAGGGTTACCTAGAATCCTGGGGAATCCTTGAGAGATTTTATTACCAGGTTCAGTAAGGAGTCGTTGGAAATCCCAAATCTAAACCCAGCTTCAGCAGTGGAATCTCTCAAGTTGGGATTAGAAAATGACTCCTCTTTCTATGATGATCTCGTTATGACTCCATGCAGGTCATTAGACGAAGCAAGAAGCAGGGCTTTGAGGTTTATCAGGCTAGAAGATGACAAAAAAAATTCTAAGCTCGATATCCCGAAGTATGATCAGATGAACAGGAAATCCGAATCCCCAGGAAAATCATATCGAGCAAAGCCTTATTACAAGCCTGATAACTCCAGGATTAATGTAGTAGATGAGGAAAACGATGAAGAATATCTTAAGATCTATGAATATTGTTTTTCTGTTGATATTGGTGGATTAATATGTGCTATGCAGGATTTAGGTGAGAAAGCCAGGTGGCCAAGGAAAACGGAGAGACTAGGAGCCTGGAAAGACAAATCAAAATGATGTGCTTTCCATGAAGACTTTGGGCACTTGACCGATGATTGCATTGCACTTAGAAGGGAGATCAGCTATCTTCTCAGCAAGGGCCACTTGATAGAGCTACTTGGCAAGAAGAAGGGAAGAGAGCAGGATCCCGAGAAAATTCCTGAAAAGCCGACTCCTCCACCAACAGATGCAAGAAAAATCATGTTCATATATGGAGGATCCGACATCTGTGGAACCTCTTATTCTGCTACAAAGAGAAATGCCAACCAAAGAAAGTTAGAAGTGGCTGACAGGCCAACAAAGACATCTATTCTCACTAAAGAGAGGATTATATCCTTTCGATGAAAGTGATAGAGTCAATGTTCAGGATCCTCATCATGATAGTTTGGTAATAACTTTATATGTGGCTAACCATTATGTTCGCAGGATCCTCATAGATGGTGGAAGCTCTGTCAACATTATTCAATTAGACGTGCTGAAAAAGATGAATATTCCTGAGGATGAGATCGTCCCCAGTTCCTCAGTGTTGGTTGGATTCAGTGGAGAAACTAAGAACACTATTGGGGAGATTAAGCTCCCAATATATGTCGAAGAGGTAAATAAAGTGCAAAATTTTTATGTTATTGACTGTTTATCTTGTTGCAATATTATATTAGGCAGGCCCCGGATACACGATATGAAAGCAGTTCCCTCCACTTATCACCAATGTGTGAAACTCCCAAGTCCGTGGGGAGTTATCAAAATCATCAGTGACCAACAAGACGCGAAGAATTTCTACACCTCTTCCATGAAGTGTACTGCCAAACCCCAGCAGGCGTAGCAATTACAGAAGCCAACACGAGGTGTAATGTAGGCCAGGGAAAAAGAAATTAAAGAAGTACCTCTTTATCCCGAGGATCCTGAAGTCAAAGTGCTGATAGGAACTAGCATTCCTGAGGATATTGAGTCAAAATTGCTCGATTTTCTCAAATCAAGGCTGTCAACATTTGCATGGAAACATGAAGATATGACAGGTATTTCCAAAGATATTATAACACATAAACTTGGAATTGATAATTCTTTCGGGCCAATCCATCAAAAAAGAAGAAAATTTGCACCTGATAGAATACTAATTATTCAAGAAGAAGTAGAAAGACTCTTGAAGGCAAAAATGATTAGGGAAGTTCAATATCCCCGATGGTTAGCAAATGTGGTGGTCGTACGGAAAAAGAATGGCAAATGGAGAGTTTGTGTGGATTTCACAGACTTGAATAAGGCTTTTCCTAAAGATCCATTCCCTCTACCACACACTGATTCAATGGTGGATGCTACAGCCGGCCACGAGATGCTGACATTTATGGACGCATCCTCAGGATTTCAGCAAATCCAGATGGAGCCTTCAGATCAAGAAGATACGGCCTTCATGACTCCCCCAGGTATTTATTGTTATATTGCTATGCTCTTTGGACATAGAAATGCAGGTGCAACCTATCAGAGGTTAGTTAACATGATGTTCAAAGAGCCACTGGGGGACATAATGGAGGTCTATATTGATGATATGGTGGTGAAGTCCAAGAAAGCTAAAGATCACCTTCAAGATCTTAAGACCGCATTCGATATCCTCGACAAATACAATATGAAGCCGAATCCTTCAAAATGCCATTTCGGAGTGAAGGCTGGCAAATTCTTGGGATATATGGTCACCAAAAGGGGGATAGAGGCGAGTCCAGAGCAGATACAAGCTATCCTGAATCTGAAATCCCCAGAATCAGTCAAGGATGTTCAAAGGCTAACCGGCAGGATAGCAGCACTCAACATATTCATATCCAAATCCTCAGAAAAGTGCAAAGAATTTTACGATGTCCTGAAGAAAAACAAGAGGTTCGAGTGGACCAGTAAGCATGAGGAAGCTTTATCATCATTAAAAGCTTATCTTTCTTCTGCTCCTCTACTGGTAAAACCCGAGGAAGGTGAATCACTATCTCTATATCTTGCTGTATTAAATAATGCTATAAGTGCAGTTTTGGCTAAGGATCTCGAAGGTCAACAACACCCCATATATTATGTAAGTAAAAGTCTTTTGGATGCTGAAACCAGGTATTCTTATCTTGAGAAATTAATTTTAGCCCTTATTATGGCATCTACTAAACTTAGACATTATTTTGAAACTCACCCTATATGTGTTAAAACTAACTATCCTATAAAGTCTGTTTTGAGAAAACCAGAAATGTCAGGTAGAATGGCGAAATGGGCAGTAAAGCTAAGTGCATATGATATAACATATGAACCTAGGACTGCTATCAAATGCCAGACATTAGCAGACTTTGTGGCTGATTTCACCAGTGAACTTAAAGAAAAGGCAGACTTGGAAGTCCAACAACTTGAAGAAACCAAAGATAAGTGGACTCTATACACTGATGGTGCTTCAAATGTTAGAGGAACAGGTCTTGGGATTCTGCTGAAATCGCCATAGGGGGACATTATACCTCAATCCATATCCTGCGGATTTCAAGCCACAAATAATGAGGCAAAATATGAAGCTTTGATAGCAGGATTACAACTAGCAATCGACATGAAAATCAGGTTTATTCAAGTACATGTTGATTCATTGTTATTAACTAATCATTTTAATGGTTCATATACTGTTAGAGGAGAAAGACTAATGAAATATCTAGAGCTAGTAAAAAAACTAGCAAAGTGTTTCGAAATGTTTGATATTTCGCAGGTACCTCGCCCTAGCATATTTAGCTTCATCCTTCAGGATACCAGAAGGTGTCAAGATCCCTATCATACATATCTTGAGCCCAGCAATAGAAGAACAAGCTATCAATGAAATATCAGAAGATGGTAGAGATATGGGAGTCACGAGTCCTGAGGATAATGAAAGTTCTTGGATTATTCCAATCAAGGAATATATTCAGGAAGGAGTTATTCCCAAGGATGAAAACCCAAGAGCTTTTTGCATAAAGGTAATCCCATATACTATAATGAATGATATATTATACAGAAAATCTCTTGAAGGACCATATCTTAGGTGCTTGGAGAAGGCAGAATCTCAAGAAGTTCTTCAGGATATCCATGATGGAGATTGTGGGAATCACACTGGGGGCAGAGCACTATTCTCCAAGATCCTGAGGACGGGGTATTTCTGGCCAACGATGAAGAAGGATGCTATGAATTATTCTCAGAAATGTGATGCATGCCAGAGACACAACAACATTTTGCACCAGCCAGCAGAACCATTATATCCTATCATATCCCCTTGGCCTTTCATGAAGTGGGGGATGGATATCGTGGGGGAAATTACCAAGAGCCCCAGGAGGAAAAGTCTTTATGTTGGCTATGACGGATTATTTCTCGAAGTGGATCGAAGCGGAAGCCTTTGTTCAAGTTAGAGAGAAAGAAGTTATCTCATTCATCAAGCGCAATATCCTGACAAGATTTGGGATTCCGGCAGAGATAGTGTGTGACAATGGCTTGCAATTCATCGGCAAGAGAACAACTAACTTCTGTGCCAGTTGGGGAATCAAGATGATCACATCAACACCTGTCCATCCTCAAGCTAATGGACAGGCCGAATCAAGCAACAAAATCATCATCAATAACTTGAAGAAGAAGTTCGGGTCTAAGAAGGGGAAGTGGGCCGAGGAACTACCTTTCGTTCTTTGGGCAGATAGAACCGCTTTGAAGAATGCTACTGGTCAGACTCCTTTCTCATTAGTGTTTGGAGCTGAAGCAGTTATCCCCACAGAGATGGTTATCCCGACGGCCAGAGTCACTCATCAAGATCCCGAAGATAACACTCGAAGTCTACTTGAAGATCTAGATGCAGTAGAAGAACTCCGGGATTTGGCAAAAATCAGAATGGCTTCTTATCAACAGAAGATAGCAAAGTCCTACAACAAGAATATCAGAGTTCGAAGGTTTCAAGAAGGGGATTTGGTTCTCCAAAAAGCATTTCAAAATACTACCAATCCTGCAGATGGGAAGCTCGCACCAAAGTGGGAAGGTCCTTACTTGATCGATTCAGAAGCAGGAAAGGGGGCATACAAATTGTCTACTTTGAATGGTGACTTGCTACCAAGGGCTTGGAATGCTATACACCTCAAAAAATATTTCATGTAAGACTTCTATCCCAAGGATAACTGTTATACTAAACAGTCAAGGTATGTACTCGAACTTACACTTTTTTTCATTTTTGATATTATTATTCTTCAAACAAGGAACTGTAAAGCATCGGAGGGGTGTTAGCCACCCCTCACTTAGAGTTAACTGTTTTGTAGATATGAGGAAATGAAGTTAACTTGGGCCTTCGTCGCCAGTTTCTAAGGGCTTTGTCGCCAGCTTATTCCTAAGGTATAAGGGATTTTCACCTCTTCTAAGGTTTAAGGGATCTTCATCTCTTTTTAAGATCGCCCATAGAGAACGTTTATTCAGCCTTAGTTTGAGAGGCGGGGCCAGCACATGAAATATAGTGACTTGTTACCTCGTTATCCTCGGCTATTGGTTTGGATCTTGAGGTTTAAGGGATCTTCATCTCTTCTTAAGACGCCTGTAGCGCATGATTTATTCGGCCTTAGTTTGAGAGGCTGGGCCAGCACATGAAATATAGTGACTTGTTACCTCGTTATCCTCGGCTATTGGTTTGAATCACAAGTTTATGGTAGATGTACCATAATCTAAGGTTAAAGAGATTTACATCTCTTCTAAAGGGCCTCGTCGCCAGTTTATTCTTAAGGTTTAAGAGATTTACATCTCTTCTAGAAGGCCTTGTCGCAAGTTCGTTTCTAATGGTTTAAGAGACTTTTCATCTCTTCTAAAGGGCATTGTCGCCAGTTTATTTAGGCTTTGTCGCCAGAATTTCTAAAAATATTTTCACGATAATGCTAATGTCACAATTCTATTGCTATATTCCCAGGATAAGAAGAATATTCTGAACAATGATCTTGTTGCAAAAATAAGATGGTCTAGACATTATCCAGGTTAATTGATATGCGGTTCTGGTATGATTTACTATTTGTGAATATTCTATCTTTTGTTTTAATTACAAGATAAAGTTTATGACTTGGTATTGGTTTATTGGCTAAAACTTAAGTTATTACTAAGAAAATTTTCATTTTTAACAAACTTATAATTTTTCTCTAATAACGGAAACAGGGATTTTCGAAGGACTGATCTATTCTCATAATAATGTTAACTTTAGTCGGTGCTGAAACATAAAATTTTGTTGCCACATGGGTAACAGTTTATCATTAGAAAATTTAACAACTGAAATTGGTAAAAACAGCAGTCAAATTTTGGGGACAATTATTAGGGCCCAAATTTTATAGTCGGATCTATGCTCAGGATCCCGAATATGTTCAGGATTCTCAAATAAGTTTAGTATCCTGAGTGTTAATGCTAATAAATAGATATTTCTCTCTTGGTGTTGATTTATAATTGCATATATTAATTGTTGATTTAATCCATGCGAAATACACGGTTGGTGGTTACATAAAACGTGTGGAATGAGTTATAACCGCTGGGATTAAAGTCCAAGTAATGGTTAATGGTCAAATATTGATTATTATGCTAAAATCTCGCACTTATAGGTAATATTAACATGTGTGGGACCACATTTGATGAGTAACTCCCAAAAGAATCAGTCAAAGACGTGGAATGAACATTGAAGAACGTGGATAGACTCAAAAGAAGAGTTCCTCAACGGCTATATTGGAAGACTCTTTCAGTTCCGGGATACTCGGAGAGTTAGTTAGGGATTCCGAGCTATCCTTCCAGTGTCAATATCCTGAGGATGATATTTCGTCCTATATTATTTTTATTTGTTTTGCAGATAAGACTACGTGTTAAATATGCTAATATGAACGTGGACTTACAACGGCTAGTGCTTGAACTTCGTCAAATGGAACGTGGGCAAGCAACAGATTATGGAAGAAATAGTCTAGGGTTTCCGGTTATTTCGGGATAACAGTTGTAATCTTTTATTATAAATACCAGCTGATAATATCTTAGAACACACACTCTCACGACCTAGCTTACTAGCAGTCACTGTAACACTTAGCTTTCGATATTCTATCAGCTCCACCACTTGTAATCACCTATTTTTGATATTAATAATATCGACGGTGATAGTTTTCACCATCCGGGGGTTTTTTGTGCCGGAGATCATAATAATCAAGCGTTAATTCGACCAAAAGTTAAGTTCATAATCTTTAACCGAAGTGATTCAACTAAAGATTACGACGTAAACTCTTGACCGAAACGAAAATTATCATAATCAAGGGTTTTTTCCCTCGTAATCATATCGTTGTGTTCGATCTTATCATCAACAAGCACTTCACCTCACGCACTAATTTGATCAAAAGTTGCTTTGTCAATTTTTGACTGAAACAGATACCCAATCCTGTTCCTCTTACGTTGGATTCTCCATCAGTAAAGAGGATCCAAGGATCCTTAGTTTCTTCCAGTTGTTAAACCTCCAAGTCAACTTCTTTCTGCATGCCGCTAGTGAAATCAGCCACAAAGTCTGCGAGTGCTTGTGACTTGATGGCTGTTCTAGGCTCATACTAAATATTTGCACTCAGCTTCACAGCCTACTTGGTCATCCTTCCATCTGGTGCTGAGGATAAGTAATCCTTAAGAGCCTTTAGAGATAAAATTGATGACCCGAGCATTAGGTGGTGGTGGAGCTGCTTTCTGTGGAATTTCTTCGGGATCCTGGATTCTTGCTTTCTTGTCAGGTGACTCCTGTTTTGTTGGAGTTCCTAATCGTTCTTGGATTCTTTTATCATCCTCTAAACTTATAAACCTGAGTGCCCTGTTCCTTACTTCATCTAATGTCCTGCATGGGGTCATAACAATATCATCATAAAATAGGGAGTCCTTTTGAAGTCCCATCTAGAATGCTTCAACAGCCGTAGCCATATCAAGACTAGGGATCTCTAGGGCCTCCCTGCCAAACCTTGTAACAAAATCCCTAAGGGATTCATTATAAGGTTGGACAACTGTTAGTGCACGGTTTTGCGTCTAGAGTCTTTGTATTTAAAGTTAACTTTTTGTTAATGTTTATTGTAATAAATAGTTTTATTTATTAACCAGATCGCTAAGTTAAAGGCTAGTTCGCTAGGGGATGTTAGCGAACTAGCCAAGTAATGTATACCTTCCTGATTCGTTAGAAATGTTAACGAATCAGGGGATGCTTCGTTATGGTTATTTATGTAACGAAGGTGAAGCTGGTTCGCTAGGGGATGTTAGCGAACCAGATTACCCTCTATATATAGTGAACTACTATTCACTTTTAATGTAAGTTTTTGAGTGAATTAACGTATTTTGTGTATTCCAGATCTCTCTCAAAGCTTCACACCTAATATTATACAATCAATCATACATACTGATAATAATGATAATAATAATAGATAATCACATATATATATACACTGAATTAAGGTAATTAAGAGTTAGATCCGTATAATAGTATTAATAGTATAAACGTAGATCTGAGAATCAGACTGTGATAATTATTATTGATACGAACTAGTCCGGGATCAAACAAGTGGTATCAGAGCTGTTGGTGCTCAATTTACACTTGATTTGGTGTTTTATTTGTTTCGTTTTTGTTAGTTTTCGGTTTTGTTTGGTTTTGAATCAATTGGTAGTTAAATTGGTTGAATTATGGATAATTTGGATTGGATTTGAGTTGATTTAAGTATTGGTAAGGTATTGTGAATTGGAATTGAGATTTGGATTGGTTAAGGTGATTCGGTATTGTTTTGGTTTGTGACCGAAACAGAGTGTGTGTTTTGGTATAATTGGATCGATAATCGAAATCGTTTGGTATCTTGGATTAGTGTACTAGATTCGCGATGTTGTTATGAGGATTTTAGTAGGTTGATTGTACGATTTGGTTGAGTAACGAGGTTGTATTATGAATTTGTTATTGTTGGGTTTCTGGGTTGATGTTCATAAGTTTCTGGAAATTCACTTTGAATGTTTGAAGATTTGAGGATGAACATGATTCGTTATCATCTTTCTGGTGATTCTCTATATGTTTCATCGTGATTCGTTATCAAATTTGTTACTTCGTTACCTTGTTCGTTAGCCAGTTCGTGTGAGTTATTGGTTCGTGTTATCTAGTTCGTTATCTAGATTAACCAATTCGTGTGACACGCATCCAACTTGGGATTTGTGTCCTAACAACCTTTGTCACGTGGCATAAGGTGTCAGAGTTTGTTACAAACGGTTGTAACAACCTGATTCGTTATAGTTGATTCGCTATCAACTGTAGCTGATTCGTTATCTTATTTCGCTAAGCATTCCTTAGTGTTTCGTTACTGATTATCATCTGATTCGCTAAACTAATCCTATCTGATTCGATAAGCTAATCCTTAGTGATTCGCTAAGTTTATTCTGGCGATTCGTTACTGATTACTGTCTAATTCGCTAAACAAATCCTTTGTGATTCGTTAAGTTGACTCGTTAAGTTGACTTTTGATTCGCTAAAACACTCACCTCATTCGTTAAGGTACTTCGTTGCTGATCAGTCTTAACTTCTTTAAGAGTTGATTCGTTAAACACTGTTAATAGTTCGCTATAACTGTTCTCAGTTCGCTATAATAGTTCACAATTCGCTACACAGTTCGTTAAACCTAGTTCTTTAAACTTGTTTAATTTTCAAATATGGCCGGTATGTATGCATTGGCGTCTCAAAACATGTTGATGCAACAAATGTTACAACTTGATACTGAGATAGGTTCACATTCTAAATGTCCAAGATTGATGAAGTTCAGTGACTTTGCCAAGTGGGAACCTTGGTTTCGTGCTCACTTAGGATCAGTTCATCCTGATTGTTCTTACTGTTTAGATGAGGTCTACACTGTACCTATGATTGGAGATGAGACTACGGGTTTTACACCAAAGGCTATCTCACAATACTCTGTTGAAGAAAAGAAAGCATTAGAGATAGAAATAAAAGCGTATTCTACTCTAACCATGGCCTTGCCTGAGACTATCTTTCACCAAGTGGGTAGCATAAAAAGATGTGCTGCTTTATTTCAACATCTTCGCATGAGAAGTATGGGTAACACAGCAGAGAGTAAAAGTAATGCTTAAGTTTCAGTTTGGAAACTTTAATCTGTTGAAAGGTGAGACGGTTGAAGAAATGACAACAAGATTCAATCACTTGATTGCTGAGATGGACAAGATGCAAATTGAAGTTCCTGAAAGTGATAAAATTGATACTATCAAGAGTATACTTCCAAGTTCTTATTCCACATTCTTAATGGTTCTGAAGGAAAACAATTATTTCTCAAATGAAGATCTGACTGCTAATGAATTTATGCAAAAGATTGAAGCCAGAGAATATGATCAAAAAATGTCAGAATTCTTCAAAAGAAAGTAATGATCCTTCGTTTTATGGTGGAAGTATGCCTTTTAGTTCAACCATATCTCCACTAACCGCTTTTCTTACTCAAGCTGTTGCAAGTGAAAATGCAAATGCTTCATTTAATGATCCACAAGCTTGTTTCTATACTACTGGAAATACATCTGGTAATTCTGGTTCATCTGGGGCATCGGGAAATTCATCTTCTACTAAACAATTCTCATTTCAACCAAACGTAAACATAAAGGAGGCTGAACAGAATTTTGCATTCTTGTCTGCTTTTATGTCTTCCTATGAGAATTTGGTGAGTAGTAAGATTGCCACAAGTGATTTAACAGATGAAGATTATGATCAAATTGATCCCGATGATTTAGAACTCATGGATTTAAAGTGGAACATGGCGATGATTGTTAGAAAAGTGAAGAAGTTTATACAAAGAACAGGCAAAGATCTTCCTTCATTGAGCAAGAATCTTGGGTTTGATAAACTAAAGGTTAAATGCTACAATTGTCAAGAATTTGGGCATTTCGCAAAGGAATGTGATAAACCTAAGAAAGAATACACTTGTTCGAGAAATCAAGATCAAAATGATTCTGGAAAGTCTTCAAGTTCAAAACCATCATCTTCTGGAAATCAGGCAATGTTGTCTAATCTGGATGTAATGATTGGTCTCAAAAATTGCTTTGCAACAACAATCAAGCAAACCTAGCAATGTTTGGAATTGGTGAAAATTCTCAAGATGCTAGTGGAAGTAATTTGTCATCTGATAATGATTCTGGATCCGAGTCGGATGATTCAAGCGAAAAACTTCCAATTAATTTTGCTTGTATGGCGAAGATCAGCAAATCTTCCACGTCTGCTTGCACAGCCAACCAGAATGAGGTTAGTAAATCTACTTTTTCTAAGGTATCATGTGTTGATTGTGATTATAACAAGTCTAAAATTGATTCATTAAAACTTCAAAATGACAATTTACTGAAAGAGATTGTATCATTGAAAGATACTTATAGACAATCCTTGAATTCTCAAATTAACTCAAGAGAAAAGATTGAGGCTTTGAATATAAGTAATCATGATTTGAAAGCCGAGTTATCTGTGAAAATGACAATTAATGACCAAAAGTTTCAGGAAATCTTGAAACATCGTTCTAAGATAACTGAGCTTGAGAACGAGGTTCTTGAGTTGAAGAACAAGTTGGGTAAATTTCGAAATTCTTCATTTTTGTTGAATGAAATTATTGAAGTTTCTGGAAAACAAAAGGACTCTAAAAAGGGTACAGGTTTTGTAGAAATTCTTCCACCATTTCACAACGACTATAAAATGAATCCTTTTGCTAAAAAGGAAGAAGAGGTAATTTTGAAAGAACCTGTGATTTCAGAAAATGTTAAATCTGTTAAATCTAAAAATGTTAAAACCCAAGTTGCTCCTCAAAAATCTCATGTTCAAAGCAAAAAGGTGTTTGTTGAACACGATGACGAGGTCATTATCGAGGATGTGTTTGAACCCGATATTATACACAAGAATAAGAACATTCCTAGTTCTAATCATATTCTGTGCGAGCCTCACGAATTTGAGGAAGCAGTGTATGGTTCACACAAACCTCAAGAGAAAAAGGAAAATTCAATGAAAGTGAACTCTATGAAGGCAAAGAAGTCGGAAAAACCGAAAATTTCTGATGAGGATTTAATGCGTTTCATTAATCCTTCTAGTTCTAAGCCATCTGCTGCTACAGTTTTTAAGTTAAAGGGAATGGACACAATGTTCACTGAAAAAGACATTCCAATTAGTATCATTAAACTTGAACTAATTGAAAGTGTGTTTTACAATGAAACTTCTAAAGTTCGTGAACTTGAACGTCAATATGCTCAAGCGAAAACTTCAGTTTCATCATATCTAATGACAAGAGCAAAACAAGTTTTAAAACAAGCTAAGCAAGTTAAATTTGTTAAGTCAACAGGAACTGACACCTTGAAAAGTTTTTCAAACTGTTCTAATTTAGATTTTTACTTAAAGAAGAAATCTGAATTATCTGATGAGTTTGCTAAGAGAATGACTAAAAATGTGAGTCATCAACAAACTTCTGAGTCATTCATTCCAAATACCTCGCATAATCATCGTGTAGACATGCGAACTTGTTTCTTGTGCGGTCAACTTGGTCATGTTGTGAGAAATTGTAGTCAGCAGAACTATCAGAATCTTCATCCTTTTATCAAGGACAAATCTAAGTTCCATTGGTCAAGGAGATCCTGAAACGACCTGTGTCGTATGCTGATGATACTCATATTTTGTTCTCTAATGTGAATCCTCGTAAGGTGGTTCATGTTAATGAGACTCATGGTCAAGTTAAATCCAAGTTTGTTCCAACTGCTCCTTTGTGTAAGAATGAAAATTCAAATGTGGTTCAGGCAGCGTATCTAAGACGAAAGTCAAAGAAACCTGCAACTTATTCACAAGTTGCTGAACAACAAATGAATGCAAGTAAAGTTAATTTTTCCCAAGAAAACCAAGAGGTGCCCAAGACTGAGGCATGGGGTGCCTTTTTGAACTAATCACTTTTGTTTGTGTGTAGGGTTCATCCAAGACCATTTCTGGTGAAAACTGGATTATGGACAGCGGATGTTCTCGCCATATTACTGGAAATCTCAACTTCTTATCAAATGTGAGAAATATTCAAGGAGGTTATGTGGCGTTTGCTGGGAATTCTGGGGGTATGATCACACAAGAAGGTGAAGTGTCGAATGGGAAGATTACATTTGAGAAAGTAAATTATTGTAATAAAGTTGATCATAACTTATTGAGTGTGTCACAGATTTGTGATAAGAAATACACTACCGTTTTTACTGATAGAGAGTGTCTTATTCTGAAACCGGGATACGTGATTCCCGAGGACATGGTTGTCATGCGATCACCACGATCAAATGATATTTATGTCTTGAATATGAACTCTAGAGTATCTACATCGATCGAAACGTGTTTTGTCTCGAAAGCAACCGAGAAAGACTCGATTCTATGGCATCATAGAATGGGTCACATACACGTTAGAAAGATGAATTTTAATGGCAAACGATTTGGTTGAGGGGGTGTCGTTGAAAAATTTTAAGTTATCAGATCATTGTGTTGCTTGTAAGAAGAGCAAACAAAAGAAGAAATCGCACACATCTAAGGTATTCAATTCCATTGGTACTCCGCTAGAACGACTTCATATGGAATTGTTTGGTCCAGTGAATCGTGCGAGTATTTTTGGAGACTGGTATTGTCTTGTCGTGACAAATGATTATTCGAGATATTCGTGGGTTTTATTCATGAGCTCGAAAGATCAAACGCCTGTTTTGGTACAAAACCTTATCACGAAAATCGAATCACTTTACAAACAAAAGGTGAGGAGAATTCGGAGTGATAATGGAACAGAATTCAAGAACACTATGTTGGATTTCTTTTGTATCCAAAAGGGAATTCACTGAGAATATAGTGCACCCTATGTACCTCAACAAAATGGCGTTGCTGAAAGAAAGAACAGAACCTTGATTGAAACTGCAAGAACAATGCTTGCTGATTCTAAGCTTCCCGTGCAATTCTGGAATGAGGCTGTGAATACGGCTTGTTATACTCTCAATCGTGTTCTAACAGTTAAACGACTAAAGAAGACCAGTTATGAATTATTGAATAATCGTAAGCCTAACTTAAAGTATTTGGAACCTTTTGGGTGTCCTCGTACTATGCTGAAGAAGGATGCGGGTAAATTTGAAGAGAAAGCCATTGAAGGGTATTTCTTAGGGTATGCGTCACCTAAGAAGCGAGTTTTCAATTTTACATCCGGTTGTGTCGAAGAGTGGTACCATGTTGATTGTCAGAAGTACACTACTCCTTCACAAGGGAAAGGTCCCGAATGGATGTTTGATTATAATGGCCTATTTAATTCGTTCACCCCATCAACTGATCATCCAGATGAAGATGTAGTTCGGGTGTATTTTGAAGAACATTTGGAAATTCCACGATTTGCAAGTTCAAATGATGTTGAAGCTCTAATTGCTGCTCCAACTGAAGAACCTGAAAACGAAGCTCCTGTTCATTTTGATACTGCTTCTACCTCATCTGATGATAATGCTTCCATAGTTGAGAATAATGTTTCATCTCCTGAGTTGGGTGAACATTATACTAACTTATTTGAAAATGTTGTTGTGTCTGAAAATCCGACTATCAGGATTCATAATTATCATCCACAAGAAAACATTATTGGAGACCTTGATGTAGGGGTTCAGACACGACATCAAATCGCCTCTTCTAGTGACAATAATGCTCTCTGTGTTCATGCTGACTTATACACATCTGAAATTGCAGCTGTTGCTAAGTTTTCCTGTTTTCTATCTCAAGTCGAGCCAACAACTCCTCGTGTGGCTTTACAAGATCCTTCTTGGGTAGAAGCTATGCAAGAAGAACTACAACAATTTGCTAGTTTAGGTGTTTGGGATCTTATTGATAAACCTGCTAGAATCAAGAAGGCAATTCCGACTAAGTGGGTATATAAGTGTAAGAAGGATGATCTTGGGGTAATTGTGAGAAACAAGGCACGTTTAGTGGTGCAGGGATTTCATCAGCAAGAGGGTATTGATTACACTAAGGTTTATGCGCCAGTGGAAAGATTAGAGTCGATTCGAATCTTCCTGGCTTATGCTGCTTACAAGAACATCAAAGTCTATCAAATGGATGTTAAAAGTGCTTTTCTCAATGGTGAACTACACGAAGAAGTGTTTGTCCAACAACTACCTGGTTTTGAAGATCCTGAGTATCCAGAACGTGTTTACCGATTAAACAAGGCATTATATGGTCTTCATCAGGCCCTCTGAGCTTGGTATGGCACGCTCGCCGACCATTTGGCGGATAACGGCTTCAAACGTGGAACGGTTGACTGCACTTTATTTTACAAGAATATTGGTGACGATCTTCTCCTTGTTCAGATTTATGTTGATGACATAATCTTTGGGTCTACGAACGACAAATTATGTAAGGAGTTCGAGAAGTCTATGCAGACCAAGTTCGAGATGAGCTCGATGGGAGAGATGAATTTCTTTTTAGGGCTGCAGGTTCACCAGTCTGATAAGAGAATCTTCATTCATCAGACAAAATATGTGAACGATGTCTTGGAACGGTTCAAGATTACTGCCGGAAAAATCCCTTCTACTCCTCTTCCAGTGGGTCACAATTTATCACCGGATGAATTGGAGGATACCGTTGATCCGACCCTTTATCGTTCTATGATTGGTTCTCTAGTGTATTTAACTGCTTCTCGACCCGACATAATGTTTGCTGTTTGTTTGTGTGCTAGGTACCAAACTAGTCCCCGAGTGACTTATCTGGCAGCGGTCAAGCGTATTTTGCAATATCTACGGGGAAATCCTGACATCGGGTTATGGTACCACAAAGATAATACTTTTGATCTTACCGCCTACTCAGACTTAGATTATGGAGGATGCAAGATGAATTTCAAATCAACGACTGCAGGATGTCAATTTTTAGGAAACCGGCTTGTTTCCTGGCAGTGTAAGAAGTAGACAACGGTCTCCACTTCAACCGCCGAAGCTGAGTATGTTCAGCCTCGAGTTGTTGTTCCCAGGTTTTGTGGATACAACATCTTTGCGAATACGGTTTGAAGTTTCTTACTACTCCGATCCTGATTGATAACTCTGCTGCTATTAGTATCACCAAGAATCCCGTACAACATTCTAAAACGAAACATATTGAAATTCGATATCATTTTATACGGGATTGCTATGAAAAGAAATTAATCGATCTTGAGAAAGTGCACACTAATTTTCAAAAAGCCGATCTATTTACCAAAGCTTTTGATAAAAACACGTTTTAAATTTTTGCTTGGTTTAAACGGATTGAAGACCCTCGCTGATATCCTTAAACAAGGATGACTATCTTTATTTTCTGTTATTTTTTTCCCTTTTATAATTTATTTTAGTTTTAGGGGGAGAAAATCTAGAAAATACAAAAAGATTATGTTTTTCGTTTGTATAGATAAAATCCAAAAACATTGAAAAATACTAAAAAAAATCAAAAATAGTGTGTTTTGATGTTTTTATGTTTTTATATTTTCTGAAAAACCAAAAACATTTTAAATTTAGAAAATTCCAAAAAGATTGTGATTTTTGTTTGTATAGAAAACCATTTGAAAAAGTCAAAAAGAGTGAATTTTTCTGTTTTGTAAAGAAAATCCGAAAAGGCAAAAAGATTGTGGTTTTAGTTTGTAAAGAGAAACCAAAAAGATTTTCACTTATGATCGCTGAAAATTATGTCATTTGCTTCTATTTTGAAGCACATATACTTGTATATGTTTGGTCCTGATAATTTCTTGAAATCTTCGGGTTAGTCATTTATCTGACAAATGGAAAGTATTTGGGGCGTTTATTAAGTATTCTATTTTATTTTAGCTAAGAATTTAGTCAGTTATTTAAGTTTGTAAAACATGCTTGCATGTCTTGGTCCTGTTTTCTACTTGTAGATGAATAGGATAGCCATAAATTTGTGGGCTTAAGTTAACTGGGGAAATCTTTAAATCATTTTATGCTTCTCAAAATTTTGAGTTTTTGAAGCAAAAAGAGAAAATGATAGTACATTGATTATTTGACCCCAAATCCAGAAAGAAATAAGCTTAAAAGACTGTGTGCTTAATCATTGGTGCATTGATAGGTCTTAAACAAGCTGTTAGAGTAAAGTAAGTGATATAAACTTAAAGAAAAGCCAAATTGAAAGAGGTGTTAGTCTCTAGCAAAAGTCTCGGTGAGGATTGCAGAAATGTAATAACCAGTCATACTCAAGCCTTATACTTGTTTGATCATCCAAAAATAAAATAAAGCAAATAACAAGCGTTAGGATTCTGGACACTGTGAGTCTTTATGCGGATTAATCATCTGGGTATTCATAAGCATGAATATTTCACTCGCTTTCAAGAAGCAAACCCAAAGTCATTAAACGTGATCACCGATGTACTTTGTACAATCTAAATTACTGACTTGATCAAAATCCGCTGTCAGTCATACAATTGTTCCTCCCTTGCGTGCGTCTTAATACCAATAAGAAACGGACCCCAGGGGATACAATGTATGTAAGCCGACAGATGGACTCGTGCATACTCACTCACAGTAAAGGAAACTTGATGCATTGCTTAAAAGTTCTCAATTAGTATCAAAAATTTTGATCAACATTATAATAGTTTAAGTCAAGTTGGGGTGATTTGGAAAATATCAAATTAAGCTTGAACCGAGATTAGGGGCTGATAGTTTCTGATATTCTGTGCGCTAATTGAACCTTAAATCATATCACAAAAATGCTCGAAGGTTTGTTATAAGATTTAAGTGGACAACAATATCAATGACCGACTTAACGCCAGTCATAATATCGCTGAAATATAAAACTGTGATGGAAGGGCAATTTGGTCAATATGATTCTCTGCTCAAAACTCAACAAAAATACAAAAATATATTTCTTTTGATAAATCATTGAAAAACACAAAAATATTGTCTATTTTTATTATTCGGATATTCTTTTGTAAATACATTCTTTATTCTTTATTTTACAAAATACCAAAAAGATTTTATTTCTTTTTCTTTTTAAATATTTATGTTATGTTTCGTAAGAAATGAAACGCTTTTTAAGGTATTTGGTTGTCGGGATAAAAAGATTCTCGATAACCTAATTTATTTATTTTATTTAATTATTTAATTCTTTTAATTATTTAATTTAATATTAAATAAAATATTTTATTTCGTTAAAATCCAATTCGTTATTTATGGATAACGAACTAGGTGATTCTTTAGCGAACTAGCTTCTGGTTCGCTCACCTAATTCGCTTCCGCACTCTGTAACGAATCATCCCATTCGTTATGCATATTTAATGAATCAAGCAACGAATCAGGAAGTAATTCGCTAAACTAAGGTAACGAATCACATAGTGATACGTTAATTTAATTCATGCGAATTAGCTAATTCGCTAACTTTAATTTAAACGAATCGTTTGATTCGTGCAAGTTGCACCTCGGGAGGCGTGCAATTATATAAAAGGACAAGAAACCCAACAATTTTCTACACTGTTCTTCGTCTTCCTTCACCTTAAAGAAACTCTGTTCAAATTTTCTCTGAAATTTCGACCTTCTCGTTTTGACATTTCAAGGATATATTTGAGTTTCTTAGGTATATACGATTATTGCGATCTAATTTTCGTCAAAAATTGTTGTGAGTTGATAGCAAAATTATTGATTTTTTTAAGGGTTTAAGGGTTTCTGAGTTTTTAAACCTATTTATGTATAATTTATGTTAATAACTTGATTATTTTGCTGTCATTGTGATCGGAATGTGATTTCGATACCCTTGGTGGACTTCAATCATCATTTGATTGTTGTTTGCTGGGTTAATTATGATTACTTGTTATCGGTGGTTACAGTTAGTTCGTCTAACCTTGATATTTCAAGATGTTGAGTCTCAATCTCATCAATCTTAGTGTATTAGAGTGAGCACATTTTTTTGATAGCGAATCATCTAAATTAACGAATGACATTTATGATACTAAATTAAAGTTCAATATTCATTTAATTTAATTAAAAGTATTTAAATCATCTAAACGCGTAAATAACTTAACTACACATTTGCTTTGACGATAGATAGACACCATCTATAGATATGTTGATATATTTTGATATCTCTTCTCATATTCGATTTTATTTATACAGTAAAACATGGCTGATCAAGAACAAAAAAATCAACCACCACCAGAACAACCTCCACAGGATCAACAAGATCAACAAGCTGAAGTGATCTTATTTCCGTTTGATAAAAA
The DNA here is from genome assembly GCF_021521415.1 of Bidens hawaiensis. Classification (NCBI taxonomy): domain Eukaryota; kingdom Viridiplantae; phylum Streptophyta; class Magnoliopsida; order Asterales; family Asteraceae; genus Bidens; species Bidens hawaiensis. Next base: position 354,560 of record NW_027491042.1, read on the forward strand.
GCACAACATTTGTGCTTTTGTTGATCAAGATGTACCTGATTTGGAAACATTTGGAGATTTGTTGACTTTCTTACGACAATCAAAGATACACTACGCTATCACTGCTAGACCAAAGGTGTATCTAAGTATTATCAGACAATTTTGGAACACGGCTGCATATGTTGAAGAAAATCAGATCATCAGGGCTACAATCAATCAAACTCCAATTACAATTGATGTTGCAGTGATTCGCCGAGTACTTCAATTCGATGATAATGACGATTACCCGAGTGAATTTGACAGGTCATTAGTTAGAGGACTATTCACCCGTTTACCCGAGTGAATTTGACAAGTCCATGTTGACTAAGAATGGGGTGTGTGCACCATACAAGTATCTGCTACACATTTTAATTCATTGTATGAGTGGCTGTCGGGGTGGTTTTGATGAGTGTAGACTGACTTTGCAGTCGGCCTTTGTTGCCTTGATTCTAAACATGCCGTATAATTATTCAGAGTTAGTATTTGATCATTTGAAGAACAGGTTCAGCAAACTCTTCAGTCAAAGAAATTCTTTATGTATCCTCGCTTTTTACAGCTAACTATTCAAGATTTGATTTCGAATTTGGTGATTGATCGGACGTTGGTGAATGATTTACTTCATCAGGAACATATGACAGCAGATACCGTTCATCGTATGTTAACTTATAGAAAGGAGAAACCACAGAATAAACGGATGATTGGTCATATAATCAATCCGGATTATGTATGTCCTCCTAATGAGCGCTGGATCCACGACGATTCGGATTCCGAGCGTGAAGGGGGGAGAAGGTGAGAACAATGATGGTGGAGATGATGATGGGAATGATGGTGATGGTGGAGCTGGTGAACGATCTCTTAAAGAACAACAAGATGCAGTCGATGCTGCTCTAGCTGCCACCATGAAAGCTCAGTTGGAAAGAAAAAGAAAGGGTAAAGCTGTAGCTACTGGTGAACCATCAAAGAAGCCCCGTGTGTCTGCTGGGGATGGGGTAATCATTGGAACCCCACCACCACGTCATACAACGCCTCAAAGCTCGGCGGTGCCGCTAACTACTAGCACTCCGAGGCTTACTTTGATGACGACGTTGGTGTCACACGAGAGGCTTCTTATTCCTCAAATGGCGTTAACCGAGATACCGAGACCTCCTGCTGCATTGTCTACAGTATCTCCTACTACATCAATGAGACCTGCTCCTCCGCCAACAACTACCTCTCCTCCTCCTCCACCTCCGCCTAGTGATGTCTCATTCATGAGAATCACTCGGCCTCAAGGACCTGTTCAACCGGTACACCCATCCTTATACAACTTGCCACCTGGTCGTCAGACTGAGATGCTGTTAAATCTGCTGCATCTTTATGAAAATCAAATGGCAGCAGATCGACAGAACCAAGAACGACTCATGGAACATCAGAAGCGATTGATGAGCTACGTTTCATTTTGTCAGAAGGAAACGAAATCGTTGTGTGCGATTGTTGAGTCTCAGGGGGTGAAGTTAAAAGAACAAGAAGAGTTAATTTTACAATTAACTTGTAAAGAAGATGCCCTAAAGAAACTCAAGAACGACGATGAAAATCCTGATGAATCCGGTGCAGGAGGTGAGCCTAAACAATCTCATGGTTCATCTGCTGGTGCTGGTACAAGTGGGGGTGAAGACTCAAGTCAACAGATTGTCGTTTATCAAGATCCTACAACTGCCAAGCCGATTGAAATGATTGCAGCTAATACGGTGATATTCGTAGATGGATCTGGGGTGGTGAAAAGTGTGGTGAATAGGGACGAGATACAGGTTGGTGAGTTTGTAGAAAGATCCTTGACACGGGAGCAGATTTCAATACTGCTTGGGCTGAATGACGATCAATTAAATGTGTTAGAAGCTGAGCCCGATGTTGAGGTTGTGAATGAAGTAGGGTTGGATGAGGATCCGTTGTTTATGAATACGGATTTTATTTATGAGAATGAGGACACTGAGATGGAGGATGTGACTGCTGATGAGTACTCGGACTTGTATCAACACACGAAGGTTGATCAAGGTGCTCCGGTATTTCAAGAAGAGGTGTTTAAAGAGACTGAGGATGAATTGGAAAAGGTTGTGCAGCGATCAGTACCCTCACTCAAAGAAGTGACTGATGAGGACGTAGAAAGATGGTTCAAACGTTATAAAGTGGGTAAAATTATCAGTGCTTATCGTTATGTAGATCAAGAAAGAAAAGATACTGCTGCTGCTTGGGTTATGGCTAATCAGGTGACTACCTTCAAGACCGTTTCAAAGGTACACGGTGACATTGTTTCATGGGCTTATGATTCGGACCTTAAGGTATGTATAATCAAATGGGAGAAGGGTGTCCAGTATTATGAGTTTATAAGAGACGTTTTAACTCTACCGCGTTGGGATGTACGAACCCTAACGAGACGTCCGTTTATAAATCGTGGGGGTCACCAGCATGCTGATATGTTTCATCGGCATCTTCTCTTTGAGGTCAATCACGGCTTCAAGCTCTTTGAGCCTCAAGTCCCTAGACGAAAGCGTATTGATGAGATTGATCCAAGGACTGGCTGGAGGAATCTTGTTTTGAAAGTGAAGCCGCCCAAGACTATGAAGCAGGTTCCCGTGAAGACATTGCCTCAAGATATTTATCTGTCTTTCAACCGCTGGTATTATGACAACCACACCAGTGAGGCCATCATTGTTTTGGGAAGAGGTCTGAAGACTAAGTTTATCAAGATAATCGACCCAATGTGGTTGGTTAACTTATCAGAGACCGACAATGACGTGCTCTTCAGGAAGCAGATCTTGTTCGAGCGCCGAGAAGATTACGACCTGGCTATGCAATTCCAACGAGTTGTTCGTGTGTGTCATGAACATGGAATTCATAGTTGCAGAGACTGGCAGTCAATGCGCTTCAAATAAGTTAAAGACAAAGAGCTCAATACGAGGGAGTGTCTGTTAGTGCACGGTTTTGCGTCTAGAGTCTTTGTATTTAAAGTTAACGTTTTGTTAATGTTTATTGTAATAAATAGTTTTATTTATTAACCAGTTCGCTAAGTTAAAGGCTAGTTCGCTAGGGGATGTTAGCGAACTAGCCAAGTAATGTATACCTTCCTGATTCGTTAGAAATGTTAACGAATCAGGGGGTGCTAACATGAAAATGTTAGAAACCTTTGTCTTGAGATAATGTGAAAACGTTATAAACCGGTGGTATGGTACGTCTACCATAAATCATAGGATCCTCCATATAGCCGAAAGCAACGAAATTGTCAGCCACTAAGCGTGTACTGGTCCCGCTGCCCCGGACTATACGTTGGATAACGTGCGCTCCAGGCGAGAGTGTAGAAACTCTATTTATAAGAAAGGTGAAAACCTTTAAACCTTAGAGGATATGACTATCGGGGGTCATATCCAAACGTGGGCTAGGCCAAGAGAAATAGGATAGTACCTCGAATGTAAAGGAGAGGTGGCCAACCTCTTTGACATTGAACCTCTTATTGAAATATGCATTGTTACTTAAAAACTTGGAGAGGATAAATTGTTAAGAATATGTTACCTGGATTAATAATAGGAAATTGTAAAGAATAAGTAATCAGATAGATATTACCAATTTCGGGATCCTAGATCCTTTAAGGATAATATATCCTCTCAGGATACTGAATCCTGATCAGAAAAAATACTTTTTGAGGTGGATAGCATTCCATGCTCTTGGTAATCTGCTACCTTCCATTGTGAGCAAATGATATGCCCCCTTTCCTGCCTCCGACTCATTCTGATAGGGTCCGTCCCACTTGGGTGCTAACTTTCCATCAGCCGGGTTAGTAGTATTTTAGAAGGCTTTCCTTAAAACCTAATCTCCTTCTCGAAATCTTCTGACTCTTATATTTTTGTTGTACGCCCCAGCTACCCTTTGTTGATAAGCTGCCATTCTAATGTTGGCTAGGTCTCTGAGTTCTTCTACAGTATCCAAGTCTTCAAGAAGAATTTTTTCATTGGCTTCAGGATCACGGATGCTTGTTCTTGCTGTAGGAACCACCATCTCTGTTGGGATTACTGCCTCTGAGCCAAATACTAATGAGAACGGTGTATGGCCTGTTGCGTTCTTGGGTGTTGTTCTGTCCGCCCAAGGAACAAAAGGTAGCTCTTCGGCCCATTTTCCCTTCTTGGATCCTAGTTTCTTCTTAATATTATTGATGATAATTTTGTTGCTAGACTTCGCTTGACCATTAGCTTGAGGATGTACTGGAGTGGAAGTTATCATCTTGATGCCCCAACTGCCACAAAAGTTAGTGGTTCTTTTCCCGATAAACTGGGAACCATTGTCACAAATAATTTCTGAGGGAATACCAAATCTAGTAATAATATTTCTTTTAATGAATGATATCACCTCTTTTTCGCGTACTTGAACAAAAATTTCTGCTTCTATCCATTTTGAAAAGTAGTCCGTCATTGCAAGCATGAATACTCTTCCTCCTGGTGCCTTAGGTAGTTTGCCTACAATATCCATACCCCATTTCATGAAAGGCCATGAAGAGGATATATGATACATAGGTTCTGCTGGCTGGTGAAGAATGTTTCAATGCCTTTGGCAAGCATCACACTTCTTTGAGTATTCCATAGCATCCTTCTTCATTGTTGGCCAGAAGTATCCAGTCCTAAGTATCCTGGAGAATAATGCTCTTCCCCCTATGTGGTTGCCGCAATCGACTTCGTGGAAGTCTTGAAGTACTCTTTTATTTCAGGATCCTCAATGCATCTCAGATAGGGACCTGCAAGAGATTTTTTATACACAATATCTTGTATAATAATGAATTGTGATACCTTTAATCTGAAAGCTTTAGGATTTTCCCCTGTAGGGATGTCTCCATCTTGTAGGAATTTTTTGATTGGAAGGATCCAAGATCCTACTTTTGAAGAGGATGGAGGATCCGTATGTTCTCCTGTGCAATCCACTGTTATCTTCACGGATTCTTGTTCTCCAATTGCCGGAGACAATATATGAATGATGGGTATCTTTACATCATCCGGGATCTTCAACAATGATGCTAAGTTTGTTAAGGCATCTGCCCCATCATTCTCTTCCCTTGGTACCTGTATAATGCTAAATAATTCGAAGGACTTTGCTAATTCCTTCACAACATCTAGGTACTTGATTAGTTTTTCTCCTTTAACAGCATACGAGCCGTTAAAGTGGTTAGTAATCAATAATGAATCTATGTATACTTGAAGATGTCTGATCCTCATGCACTTAGCTAATTGCAAACCTGCGATCAAAGCCTCATATTCTGCTTCATTGTTCGTTACTTGAAACTCACAGGCTATAGACTGGGGTAATATGTCTCCCTATGGCGATTTCAGTAGGATCCCCAATCCCATTCCTCTTACGTTGGACGCTCCATCTGTGAAGAGGATCCAAGGATCCTGAGTCTTTTCTAGTTGTTGGACCTCCAAGTCAGCTTCTTTTTGCAGATCACTAGTGAAATCAGCCACAAAGTCCGCTAGTGCTTGAGACTTGATTGCTGTTCTTGGCTCGTATTGGATATCATATGCACTTAATTTTACAGCCCACTTGGCCATCCTACCTGATAACTCTGGTTTTCTAAGAACATTCTTTACAGGATAGTTAGTTCTTAAAATAATAGGATGAGTTTCAAAGTAATGTCTTAATTTAGTAGAAGCCATAATAAGTGCAAGAATTAATTTTATTAAATGAGAATACCTGGTTTCTGCATCTCAAAGACTTTTACTTACATAGTAAACAGGATGTTGTTCACCTTCATGATCCTTTACCAAGACAGCACTTACTGCATTTCCTGAGACAACTAAATACAGATACAAGGATTCTCCATACACTGGTTTCATTAGAGCTGGAGCCGAGGATAAGTAAACCTTCAAGGCTGTAAGCGCAGCCTCATGCTTTTCCGTCCACTCAAATTTATTATTCTTCCTAAGGATGTCATAGAAGTCCTTGCACTTCTCGGAGGATCTTGAGATGAACCTATTGAGAGCGGCTATTCTTCCTGTGAGCCTTAGGACATCCTCTGCGTTTGCAGGAGATTTCTAATTGAGGATGGCTTCAATCTGCTCGGGGCTTTCTTCAATTCCTCTTTTAGTCACCATATATCCCAGAAATTTCCAGCCTTAACACCAAAGTGGCATTTTGACGGATTCAATTTCATGTTATATTGGTCGAGGATATTGAATGCTTCCTCGAGGTCTCTAAGGTGATCCTCAGCTTTCTTTGACTTTACCACCATATCGTCTATGTAGACCTCCATAGTCTTACCCAACTAATCCTTGAACATCATGTTGACCAGTCTTTGGTATGTTGCCCATGCATTTCTTAGTCCAAACGGCATAGCAGTGTAACAGTATATGCCGGTAGGAGCCACGAATGTTGTATCCTCTTGATCAGATCGTTCCATCTGAATTTGTTGAAATCCAGAGGAAGCATCCATAAAAGTAAGCATTTCATGTCCTGCCCTTGCATCCACCATGGAATCTATATGTGGTAATAGGAAAGGATCCTTGGGGCATGCCTTGTTTAAATCGGTAAAATCAACACACACCCTCCACTTCCTTTTTTTTTGAAACAACAACCACATTAGCTAGCCATCGAGGATATTGAACCTCTCTGATCATACCGGCCTTAAGAAGTTTTTCAACTTCTTCTTGTATGATCTTGTTCCTCTCAGGAGCGAATTTTCTTTGCTTCTGATGGACGGGTTTAACAGATAAATCAAGGCCGAGTTTATGAGTGATTACCTCTTTTGAAATACCTGTCATGTCTGAGTGCTTGAAGGCAAAGGTAGATCTTCTTCGCCCTAAGAAGGATACCAAAATCCTCCTCAATCTTACTGGGGATAGTGGATCCTAGGAACAACTTTATCTCCGGATCCTTGGGGTCCAATGATACTTCTTTAAGGTTTTCTCCCGAGCTTCCAGCATATCCCTAGGATGTTGCTGTAGTTGCTCTGCTATAGTTTGCTTGGCTGTTGGCTTCATTGATGAAGAATAATAGTTCTTGGTCTCCGCTTGGTCACCCACTATCTTTACAACTCCCCAAGGTGTAGGTAGCTTCATGCATTGGTGATAAGTTGAGGCTGCTGCCTTCATCCCATGGAGCCAGGGCCTACCTAAAATAACATTGCAACAGGAAAGGTTATATATAACACAAAATTTTTGGTATGAATTTAACCCTTCGATATAAATTGGAAGGTTGATGTCCCCCAATGTGTTCTTGGTTCACCACTGAAACCGACTAGCACCGATGTTCTAGGAATGATCTCTGAATCCAGAATATTCATCTTCTTGAGGACATCAAGTTGGATAATGTTGACCGAGCTGCCACCGTCCACTAGGATCCTGCGTACATAATGGTTAGAGATACATAAAGTAATAATCAAACCATCGTGATGTGGATCCTGGATGTTTAGCTTGTCATCCTCATCGAAGAAGATTCTATTGTCTGTTGTTAAGGTGGTTGATACTATTGGTCGGTCTCCGTTATCCATCTCGACCTCTTTGGCAAGTCCCCTTGCTGCAGAGAAAGAAGTTCCACATATATCCTGTTGGGTATTATATTTTAGACCGACGCATCAAATCGTTACTCGTTTATAATAAGAAATTAAGGAAAGACAACAAGATATTATAACGAGTAATTGAAGCATTTGACGGGTGAAATATTATATTATGTTTTATTCCTTTGGTCTTATCCAAGTGGCGGTGGAATGAAGACCAAGGCACAAGACTAGTATAAATAGATGATTTAGGTCATTTGTTTAGGTCATGTGTGCATTGTGAGATTTATTATTGTATTAGGAGAGTTTGCCCCGGGGAAGAGATCTCCCCGGGTGGCCGTTCCTTTGTATGTATGAATGTATGTATGAGCGTTCTTCATGACAATCATTCGGTTAATGAAATCATACTACTACATCTATCTATTGTGTTTCGATTACATACAATTGTTCATCCTACTTTATTGATTATTGTTAATCGAAACGAACTCTCCACATCCGTCCATTATTATCGTTCAAGAGTGAATACGTGTTACGATCCTAACCCGGAACCGAGCTCCACCGTTAATACCGACTATTCACGCTTCCGCACCGGGGCTCGGTTCTAACAATTGGTATCAGAGCTAGGTTACCGAATCATTCAGACTAACCGCTGAATTTGATTCAATTCGCTCTTGAATCCGCCATGGACGTTAAACTTTGATGTTCGTTGAAGTTTTATGGGTTTTTGCATGGATTTGGATGAACTTTGATGATTGAAGGATTATAGATGTGGATTGATGTTTGGGTTGATGATTAGTTCGGAGATTCAACATCAATTTCATGTTTATATATTCAGTTTCGTTCAGATCTATAGATTTCGGTTCGTTTTCAGTCGAACTCATTTATATTGATGTTCTAGATCTGAGTGTTTGATGAGATTGATGATAAATTGGTTTTATAATGTTGATTTCGAGATGATATTGACTGTTTTAATGCTCAATTACAGTTTATAAGTTTTTAATTTCAAACTTGAAAACTTAGGGTTCATATGTTCATATTTGGGAAAAATGGTTATAATGTGTTCAGGTTTATTGCATGTTGATCTGATAATACAACTCACATACTGGGTTTGTGGTTCACGAATAGATACAAGTCTCAACCGTTGATTATGTGAATTCAGATTTGGGGCTCGAGTAGTAGAACTGCTAATGTGATTGTGATTTCAGAGAATTGGGTGTTAACGAACAGATTAGAGTTGATTAAGTTTTCAACTTGTTAACTGCTGCAAATCCCAAGAAATTGTTGTTGAATGTTGTGTTCCCGAACAGATTGTTATTGCTGATATGATGATTACAAACGAGCAGTTGATTCCGTTGCTGGTGTAGGGACAAAATGATTCCATCAAGGGAAAATTGGCAAATACAAAATGAAGCATAGCTGATTATATGTTAATCCACGAGCAGCTGAAACTCAGATCAGTTTGTAGCCGGAAAAGGCAGTTTGGTAATGTTGCAGCCGAGTTTAAATTGTTTGCCCCTGAGTTATATTGTCGAACAACCGCTGATGTTATATTCATTCTCATGCTGATTAATCTGGAAACATTTAACGACCAGGTCACGAGTAGTTAATCGCAGCAACATATCAGTAGTTACATGCAGGGGCATATTAGTCATTTTTTTATGCTAAAGCTTATATCCCGTTCAGTTGCTGCAAGTTTTAATCAGTTGATGATCCTGCACTATTTTGCAAGGGCAGAGTTGTAATTACAGAATGCAGCAGGGACAGTTTAGTCATTTAGCAGCTGGTATAAGATGATTCCGCTGACGTACAAGCTGCTGGTTAATTCACGAAGGGCCGTTAATGCAGATAATAACTGTTGGAGTGGATCATTTTATTTCCGAACAAGATAAATCATTTACGAACAGTTACAAATTTATTTATGAGTACACACATGACGTTTGATGATATGTTGTTGGTTGTTGTGGATATGTGCGTTCTCAAGCAGAAAGTATAAGTTTTTGAGCTGATAATGCAGGTCCAAAACACTTAGTGCAGCTGTTGATACATGTTTAATTCTGCTGATTTGTATACACGAACAGATAATTCAGTAAGTTAATTTCTGAAATTTTGCAAATGATACGAAGTTCCTAAAGAGTTGTTGCTTTTGATTTGTTGCTGATCTTTTTTGCTGTTGCTGCACAATTTATAGACTCATATGAGAGCTGAATGTTGCTGATCTGTTTATGTATTAATACTGCAACATGTCTTCATGTGTCGATAACTGATTACATGCAGGGGTATGTTGGTAATTTTCTCATTGAAACGAGTTTAATGTGTAGAAAAGGTAAGTATTGATTATCCGAGCACACTTTAACTCTGAGCACATAAGCCTTTAAAGCCTCGAGAACAAAAGGATGAATTTTTATATCTTCGAGCACACAAATCAAGCACTAAGCACATACTTCAAGCCCTGAGCACAAAAGGATAAATCCTTAATTCTCGAGCACATTTGTAATTTCGCGAGCATGTCTTGTGAAGGTTTGTAAAGAAAAATGTTAAGGCATTTTCACGAGCATGTCCTTTGCTGGAGAGAATGTCCTTTGCTCGAGAGCATGTCTAGTTTACTTTCAAAAGTCAAACGGGCCATAATGAAGAAAAGAATGTATACTTGCTTATCCATTGACTTTTTGACCATGTATTCTAAATGAAAAATGTTTGCCCGGTACGAGTGACCGTTTGGAAGTGACTTTTCTGGTCAACTCAGCCGTTGACTGTTTCGGGTCAACGAGGGGTATTTTGGTCATTTTTGAGAAAAAAAATTGAGCAAAAATCACAAAAAATTCACAACTTCGACAAGGTGCTTACGAGAACAAGATGGTTGATTTATCCGAATCATTTCAAGAGTTGACCATGCCAAATGTCAACTTTTAACCACAAAAGGTATCTTTTAATTCGTTTATTTTGAATTTTATCAACCATTCTTGATAGGGATGGTCAAGATTGTTTGAATTGAAGATGTTCACCCGCACTTGATTTAAAGACACATTCGTTTATAAAATTGCAATGAAATTGGGGGAGAAAATTCATATGGAATTTCATTGCATATTTTGGTCGAATCAAGTGAAAGACTCACTTTATAGAAAATTTTGAGTTTATTTCCTTTTGCGGTTTCGGATTAACTTGTAGTTGATCATTGAAGTTTGAATCCTCGTTCTTATGCCAATACAACTATATCCGAAAGAGATAAAGAGAAGATGATTTGAAATGAAAAATGGGAGACGCTTATTGTGAGGGGGAGAATTTCTATGAAAAGAAACGGGTTATGAGGTGATCGTGAAAGTGATTCGATGGCATCGTTCTAAGGGGGAGATTGTTGGGTATTATATTTTAGACCGACGCATCAAATCGTTACTCGTTTATAATAAGAAATTAAGGAAAGACAACAAGATATTATAACGAGTAATTGAAGCATTTGACGGGTGAAATATTATATTATGTTTTATTCCTTTGGTCTTATCCAAGCGGCGGTGGAGTGAAGACCAAGGCACAAGACTAGTATAAATAGATGATTTAGGTCATTTGTTTAGGTCATGTGTGCATTGTGAGATTTATTATTGTATTAGGAGAGTTTGCCCCCGGGGAAGAGATCTCCCCGGGTGGCCGTTCATTTGTATGTATGAATGTATGTATGAGTGTTCTTCATGACAATCATTCGGTTAATGAAATCATACTACTACATCTATCTATTGTGTTTCGATTACATACAATTGTTCATCCTACTTTATTGATTATTGTTAATCGAAACGAACTCTCCACATCCGTCCATTATTATCGTTCAAGAGTGAATACGTGTTACGATCCTAACCCGGATCCGAGCTCCACCGTTAATACCGACTATTCACGCTTCCGCACCGGGGCTCGGTTCTCACATCTCCGAACCTCCGGAGATGAAATTGACTGTTTGCACATCCATCCCATCCTGCTGAGGATTCTGGATCCTTGAATCGAAGAAGATTCTCTGATCAATCACTCGAGTAGTGGGGATGAGCGGTCTTCTTTCATCGTCCAACTCGAATTCTTGTGCGGAATTCTTTGCTATTGTACAAGAATCTTGAATATTTTGTAGTCTCTGGAGACAAAATTGATCACATGAGCATCTGGTGGTGGTGGCGTTGCTTTTTGTGGAAGGTCTTCAGGATCCTGGATCTTAGGTTTCTTCCTTCCCAAGAGTTCTTTGAAGTGACCCTTGCTCAGGAGGTACCCAATTTCTCTCCTCAAGCCAATGCACTCATCTGTCATGTGGCCAAAATCTTCGTGAAAGGCACACCACATAGACTTGTCATTGAAGGTAGTCGTCTTCTCATTTTTCCAGGGCCACCTTGCCTTTTCCCCCAGATCCTTCATGGCACAAATTAAGCCATGAGTATCCACGGAGAAACAATAGTCGGAGATGCATGGGTAGTCTTCATTATCATCTCCCTCTTCGACTGCTCGTGTGTTCTGGTTTTTGAACTTGTTATACGGCTTTGTATTGTTATTCTTGAACGAGAATCCTTGCTTCTTATAAGAGGATTCTTGTTTCGTTTGATTCCCCAGACGATCCTGGATCCTCTTGTCATCTTCTAGCTGTATAAATCTGAGCGCCCTGTTTGATACTTCATCTAAGGACCTGCAAGGAGTCATCACAATATCATCATAAAAGGGGGAGCCCCTCTGAAGTCCCATTTTGAAGGCCTCAACAGATGTGGTCATATCAAGGTTAGGGATTTCCATGGCTTCCCTTCCAAACTTAGTAACATAATCCCTAAGGGATTCATCACTTGGTTGGATAACTCGGTATAAGTCACTAGTTAACTTTTCAAATTTCCTACTACAGGAAAATTGGCTATTGAACAAGTTACCTAAATGAGAAAAGGAAGTAATTGAAATGGGAAGAAGACTTAGCAGCCATTTTAATGCGGGTCCAGTCAGTGTGGATCCAAAGCCTTTGCACAGGAAAGCTTCTTTGAGTCTCTCCGGAATGGGATTGATCTCCATCCTTTCTCTATATTGCGCCACATGTTCTTCAGGATCAGTGGTCCCGTCATAAGTCTTCATATTGGGTGTTTGGAACCGCTTCGGGATTTTAGCATCACAGATATTGTGGCTTCCCTCAGGTATTTTGGAGATTGGTCGTATGACCCCGGGAACACTGGATATCATATCCTTAAGCTTCTGTGACTCCTTGGCCATTGCTTGGTTAATACCTGCATCCTGCGTGGAACCACGGTTAGCGTCCAAGGATAAAGGATCATACAAATTACCTCTTTGCTGAGAGAAAGTTGGCATCTCGGATGAGTATCTGGGATAAGAAGAGTCGGCAATAGGAGTAGGACCACCCGACGCGATAGTCTTCATGGGAATGAAATCTCCTTCATGGACTTCAGAGGATCGTTGATGCTGGATTCCTGAGGATCCTTGATTCTGAAAGAAGGATCCTTGAGGTTGGGAATTATAGGATCCTTGAATATATAACCCAGAGGATCCTGGTGGAATGATGGACGGTCCGTGCTGGAATAACGAGGATCCATGAGCCTGATGACCCATGGACCCTTGTTGAAGGATAGGTGATACTGATTGGAAAAATGAGGATCCTTGAGCATGTTGACCCATGGACCCCTGTTGAAGGATAGATGATCCTTGCGAGAACTGGGCCATGGACCCTGGACTGGTGAAATCTAGCATTCTGGGCATAAGAGGAGTGAGATCCTCCGCTGGCCTCTTAGTCTTCTTTAGATCTTCTATCTCACGAAGGATCCTTTGGTTGGTCTTGTCCTTTTGCTCCATATATGCTTTTACCTGCGAAAACATAGATGAAACATCATTGTTAGTATTAACCACCAGCACAACAGCAACGGTTTTAGAGCTCTGGAAGACTGGTAGTTGCGTCTTGCTTCCAGCAAGTCCGTTGTGCTCCCGTGATTGGCGGAGGCATCGGTGGCAAAGTCCTTGATGAGAGAGGAACCTAAGATGGCATAGTTGATGAAGCATAGGTTGATTGAGAGGCCATTGATAGTGATATAGGTATAAAAAATTGAAAATTGATAGGAGTAATATGGATTATAGCACCAATTGCCCCACGGTGGGCGCCAAATTGTTTTGGATAAAATCACTCAAGGATAATGTATCCAAATTCGTAATTGTGAGGTCTAGTGCTATGATGATAATAATGAATATGTAAACGAAATGATGATGAACACAAGGATTTGATCACGAGGGAAAAAACCCTTGATTATGATAATCTTACTTCGGTTAAAAACTAGCAAGGTAATCTTTGGTCGAATTGCTTCGGTCAAGGATTAACAATGTAATCTTTGGTCGGATGGTATGTGATTATAATAATCTCCGGCACAAAAAACCCTCGGACGATGATAACTATCACTGTCAAGTTTATTAATATAAAAAATGAGGATATAAGGTTGGAGATTATGATCAGTGTTTACAATAATTCTAGGTGTGTGGTGTATTGCTGTGTTCGTAGAGAGCAAAGTGTATTGGGTGTATCGGGGTGTGTTTTCTAGCTGATCATAACCTCTAATTATACATCAAAGACAATAATTCAATGGAGTTATGAATAATAAAGACTATTAACTAATAATCCCTAAAAATCCGCCATTGCCTTCAATATAATCGTAACTGCCATTTTGACCACGTTCTCCATCACTCAGGCTGCAAAATAGGGGGAGCCGTTACACTTGATAAATATCAGCCTTCATATAAGAAACAACCGTTAATAGCACCAAATACCGAGGATCCATGATTCTGGCATAGCTCTGGGACTCTTCAGAATGATACTTGATCTAGACACGTCAATATCTTCTTGACTGCAAGTTAGTAGATATACTGAGTTTTCTAACCGTTATACCTGCTAAATATAAGACGACACATGAGAACAACCGTTAATAAATAATAAGTACTGTGGATCCTTGATCCTGACGGGATCTGGAACACACGCTAAGTATAACTGATCCAAAACATATGCCAGGATAACATATCCACAGTGTCAAATTTCTGTGCACTAACACTATATACAACTAATAGTCTTTAAACGTTATATTATGTTTGAATATTTTGTTTGAAATAAGTTTCACGAATGTTAGTGAAATATAACTTCTGGTAGACCCATACTTATTCCTTAAATCAAGTAATGTTTAGGGTATCTAAACCATGATTTAAAATCCATCTTCATCATCATCATCATCATCATTGTCGTCGTCGTCGTCATCATCATCATGAAATTTGGTTTAATGGATGAAATTTATAGGTTCATTTTTCTTTCGTTAGATTCTCATTTGCATGATAACAAAAGTTGTAAAAGTGTATGCTATCATCATTTTCTATCTTATACATGTTTCTATCCAAATATCAATAACATATAATATCATAAATTTTGTTAAGAGTGACTTTATCTTGGCTATACAAACCTCACAACTATCATAATGAAGCTTAAATATTGATAATGAATTCTGATTAATATCCAAAATATTTAAGGTACCATAAAACATATTTAGAAGGCAATTTATTATGGTTCTAATAATCTTAACATTTAAATTTGTCACTAACACTCATGTTAGTTATTTGTTGAAATATGGTAAGCAAACGTATAAAATTTGTCGCTAAATTTTATGATCATTAGATTAATGAAGGATCATTATATTTTATTGAATATTTGATATGTCTATCATTTACATCAAACTAATAGACTTTATTAAAAATTCTACTTAAACAAAAAAATAAAACACATTTGGGCATAATTAAAATTTATTTATGTATGTATGCAAAATAATTGTAAGAAATCACCTTTAGACAGAAATGAGACAATTAATTTAATCATAGTTTTGTTAGATATAATTGTAACACATTATCACATTTGTGTAAAAGTGAGACATTTGAATCATGTTAGGTAAAACTAACAAAACTTGTAGCTAGACTTGAATTTTAGGGTAGATGCAACACATAACCTTTGGGCATAAGTGATACATCAAAATTTATTCAAGTTAAGCCTTTTCAGTTTTGTAAAAATATTAAAATGTATAATTATTTTCGAAACAAATAAATAATTTTTTGTTCTCGGAAAATTTTAAGTTTCCATCAAATTGGGGTTTCCGGGAAATTTGAGTTCTCAGCAACTCTGAGTTTCATGGAAAGGAGTTTCCGGGATTTAAGTGGGTTTTCGGGATTTTGGAGTTTCCAGAAACAATGAGTTTCCAAAATTTATTTTGTGACATTTTAGTTCCCGTCAATTAATGAGATTTTGGTTTTATGGGGTTTACGAGTTATGACCTGCAAAACATTTTATAAAACCCGCGAACTCTTAGAAAACTCTAGAGTTATACACGTAAATAGTAGGAATCCTATAAACTAGTTAGAAACCTGTATGCTAATTATCCCCCAAATCTTTAATCCCTATAATGTTGGATTTCAATTTTAAGGGATATTATTAATTCTGATTTTGGATTTTAAGATATAAATATATCTTCTAACTAAATATGAAAATAATACATTAATTGATTAATTTTATTCAAACTTGGAGATAAAGTTACACTAATTTAGAAAACAAAATCATCCAAATCCTTTCACCAACTTATAAGTTTTTACATAAACATTAGGATGAATAGCATGAACAATGCTAAGAAGCCTAATGTATTATTTAGTACAAATTATCTTATTTTATGGAATTGAAACTTTGAACATGATTTTAACAGCCTAGACATGAAAATTTGTAAAATCATAAAAACTATCAAGTCTAAGTCCAAAAATTACAATTTTTAGTTTTCTGGAAACTAGACTTAAGGTACTATATCGTAGAATCAAGAATCAATCAAAAATACCAAGTTAACATCAATATATAGCCACGAAAAGAAACAACAACGAATCTGTCAAAATTCAGCAAACATCAAAACTCAACAATCCCAACGTGATCAACTTTAATTTTTAATATGATTACATTTGATCATTACCCATTTGGATACTAGATTTCCCTAAACCCTAATTTCAAGAACATGAACAATAGAATATAATAACATCACTTGCTTGTTATTCGTGTATTGAAATCAATCAAACAAATTTTTCTAAGTAATGCTCTTGATTTAACTTGAAAACTAACTGTGTGTGTGTTTCTTTGTGTGATCTTGAGAACAAAACCAAATCAAATGGATAGGGGAATGATGGCTCATGACCGAATTATGTAACCTACTTGTGGTTTAAGTGTACAAATTTATTAAATAAATGTCATCATAAATAACGTACTTATGGTTTTACTAATAAGTTCTTTTTAACCAACCTATGTTGACTCTTTTCGTACATAAAATGTAACATATGTATAACATCTAGGCGCATGTTATAACATGTAATTATATTATATGTACTCACGTATCATATTACGACACACAACATATGTAGCATGTAAGGTTTCGATTATGAACACATAACATTAAATTCATATAAATGGGTCTTGTTATTATTATTATTTATCCATAAATTTTATTATAACACTATTATTTTATTATACCATCAACGCTCATGGACAGACTCATGTGTAAGCTCACGTGACACGTGACATGCGTGCGTGCTTTCTAATGAAGTTAACAAACATAACAGAGTTAAACTAAAAGTGTCGGGTGTCATAATCGGATACGTATGAGTCACTTTAAAAAGTTTGGTTCAGGTCAAAACTACTTTAATTAAAACTGGTATAACTCACAACTCTTTATAAAAACTATAACCGGTCATACATGGTTTGAGTCGAAAAGACAAATATTTTTAAAAACTAGAGATATACCCGGCGCGTTGCGCCGGGTAGGTTGTTAAAACCCGAACGGTAGTAAAACTCGAGTGTTACCAGTCCTAAGCGTTGAAGCGGTAAGTCAACACGAATTCGGTCGGTTTCGATTACGTGTGTTATTGTACCGGAACTAATACCAAAATAAAACAAAAGAATTATAAAAATTGATATGAACTAATGGGGTGGCGTCGGTCGGTAAAACTCGACCATTGGTAAAACTCGCCCGTTATTGATCTCGGGCGTTGAAGCGATGAGTCTACGTAAATTCGGTTGGTTGCTGTCACGTTCGTTACGGTACCAGAAATAAAAAAAAATCGGCATTTGGTCAGTTAAGGTTAGAAAAGGTTTCTGTTGTTGTTGCTAATTTTTCTATTGTTGGTAGTTCCTCTTTGACATATAAAAAGACTAACAAATGAAAACTTTATAATATTTAAAATGATTATTTAGTCGGTAAAACCAACATATTGGTAAATCCTGAGCGTTGAAACTCGTGCGTTGGTAAAACCTAGGGGGTTAAAAACCAAGAATTACAACAGCAAGCTGACGCGAATTCGGTCAGTATGGATTAGTTTGTTATAGTATAAACAACCTTGGTAAAACCCAACCATAAAAACCTAAGAAAGTCAATTAACTTATAAACAAATTAAAATATATAACACAACGTTTACGGTTGATAAAACCCGGAAGCTTTTATAAACCCGAGAAGTGTCGGTATCGGGCCTCATGATGGTGAGTCGGTCTAACTCGGACGTCAGTAAAATTCAGTCCCGAGCTTGAGGGGTTGAGTCGTCGTGAATTTGGCTGGTTTCAATTACGTTATTCTCGATGTCGTATAAACAACGTTGGTAAAGTATAAGCTTTAAAACTAAAAAAATCGTCACATTAACATATAAAAAGCAAAATAATTAAAAAGGTGTTTATTCGGCCGGTAAAACCCGAGCATCGGTAAAACCTGAGCGTCGTTGGTCTCCGGTGTAGGGACATTGAGTCGATGCGAATTTGGTCGTTTCGGTACGTTTGTGACGGTACTGAAACTAAAACAAAAAGGTCGATAAAACCCGGCGTTGTGGGTCCTAGATGTTACGACGACGAGTCAACGTGAATAACAATTTAGTTATCAAACTTTAAAAAAAAATTAAAAATGTTAGTCCAATCACACGGTGCCACATGAACCAATCAAGGCCATGCGGCACCAAAGTTTTCATTTGTATATATTAGTAATGGTCCGAACCGATTAACCTGTTGGTTTATATTTTGGCGTAACACTATTATTAGATCTGAATGGATAATTTAAAAACTATAATTTTGTTTCAGGTCAAAACAATATTAATAAAAGTTAATAAGGGTCATATCACGATGCGATAACAACAATTGCAATATGTAGTATGTAATATCTCTTTTGACTTTTGCCCATGTATCCAAAACTAATCCAAGTATCCAGTTGCAATATATTCAAAAAAAGTACTAAAGTTGCTTAACTGAACAAATCATATATATGAAAATGACACTTAACTCGAAAGTGAAAATAAATAAAATAAACAAAATTACATATTTACCCTTGACTTAACGGACAAAATAGACGGGGTCAAAAAGTACTAAATGACATGTTTCAAAAATGTCAGGTATCCAATGTAATGAATTCGAAAATGGTACTAAAGTTGCTTAATTGAACAAACCACATGTATGAAAATGACACTTAACTCTATAAAAAATATATAATTTAATTGTTGATACACGTTTTAGAGTCTCGGTCTTTGTTTAATGTATTTGGTAAAGTATAGGGGTATTTTGGTAAATGTAATGCACATTCGCTATATTGTAATACACATTCGTTAGAGTAGCTAATAACGAATGTGTCCTCGTGTTTATTCGTGCTCATTCGTTAGTGATGTTAACTAATGTAAACAACGAATGTGCTAATGCGTTATAAGTAATGTGTAGGATATAACGTATGATAGCGAATGACTCTCATTCGTTATGATCTGTATAAGGAATGAGGTTATCTCCTATATATATCCCCAGTAACTTATGAATTAATTAACAGTTCTTATTATTATCGATCAAGTTACATTACTATGTCCAAATACTCTGTCAATGCACATTGTACACACAGTTAACGTATTCCAATCGTGATATCATATAAATAGACTAGATCTGTGATAACAATCGATCACACATGGTTTATCAAGTGAATCATGTGACATCACCCATGATGTAAGGCCCTAGTCCCGGTGTCCTACTTTACCGTTGGATTTACTCATAAACACAATTCTTAATATTAGAGTTAATTAACTTCTGCAGAATATAAAGCTTCAACCATATATTACAATAATCATTCAAATCTTTCCATAACAATTAAACTCATGTCTTTAAACGTAATATAAATAGTCATATTAAAACATCATAACATCCTTCTAAGATGCCAAGCTTTTCAGTCTTATGCCATGTGTCTTCATTGAAGCTAGCTGCCTTAGCCTATTTATCTGCGTGTATACTAAAAGTCAGCTATGCTGATTGAGTTCTTGTTAATAAGGCAACATACATTACGTTCACATACTTCATACATACATGCTTTACTTTCTTTTATACATACATACATACATACATACATTTTTCTAAACCACTTGTTTGTCCCGTTTCATTCCAAACCACTTGTTTACGCTCAACTTTACATTTTTCTTATATAGTAATGGCCAATTTTCCTTAGTATCAAATCTTAGGGCAAACCGACCTCAAAAACTTAACCTTTACTTCTAAAACGTACCTAGTAGGTTTGGGTTTGCTTCGGCCTACATTCAACACGTGAATCTGGACGTTTTTATCTTGTTGTATGATATGATGTTGAACACGAGATCCAACCGTTCTTCAACTCGGATCTAGGTCCGAAATGATGAAAGTGTCGGTGTGTGTTTTTGAGTGTGTAGGGAGGCAAGGTTGATGTAAATGAGGTATTAGGGTTTTATGGAGGTTTAAGGGGTTTATATACCCTTAAGCCTATGGACCTAATGCTCATCACCTTCCCGTATTCCATCTTTTATTGACCAAGCCCACACTCTATTATTTTTATCTATCTTAACTAAATAATAACACACTATTAAATAAACAAACTCCTTTATTTATTATTATCAAAAGTAGGATGTTACACATGACTAAGTACGTCCAATTTTATGTAAAAAAAGTGCTGGTTATTTATATTTTCCGAATGAAACTTCTACGGGTGACACACTAAAAACTAAATCATTAATAATAATTGATATATTCATATTTATACTCTATATAATTGCATACCAAAAACAACCAAGGTGTCTCTTTCAGGTCGCTCCCCTCTCCCCCCTTATCGAGCCACCATTTTGCTTCAATTCAAAATGGTGAGCTCTCATTTATTTGACCTAGTTAGAACCATTTAACTTGTAAATCTCATAGGTCATGGGTCTCACCAAATGAGGATATCCCTTAAATGGATTATAACAGCTCATTTAGTTGTAAAACCATTTCATCATTAAAAATGAATTTCCACGGGTCATGGGTTTCACCAAACCCGGATAGCACTTAAACGGGTTATAAAATCTCATTTTAGTTAAAAAAACATTAAGTGGGTCATAGGTCTCACCAAATCTTGGATATGCTTTAAACGGATTAAAATATCTCATTTATTTGTGAAACATTTTCATCATTGACCTATAATTTCGAGGGTCATGGGTCTCACCAGACTCCGATAGCCCTTAAACATGTTATGACATTTCCTTTATTTGTGAAAAATCTTCATCATTAAATGCTAAATTAATTTCTTTCGTCTACATATTTTTCGTCACCGACCTATCCTCTCCATCACCGGTTAACTTCTTATTACCACCTACTATCGTCAACCTCCTCTCTCATGAATGTAACAATTTGGATTTTCCATTTATATTTTGTATCCGTTTATGTTCGGGTAATTTTATCAATAAAACACCGCATTATCGAAGTATATTATTATTTTATTATATTTATATATAATATTAACTTTGATATATAAACAATTTATACCCTCAACCAATACTCTTACCTCACAGTATATCCACCCTTATAATTGAGGGACCTTTTAGCAAATTTGGTAGTTTAATATATCAAAACCTCAAATCCGTTTAACCAAACCCCAAAATTCAAGGTCCAACCCGTAACCCATGCCCATTTGGATTTCTTGTAGCTTAACTTTTGTCCTAATGTTGGAATAGATCTAGGCATATCATTCATCAGGTCTAAACGACCTCACCGACACCTCTAATTTGAAAACCAAGATCGTTTTTATACGTATTAGCAAAATAACCTAAACCGTCTAACCTAAATTGTGTTATAATATATAGAAACGATCATAATACTTTTACTCCCGTCTGCACATCCCTTGATACATCGCAAACATAACCCCTATGATTAATTTCATTATAACAACCTGTTTATAGCAGTTCTGATCCTCGTTCTTGTCGTCTATTTATGCTTCAAACGGATTAAAATATCTCATTTATTTGTGAAACATTTTCATCATTGAACTATAATTTTAGAGGGTCATGGGTCTCACCAGACTCCGATAGCCCTTAAACATGTTATAGCATTTCCTTTATTTGTGAAAAATTTTCATCATCAAATGCTAATTTAATTTCTTTCGTCTACATATTTTTCGTCGCCGACCTATCCTCTCCATCACCGGTTAACATCTTATTACGACCTACTATCGTCAACCTCCTCTCTCATGTATGTAACAATTTGGATTTTCCATTTATATTTTGTATCCGTTACCCGACTCGTTTCTATGTTCGGGTAATTTTATCAATAAAACACTGCATTATCGAGTTATAATTATTATTTTATTATATTTATATAATATTAACTTTGATATATAAATAATTTATACCCTCAACCAATACTCTTACCTCACAGTATATCCACCCTTATAATTGAGGGACCTTTTAGCAAATTTGGTAGTTTAATATATCAAAACCTCAAATCCGTTAAGCAAACCCAAAAATTCAAGGTCCAACCCGTAACCCATGCCCATTTGGATTTCTTGTAGCTTAACTTTCGTCCTAATGTTGGAATTGATCTAGGCATATCATTCATCAGGTCTAAACGACCTCACCGACACCTCTAATTTGAAAACCAAGATCGTTTTTATACGTATTAGCAAAATAACCTAAACCGTCTAACCTAAATTGTGTTATAATATATAGAAACGATCATAATACAATTACTCCCGTCTGCACATCCCTTGATACATCGCAAACATAACCCCTATGATTAATTTCATTATAACAACCTGCTTATAGCAGTTCTGATCCTCGTTCTTGTCGTCTGTTTATGCTTCAAACGGATTAAAATATCTCATTTATTTGTGAAACATTTTCATCATTGAACTATAATTTTAGAGGGTCATCGGTCTCACCAGACTCCGATAGCCCTTAAACATGTTATAGCATTTCGTTTATTTGTGAAAAATTTTCATCATCAAATGCTAATTTAATTTCTTTCGTCTACATATTTTTCGTCGCCGACCTATACTCTCCATCACCGGTTAACTTCTTATTACGACCTACTATCGTCAACCTCCTCTCTCATGTATGTAACAATTTGGATTTTCCATTTATATTTTGTATCCGTTACCCGACTCGTTTCTATGTTCGGGTAATTTTATCAATAAAACACTGCATTATCGAGTTATAATTATTATTTTATTATATTTATATAATATTAACTTTGATATATAAATAATTTATACCCTCAACCAATACTCTTACCTCACAGTATATCCACCCTTATAATTGAGGGACCTTTTAGCAAATTTGGTAGTTTAATATATCAAAACCTCAAATCCGTTTAATTAAAACCCAAAAATTCAAGGTCCAACCCGTAACCCATGCCCATTTGGATTTCTTGTAGCTTAACTTTTGTCCTAATGTTGGAATTGATCTAGGCATATCGTTCATCAGGTCTAAACGACCACACCGACACCTCTAATTTGAAAACCAAGATCGTTTTTATACGTATTAGCAAAATAACCTAAACCTTCTAACCTAAATTGTGTTATAATATATAGAAACGATCATAATACAATTACTCCCGTCTGCACATCCCTTGATACATCGCAAACATAACCCCTATGATTAATTTCATTATAACAACTTGCTTATAGCAAATCTGATCCTCGTTCTTGTCGTCTGTTTATGCTTCAAACGGATTAAAATATCTCATTTATTTGTGAAACATTTTCATCATTGAACTATAATTTTAGAGGGTCATGAGTCTCACCAGACTCCGATAGCCCTTAAACATGTTATAGCATTTCCTTTATTTGTGAAAAATTTTCTTCATCAAATGCTAATTTAAGTTCTTTCGTCTACATATTTTTCGTCGCCGACCTATCCTCTCCATCACCGGTTAACTTCTTATTACGACCTACTATCGTCAACCTCCTCGCTCATGTATGTAACAATTTGGATTTTCCATTTATATTTTCTATCCGTTACCCGACTCGTTTCTATGTTCGGGTAATTTTATCAATAAAACACTGCATTATCGAATTATAATTATTATTTTATTATATTTATATAATATTAACTTTGATATATAAACAATTTATACCCTCAACCAATACTCTTACCTCACAGTATATCCACCCTTATAATTGAGGGACCTTTTAGCAAATTTGGTAGTTTAATATATCAAAACCTCAAATCCGTTTAACCAAACCCAAAAATTCAAGGTCCAACCAGTAACCCATGCCCATTTGGATTTCTTGTAGCTTAACTTTTGTCCTAATGTTGGAATTGATCTAGGCATATCATTAATCAGGTCTAAACGACCTCACCGACACCTCTAATTTGAAAACCAAGATCGTTTTTATACGTATTAGCAAAATAACCTAAACCGTCTAACCTAAATTGTGTTATAATATATAGAAACGATCATAATACAATTACTCCCGTCTGCACATCCCTTGATACATCGCAAACATAACCCCTATGATTAATTTCATTATAACAACCTGCTTATAGCAGTTCTGATCCTCGTTCTTGTCGTCTGTTTATGCTTCAAACGGATTAAAATATCTAATTTATTTGTGAAACATTTTCATCATTGAACTATAATTTTAGAGGGTCATGGGTCTCACCAAACTCCGATAGCCCTTAAACATGTTATAGCTTTTCCTTTATTTGTGAAAAATTTTCATCATCAAATGCTAATTTAATTTCTTTCGTCTGCATATTTTTCGTCGCCGACCTATCCTCTCCATCACCGGTTAACTTCTTATTACCACCTACTATCGTCAACCTCCTCTCTCATGTATGTAAAATTTGGATTTTCCATTTATATTTTGTATCCGTTACCCGACTCGTTTCTATATTCGGGTAATTTTATCAATAAAACATCGCATTATCGAGTTATAATTACTATTTTATTATATTTATATATAATATTAACTTTGATATATAAACAATTTATACCCTCAGCCAATACTCTTACCTAACAGTATATCCACCCTTATAATTGAGGGACCTTTTAGCAAATTTGGTAGTTTAATATATCAAAACCTCAAATCCGTTTAACCAAACCCAAAAATT
The DNA here is from genome assembly GCF_021521415.1 of Bidens hawaiensis. Taxonomy (NCBI): domain Eukaryota; kingdom Viridiplantae; phylum Streptophyta; class Magnoliopsida; order Asterales; family Asteraceae; genus Bidens; species Bidens hawaiensis. The sequence goes on from NW_027491042.1 coordinate 379,479, forward strand.
CAAGGTCCAACCCGTAACCCATGCCCATTTGGATTCTTGTAGCTTAACTTTTGTCCTAATGTTGGAATTGATCTAGGCATATCATTCATCAGGTCTAAACGACCTCACCGACACCTCTAATTTGAAAACCAAGATCGTTTTTATACGTATTTGCAAAATAACCTAAACCGTCTAACCTAAATTGTGTTATAATATATAGAAACGATCATAATACAATTACTCCCGTCTGCACATCCCTTGATACATCGCAAACATAACCCCTATGATTAATTTCATTATAACAACCTGCTTATAGCAGTTCTGATCCTCGTTCTTGTCGTCAGTTTATGCTTAAAACGGATTAAAATATCTCATTTATTTGTGAAACATTTTCATCATTGAACTATAATTTTAGAGGGTCATGGGTCTCACCAGACTCCGATAGCCCTTAAACATGTTATAGCATTTCCTTTATTTGTGAAAAATTTTCATCATCAAATGCTAATTTAATTTCTTTCGTCTACATATTTTTCGTCGCCGACCTATACTCTCCATCACCCGTTAACTTCTTATTACGACCTACTATCGTCAACCACCTCTCTCATGTATGTAACAATTTGGATTTTCCATTTATATTTTGTATCCGTTACCCGACTCGTTTCTATGTTCGGGTAATTTTATCAATAAAACATCGCATTATCGAGTTATAATTACTATTTTATTATATTTATATATAATATTAACTTTGATATATAAACAATTTATACCCTCAGCCAATACTCTTACCTAACAGTATATCCACCCTTATAATTGAGGGACCTTTTAGCAAATTTGGTAGTTTAATATATCAAAACCTCAAATCCGTTTAACCAAACCCAAAAATTCAAGGTCCAACCAGTAACCCATGCCCATTTGGATTCTTGTAGCTTAACTTTTGTCCTAATGTTGGAATTGATCTAGGCATATCATTCATCAGGTCTAAACGACCTCACCGACACCTCTAATTTGAAAACCAAGATCGTTTTTATACGTATTTGCAAAATAACCTAAACCGTCTAACCTAAATTGTGTTATAATATATAGAAACGATCATAATACAATTACTCCCGTCTGCACATCCCTTGATACATCGCAAACATAACCCCTATGATTAATTTCATTATAACAACCTGCTTATAGCAGTTCTGATCCTCGTTCTTGTCGTCTGTTTATGCTTAAAACGGATTAAAATATCTCATTTATTTGTGAAACATTTTCATCATTGAACTATAATTTTAGAGGGCCATGGGTCTCACCAGACTCCGATAGCCCTTAAACATGTTATAGCATTTCCTTTATTTGTGAAAAATTTTCATCATCAAATGCTAATTTAATTTCTTTCGTCTACATATTTTTCGTCGCCGACCTATACTCTCCATCACCCGTTAACTTCTTATTACGACCTACTATCGTCAACCACCTCTCTCATGTATGTAACAATTTGGATTTTCCATTTATATTTTGTATCCGTTACCCGACTCGTTTCTATGTTCGGGTAATTTTATCAATAAAACACTGCATTATCGAGTTATAATTATTATTTTATTATATTTATATAATATTAACTTTGATATATAAATAATTTATACCCTCAACCAATACTCTTACCTCACAGTATATCCACCCTTATAATTGAGGGACCTTTTAGCAAATTTGTTAGTTTAATATATCAAAACCTCAAATCCGTTTAACCAAACCCAAAAATTCAAGGTCCAACCCGTAACCCATGCCCATTTGGATTCTTGTAGCTTAACTTTTGTCCTAATGTTGGAATTGATCTAGGCATATCATTCATCAGGTCTAAACGACCTCACCGACACCTCTAATTTGAAAACCAAGATCGTTTTTATACGTATTTGCAAAATAACCTAAACCGTCTAACCTAAATTGTGTTATAATATATAGAAACGATCATAATACAATTACTCCCGTCTGCACATCCCTTGATACATCGCAAACATAACCCCTATGATTAATTTCATTATAACAACCTGCTTATAGCAGTTCTGATCCTCGTTCTTGTCGTCTGTTTATGCTTAAAACGGTTTAAAATATCTCATTTATTTGTGAAACATTTTCATCATTGAACTATAATTTTAGAGGGTCATGGGTCTCACCAGACACCGATAGCCCTTAAACATGTTATAGCATTTCCTTTATTTGTGAAAAATTTTCATCATCAAATGCTAATTTAATTTCTTTCGTCTACATATTTTTCGTCGCCGACCTATACTCTCCATCACCGGTTAACTTCTTATTACGACCTACTATCGTCAACCTCCTCTCTCATGTATGTAACAATTTGGATTTTCCATTTATATTTTGTATCCGTTACCCGACTCGTTTCTATGTTCGGGTAATTTTATCAATAAAACACTGCATTATCGAGTTATAATTATTATTTTATTATATTTATATAATATTAACTTTGATATATAAATAATTTATACCCTCAACCAATACTCTTACCTCACAGTATATCCACCCTTATAATTGAGGGACCTTTTAGCAAATTTGGTCGTTTAATATATCAAAACCTCAAATCCGTTTAACCAAACCCAAAAATTCAAGGTCCAACCCGTAACCCATGCCCATTTGGATTCTTGTAGCTTAACTTTTGTCCTAATGTTGGAATTGATCTAGGCATATCATTCATCAGGTCTAAACGACCTCACCGACACCTCTAATTTGAAAACCAAGATCGTTTTTATACGTATTTGAAAAATAACCTAAACCGTCTAACCTAAATTGTGTTATAATATATAGAAACGATCATAATACAATTACTCCCGTCTGCACATCCCTTGATACATCGCAAACATAACCCCTATGATTAATTTCATTATAACAACCTGCTTATAGCAGTTCTGATCCTCGTTCTTGTCGTCTGTTTATGCTTAAAACGGATTAAAATATCTCATTTATTTGTGAAACATTTTCATCATTGAACTATAATTTTAGAGGGTCATGGGTCTCACCAGACTCCGATAGCCCTTAAACATGTTATAGCATTTCCTTTATTTGTGAAAAATTTTCATCATCAAATGCTAATTTAATTTCTTTCGTCTACATATTTTTCGTCGCCGACCTATACTCTCCATCACCGGTTAACTTCTTATTACGACCTACTATCGTCAACCACCTCTCTCATGTATGTAACAATTTGGATTTTCCATTTATATTTTGTATCCGTTACCCGACTCGTTTCTATGTTCGGGTAATTTTATCAATAAAACACTGCATTATCGAGTTATAATTATTATTTTATTATATTTATATAATATTAACTTTGATATATAAATAATTTATACCCTCAACCAATACTCTTACCTCACAGTATATCCACCCTTATAATTGAGGGACCATTTAGCAAATTTGGTAGTTTAATATATCAAAACCTCAAATCCGTTTAACCAAACCCAAAAATTCAAGGTCCAACCCGTAACCCATGCCCATTTGGATTCTTGTAGCTTAACTTTTGTCCTAATGTTGGAATTGATCTAGGCATATCATTCATCAGGTCTAAACGACCTCACCGACACCTCTAATTTGAAAACCAAGATCGTTTTTATACGTATTTGCAAAATAACCTAAACCGTCTAACCTAAATTGTGTTATAATATATAGAAACGATCATAATACAATTACTCCCGTCTGCACATCCCTTGATACATCGCAAACATAACCCCTATGATTAATTTCATTATAACAACCTGCTTATAGCAGTTCTGATCCTCGTTCTTGTCGTCTGTTTATGCTTAAAACGGATTAAAATATCTCATTTATTTGTGAAACATTTTCATCATTGAACTATAATTTTAGAGGGCCATGGGTCTCACCAGACTCCGATAGCCCTTAAACATGTTATAGCATTTCCTTTATTTGTGAAAAATTTTCATCATCAAATGCTAATTTAATTTCTTTCGTCTACATATTTTTCGTCGCCGACCTATACTCTCCATCACCCGTTAACTTCTTATTACGACCTACTATCGTCAACCACCTCTCTCATGTATGTAACAATTTGGATTTTCCATTTATATTTTGTATCCGTTACCCGACTCGTTTCTATGTTCGGGTAATTTTATCAATAAAACACTGCATTATCGAGTTATAATTATTATTTTATTATATTTATATAATATTAACTTTGATATATAAATAATTTATACCCTCAACCAATACTCTTACCTCACAGTATATCCACCCTTATAATTGAGGGACCTTTTAGCAAATTTGTTAGTTTAATATATCAAAACCTCAAATCCGTTTAACCAAACCCAAAAATTCAAGGTCCAACCCGTAACCCATGCCCATTTGGATTCTTGTAGCTTAACTTTTGTCCTAATGTTGGAATTGATCTAGGCATATCATTCATCAGGTCTAAACGACCTCACCGACACCTCTAATTTGAAAACCAAGATCGTTTTTATACGTATTTGCAAAATAACCTAAACCGTCTAACCTAAATTGTGTTATAATATATAGAAACGATCATAATACAATTACTCCCGTCTGCACATCCCTTGATACATCGCAAACATAACCCCTATGATTAATTTCATTATAACAACCTGCTTATAGCAGTTCTGATCCTCGTTCTTGTCGTCTGTTTATGCTTAAAACGGTTTAAAATATCTCATTTATTTGTGAAACATTTTCATCATTGAACTATAATTTTAGAGGGTCATGGGTCTCACCAGACTCCGATAGCCCTTAAACATGTTATAGCATTTCCTTTATTTGTGAAAAATTTTCATCATCAAATGCTAATTTAATTTCTTTCGTCTACATATTTTTCGTCGCCGACCTATACTCTCCATCACCGGTTAACTTCTTATTACGACCTACTATCGTCAACCTCCTCTCTCATGTATGTAACAATTTGGATTTTCTATTTATATTTTGTATCCGTTACCCGACTCGTTTCTATGTTCGGGTAATTTTATCAATAAAACACTGCATTATCGAGTTATAATTATTATTTTATTATATTTATATAATATTAACTTTGATATATAAATAATTTATACCCTCAACCAATACTCTTACCTCACAGTATATCCACCCTTATAATTGAGGGACCTTTTAGCAAATTTGGTCGTTTAATATATCAAAACCTCAAATCCGTTTAACCAAACCCAAAAATTCGAGGTCCAACCCGTAACCCATGCCCATTTGGATTCTTGTAGCTTAACTTTTGTCCTAATGTTGGAATTGATCTAGGCATATCATTCATCAGGTCTAAACGACCTCACCGACACCTCTAATTTGAAAACCAAGATCGTTTTTATACGTATTTGAAAAATAACCTAAACCGTCTAACCTAAATTGTGTTATAATATATAGAAACGATCATAATACAATTACTCCCGTCTGCACATCCCTTGATACATCGCAAACATAACCCCTATGATTAATTTCATTATAACAACCTGCTTATAGCAGTTCTGATCCTCGTTCTTGTCGTCTGTTTATGCTTAAAACGGATTAAAATATCTCATTTATTTGTGAAACATTTTCATCATTGAACTATAATTTTAGAGGGTCATGGGTCTCACCAGACTCCGATAGCCCTTAAACATGTTATAGCATTTCCTTTATTTGTGAAAAATTTTCATCATCAAATGCTAATTTAATTTCTTTCGTCTACATATTTTTCGTCGCCGACCTATACTCTCCATCACCGGTTAACTTCTTATTACGACCTACTATCGTCAACCACCTCTCTCATGTATGTAACAATTTGGATTTTCCATTTATATTTTGTATCCGTTACCCGACTCGTTTCTATGTTCGGGTAATTTTATCAATAAAACACTGCATTATCGAGTTATAATTATTATTTTATTATATTTATATAATATTAACTTTGATATATAAATAATTTATACCCTCAACCAATACTCTTACCTCACAGTATATCCACCCTTATAATTGAGGGACCTTTTTGCAAATTTGGTCGTTTAATAAATCAAAACCTCAAATCCGTTTAACCAAACCCAAAAATTTAAGGTCCAACCCGTAACCCATGCCCATTTGGATTCTTGTAGCTTAACTTTTGTCCTAATGTTGGAATTGATCTAGGCATATCATTCATCAGGTCTAAACGACCTCACCGACACCTCTAATTTGAAAACCAAGATCGTTTTTATACGTATTTGAAAAATAACCTAAACCGTCTAACCTAAATTGTGTTATAATATATAGAAACGATCATAATACAATTACTCCCGTCTGCACATCCCTTGATACATCGCAAACATAACCCCTATGATTAATTTCATTATAACAACCTGCTTATAGCAGTTCTGATCCTCGTTCTTGTCGTCTGTTTATGCTTAAAACGGATTAAAATATCTCATTTATTTGTGAAACATTTTCATCATTGAACTATAATTTTAGAGGGTCATGGGTCTCACCAGACTCCGATAGCCCTTAAACATGTTATAGCATTTCCTTTATTTGTGAAAAATTTTCATCATCAAATGCTAATTTAATTTCTTTCGTCTACATATTTTTCGTCGCCGACCTATACTCTCCATCACCGGTTAACTTCTTATTACGACCTACTATCGTCAACCACCTCTCTCATGTATGTAACAATTTGGATTTTCCATTTATATTTTGTATCCGTTACCCGACTCGTTTCTATGTTCGGGTAATTTTATCAATAAAACACTGCATTATCGAGTTATAATTATTATTTTATTATATTTATATTATATTAACTTTGATATATAAATAATTTATACCCTCAACCAATACTCTTACCTCACAGTATATCCACCCTTATAATTGAGGGACCTTTTAGCAAATTTGGTCGTTTAATATATCAAAACCTCAAATCCGTTTAACCAAACCCAAAAATTTAAGGTCCAACCCGTAACCCATGCCCATTTGGATTCTTGTAGCTTAACTTTTGTCCTAATGTTGGAATTGATCTAGGCATATCATTCATCAGGTCTAAACGACCTCACCGACACCTCTAATTTGAAAACCAAGATCGTTTTTATACGTATTTGAAAAATAACCTAAACCGTCTAACCTAAATTGTGTTATAATATATAGAAACGATCATAATACAATTACTCCCGTCTGCACATCCCTTGATACATCGCAAACATAACCCCTATGATTAATTTCATTATAACAACCTGCTTATAGCAGTTCTGATCCTCGTTCTTGTCGTCTGTTTATGCTTAAAACGGATTAAAATATCTCATTTATTTGTGAAACATTTTCATCATTGAACTATAATTTTAGAGGGCCATGGGTCTCACCAGACTCCGATAGCCCTTAAACATGTTATAGCATTTCCTTTATTTGTGAAAAATTTTCATCATCAAATGCTAATTTAATTTCTTTCGTCTACATATTTTTCGTCGCCGACCTATACTCTCCATCACCGGTTAACTTCTTATTACGACCTACTATCGTCAACCTCCTCTCTCATGTATGTAAAAATTTGGATTTTCCATTTATATTTTGTATCCGTTACCCGACTCGTTTCTATGTTCGGGTAATTTTATCAATAAAACACTGCATTATCGAGTTATAATTATTATTTTATTATATTTATATAATATTAACTTTGATATAAAAATAATTTATACCCTCAACCAATACTCTTACCTCACAGTATATCCACCCTTATAATTGAGGGACCTTTTAGCAAATTTGGTCGTTTAATATATCAAAACCTCAAATCCGTTTAACCAAACCCAAAAATTCAAGGTCCAACCCGTAACCCATGCCCATTTGGATTCTTGTAGCTTAACTTTTGTCCTAATGTTGGAATTGATCTAGGCATATCATTCATCAGGTCTAAACGACCTCACCGACACCTCTAATTTGAAAACCAAGATCGTTTTTATACGTATTTGAAAAATAACCTAGACCGTCTAACCTAAATTGTGTTATAATATATAGAAACGATCATAATACAATTACTCCCGTCTGCACATCCCTTGATACATCGCAAACATAACCCCTATGATTAATTTCATTATAACAACCTGCTTATAGCAGTTCTGATCCTCGTTCTTGTCGTCTGTTTATGCTTCAAACGGATTAAAATATCTCATTTATTTGTGAAACATTTTCATCATTGAACTATAATTTTAGAGGGTCATGGGTCTCACCAGACTCCGATAGCCCTTAAACATGTTATAGCATTTCCTTTATTTGTGAAAAATTTTCATCATCAAATGCTAATTTAATTTCTTTCGTCTACATATTTTTCGTCGCCGACCTATACTCTCCATCACCGGTTAACTTCTTATTACGACCTACTATCGTCAACCTCCTCTCTCATATATGTAACAATTTGGATTTTCCATTTATATTTTGTATCCGTTACCCGACTCGTTTCTATGTTCGGGTAATTTTATCAATAAAACACTGCATTATCGAGTTATAATTATTATTTTATTATATTTATATAATATTAACTTTGATATATAAATAATTTATACCCTCAACCAATACTCTTACCTCACAGTATGTAGGTTCCTGGACGGATCGTACACGGGATGTCTCTAACAACGCAGGTGCGGAATCCCTGCGTAGGTAGATACGAGTGTAGAGTATGTAGAGATCGAACACACAAGCAATAAACCAACCACGTTATATTGATAACAAACACGTGACCCGAGGTCACCGTTACAGACTATGACACGTAACTCGGTTACTGAAAACTGAAACGAAAACCCTAAACGAACAACCTTAAACTGTTTCGTCTGAAACAGTATATAAACACGACAACTTCGCCACAGGCGAAGTTGTCAATAACTTCGCTGATTCAACAAGTTCGCCATAGCGAACTTGTTGACAACTTCGCGCATTACAAAACAAACATAAACAAAACATAATTACATTACAGACTCGATTACAAATGCTAGACTATGAACTACTGACATACATGTACCAACAGACTCCCCCTTGGCAGTAGCTTCATATCTTGATCTTCAAATCTTGAGTCTTGTAATCTTTACCTCTACGCGTGCGCCCCTTCTCTCACACATACCGACACTACCCTTTGATATTTCCTAGCTTGATCCTTCCAAGCAGGAATGTAGAAGATCTTCTTCTCGTTGAGCACTTTCAAATCATCCTTCGATAGATTAACAAGATGCATCGGGTCGTACACCCGAAGTACTTCTTGTTCATCCTCATCTTCCATTACCGCCTCAGCTGTCTCACAATCCACGTACCACCATTTTAAATCTTTTAGGACGTTCTTGGGCATAACTTTCATCGGTACTTCTTTCAAATGACGGACTGGTTTATACTTCATTACCATCCAAGGTTTGCCGTCAGCCCTCATTCCACGATCTTTGTCTTCTATCAACTTTCCTTTTTGAGGCTTTAGGAGTTCAAACTTTTTGTCTTTAATGGCTTCTTTCCAGACGATCTTCCCAATGATTCTTGCCATATCATCATTACTTCTATTGATCAGCCCCAATCTCGCTAAATCTCTCACCTCACATTCTGGTAAGGAATTCAGAGATCTCAACAATCTCTTAAAGTACTGAATGCCGTCGTACCGTTTGATCACAAATAGTTTCAGCTCTTTGTCGTACAACCAGCATATGATTCCTTTCTTTGACTCTGCATAGCCCTTTATATTATAAGTCTTTCTGAACATCGTTGGCACTGCAGGCTTCTTTGTTTTAACAAACCACTGAGCACAGCCTTCTTTCCAGTTCGGCTGCTCCTCCCATACTGTATCTTCTATCACACTCTCATCCCCCAATTCTGATCTCTCAACAGCTGGAATCTCATGTTCCACTGACTCATCTACAATCTCACCTTCTTCTAACACATCTTCCACATTAATCTGTTCTCCAATCCTCTCAATCTCATCCATAGGCAACACGTCATCATCATCCATCAACTCATCGTCCTCCTCCTCATCCAACTCCTTCAACGCATCAATAACGTCTTCAACATCAGCGTCGTCATCCACAACTACAACATCATCACCAGCTGCATTTGTAGACTCCCCCTCAGTTGTGGAAGCTCCAAGAGGCTGAGAGGTTCTTGGCAGCTCATCACCTGCACCTGAAGGTGCATTGGGATCATCGTCATGATCTTCTCGTCTTTTCGTTCTCAACTCATCGCCCCTACACGTCTTCTCCCCCTGAGATGCCAAGTAATCCTTGAAGGCATCTATTATTCGTCCATGTTCTACCAGGAGGGCAGCTTGTAGTCGATTGGATTCCACTAGGCGGTCAATAGTCTTTGACTGTTCAGCAACAATCCGCTCTAGCGAAAGAATCCTCTCGGTATCTGAAGTAGGCAATGGAGTTGGTGGAACATCAGCAGAAGTGACCGCAGGTGGTACACTTGGTAACCCTGCAGTAGAGGTGATTGTCGACTCCACAAACCGTGCAACTACCACCGGTGGATTAAGCGGTTGAGGTGGTAGGGACACAATTGTTGGTGCCGACGTCTCGATCGCTGAAACCTGTGCAGTAGTAGGAATAAGAGACATACCAGATAGGGCAGGTGGAGCAAAACGTACTAGTCTTGAAGATTCTCCAGCTCCCGAACCTATCCCTCTCTGTTCTCTTCTTGAGCGTCTTAGCACAATCTGTACTGCCTCCTCTTCATCTACTTCATCCTCATCCTCCCCCACAGTTCTCGGCCTCTTTCCCGTAGTCCGTTCACGAGACACCATAAGTCTTCTTGCCTCAGCAAACGTCTCGTCTAGATCAGAGTCAGCTACCGAAGTAGCTGCTCTGGTAACATCCATAAACTGAGGACCCGAGACATCCATATCAAACAAACCATGTCCACTAAAAGCAGCATCTAGATCAACGTTTTCAGCAGTGGACACAGCCTGAGATATAGTAGCTGGCACAGCAGCAGAAGATACAACAGGCGCAGCTGATACAGCATGAGGTGCTGCCGCCTGATGTGGTTGCGGATCCCTGAACTCGTCCCCTCCTGCAGGAACATACTCCGGGTTAATGAGATACCCGAAAAGTGGAGTATGCCTGGGACGCCGCTCAGGGTTGCTTCGAGTGCTCGACGTTCTGCACTGAGCAAAGATACGTTTTGTTACACACTCAACGTATCTGATAGGGCGTCTTTGCGGTACAGACGGAGCGACATGATTGATAATCATTTGTAGGAACCGAGGATACATAATAAAACGCTCGCGCGCCGTCGCCCGTCTCTGACGATCAATCTCGTAAAAGATTAGCTGACTAAACGAATATCTGCGGTTGTAAGTCAGCGCAATCATAGCCGATTGCATCGTCGCACCCATCCCATCTGTTCCTGCCTTTCTGCCGGACATGCATACTATCAACACATGCATCAAAAAGCGCCATTGATCCAGCAGAAAGCCTTTCCTCCTCTGCGAGTCCCCCAGCGGACCCGAATAACCCATCCTTAAGTAAGCTCCGTCACGGAAAGGAGCTACGAATTCCGTTGGGTCGTCTCTCGTTTCATTACCGAACTGCAGAGCCAACCGTATGTCTTCCGAGGAAAACTGTATGTCTTGACCATTGACAGTTGCTCGCATCACTGGAGGCTCAGGTCTGCAATCATAATACACCGTCTGCCAGAAATCTTGAATGTTGGGCAGAGATATGGGTAGTGTATTAGTGATCGCGTGAAAAACTCGTGATCGTTGGAGAAATGTGATAATCTCCCTATAGTCTTCAACGCCTCGTGCGTCTGGATCCAAAGTGATGTATTGGTTATGGGCTGGGAAGAATTGTCGTTGCTCATCACCATCATCACCTCCAGTACCTCCAACAGCAGCCATATCTGCACAAAACAAATCAAGTTAGAGACCATAAAACCATCTCACAAGTTCGCTGTGTACCATATGCGAAGTTGTGATGTACAGGCGAATTTATAGTTGAGGCGAAGTTGGGAACAACTTCGCTTCATCTGTAAGTTCGTCTATAAACTTATAAAAAATTTGAAATCGGCGAAGTTATGTTCAAGGCGAAGTTATGGATAACTTCGCCATAGGCGAAATTAAGCTTCAAGCGAAGTTGTGGATAACTTCGCTGAAGGCGAACTTAAGCCACTGGCGAAGTTGAGAATAACTTCGCATAAACCTTAACTTCGCCTGAATCTGAAACGGCGACTGTTCAGATTCAAACAAGTGTTATCCGACGTTTCGGACCGATTTAACGATCTAACAATGAAGTCCAACATATTTCAATGGTGTTAGGACGAAAAGGTCGTCCATGAACACGTAACGTGAGGTCGGAAAACTTGGTTTCTAAGGTTCGACGACCCGAGGTCTCGAACCGGGTAGAACCATAACGAGAAAGATATTGACCATACATACCGACAATGAGTACTAGAAACTGAAATCAAGGATCGAAATCGAAGATAACAAGATCGCGGATAATCTGTTTTTGATATTATCTTCGCCGGAAAGTTTCAATATATGTTACTGTTCCCGTTAGAAAGTCCTTATATAGGGCTGAGTTGGTTCAGGCGAAGTTACGCATAACTTCGCCAAGGCGAAGTTAAGCACAACTTCGCCGAATTCAACAACTTCGCCCGTAATTTTCAAAATCAGCCCTTTAAGTTTGAATAATCCTGAATTTAACCTTAGAAATTACCAAAAAGAGTTAAACAAATATGATCAAGACCCAGTAACCAACAATAAAATAATATAACTACAAAAACTAAAAAAAAATCTTAGAAAAATTTTAACGAAATAAGGGATCAAATTTCAGTCTAGTCAGGGACCACTACGTTTTAGAAAAGATCCTAACAGGAATCATACTAACGATGTGACTGTCACTTAGATCCGTGTTTGGCTGTATTATGACATAGAGACACAGGTTGTAAGCATGTAAATAACGTAAATGGTTTTCATCGTTTCTGTGATACGGATTAAGGTTCAGTTAAGCTCAAAAATTTAAGTTGGCAACATCTCAGAGATAATGATGTCTTCTATCTATTCTCAAAGCGTATTTGGCTATACCCAAGTCACCCCGAATTGACTTCGACCCATAGTGTCTGATTAACTTGTATATACTCGTTGACTGCTTCCCGTTCTTTTCTTACTCCAGACATGAGAAGTCTTGATTGTTACTATGTCTCATAAGTACTAAAGATATACACACATTTTTTTTTTTTTTTTTTTTTTTTTTTTTTTTTTTTTTTTTTTTTAAGCAATCATTCTTATTGACTTCGGAGTATTAAGCTACTGCAAGTCCCGAATCTGGATCACTGCGGTGTCTTGAAATGCTTTCTTCACGGGAATCAGATTACTCAGGGGCTCGTGTATGACTGGGTAGTCGCTTTTCTGCCTATCATTCGGAAAGATATGTATGAAGACATACAAAACTCTTAAGGAGTTTCCACGTAAATTCGAGTAGTTTAAGTTAGTATCACATACACTTTTACGCACCATAAAAATTACCACGACATACAATGACTGTTCTAAAGCCTTTTAAGCCTAATAACTTCACTAGTTAAGCACACACGATTAGTATATATATCATTTTCCAAGGTTGGATCAATTTTCTGTTAAACACAGCATAGAACTTCATACGAAGTAACAGACTTGAAAATTAATTTCATTTCCCTTTAAAAAAAACTTTAAATTCAATCGCCCCAATCACGTCAAAGTCGTCAGGTAGACGGCTATCCTGAAGATCCAATGGATCAACTGGACCGACCACATACAAGTATGTGTCCTTCTTACTAAGTATGACCGACTAATTTTCAGCAACTGAAAGAACACACGTCATAGTTGCCCCGGTCACTTTCAGTCTTCCGGTTAATGGCTATCCTCATTCTCTAAGTTGAAACGAGGACCAAAACATATCCTAGGATATGTCCATCAAACTGAGGTAACCGACTAATTTTAACCAAAAATGACCCATGTTTTTTTTTTTTTTTAAACCAAAGACATGGTTACTCGGGATTGATCATCCCGTTTAGCTCAATTAGGTTTTGAAATCTGGATTTATCAAACGCTTTTGTAAACAAGTCAGCAAAATTTTCAAGTGTATCAACTTTTTCGATCTTGATCAGTTTCTTCTCAGCACAATCCCGTATGAAGTGATGACGAATGTCAATATGCTTAGTTTTACTGTGCTTCACGGGATTGTTAATTACTGAGATGGCGGCAGTGTTATCAATTAAAATAGGAGTAAGTAAGAAATTCAGACCATAGTCGCGCAATTGTTGCTGAATCCACAAAACCTGAGAGCAGCAGTTGGATGCTGCCATGTATTCAGCTTCGCATGTTGAAATTGCAACTGATGTCTGTTTCTTGCACTGCCAGGAAACTAATCTTCCTCCAAGAAACTGACAGCCTCCTGTTGTTGACTTCCGACTCTGATTACAGCCTCCATAATCAGAATCTGTATACGCCACTAGTTCAACGTCTCCCCCTTTTGGGTACCACAACCCTAGTTTCGGCTTGCCCTTAAGATACCGCAAAATCCTCTTCACACCTTTCATGTGAGATTCCTTTGGGTTTGCCTGAAAACGAGCACAAAGACAAACAAAAAACATTATATCGGGCCTAGAAGCAGTTAAATACATTAATGAACCTATTATCGCCCGATACAGAGTAGGGTCCACATCTGCGTCACCATCTGATTCAGCGCCCAACTTGTGATTGACGCAGATTGGGGTGTCATATGGAGAACTGTCCTCCAGCTTGAATCTCTTCAGCACATCATGAACATACTTTGTTTGATGAATGAACATCCCATCCTTCTTCTGATCAACCTGTAATCCTAGAAAGAAGGTTAGTTCACCCATAGCACTCATCTCGAATCGTTTCTTCATGACAGCCTCAAAATCCTGACACATGGATACTCTTGATGCAGCAAAAATGATATCATCCACGTAGACTTGAACCAGTAAGAAGTCACATCCTTCTCTCTTCACAAACAGCGTACTGTCAATCAATCCCCTTTCAAAACCATTTTCCAGCAAGTAGTCCGATAACGTTGAATACCAGGCACGAGGTGCCTGATGTAACCCATATAACGCCTTGCTCAACCTGTATACGTGATCCGGAAAGTCTGGGTCAGGAAAACCCGGAGGTTGCTCAACAAACACAACCTCATCAACTTTCCCGTTAAGAAATGCGCTCTTCACATCCAACTGAAACACCTTCATCTTTTTAGATGCAGCAAACGCCAAAAACAATCGAATCGCTTCTAACCGGGCAACAGGAGCGAAAACCTCATTGTAGTCAATACCCTCTTGTTGATTAAAACCTTTAACAACCAGCCTCGCCTTATTTCTCACGATAATCCCCTTATCATCTCTCTTGCACTTGAACACCCATTTCGTGCCTATAGCATGCACATTCTTTGGTTTTTCAACCAAGGTCCAAACTTCCATTTTCTTGAACTGAGCCAACTCTTCTTGCATGGCTTCGACCCACGAGCTGTCCTTTAAAGCCATTTGATAATTCTTTGGTTCAATTTGGCTTATAAAGCAGGAGTACAAACATTCATTCATTATACCTGTTTCTTTTATACTTGAATAAACACAGGTGTGCTCATTCAGGCTACTTCTGGTTTGTACACTCGAGGACACATCACCTATAACGTTCTCCAATGGGTGATCTTTGTGAATTCTCGTGGTCGGAACAGCACTGACATGTAAATTGTCTTCCAAGTTCGAAGAGATCTCATCTATGGTTGTTTCTGGCTGAGAGTGAAAAGGATTAATAAATTCATCTTCAGTTGAGGCCGTAGGGGTATCGATCGTGTTTGATGTGGAAGGTTGAGATTTCTCAAAAATCTTATGTTGCAATATATTCTCTTCCTCATCAAGTATCATCTTCGTCACAGCTCTTTCGTCTTCTTCAGAAATTTCCAAATTAGGTACGTTAAACGACTTAAAAAGTTTAACATAGTCAAACAGCTCAGCAGGTCCATTGCTTGGTTTTGGCGGTTGGTAACTAGTAATGTCGGTGTTACAAACCACCTCCACCTTGCAAGTCGACGTATTGAAGACCCGTCTGTTGGGAGTCCCAACAACATAACCGACAAGGATTCCCTCATCAGCTACTTCACCAAATTTCGAATTAGTCTTCAAAATCGAACAAGGAGACCCAAATGGTTCAAGACCGCACAAGTTGGGCTTCCTTCCGTGCATAAGCTCGTAACAAGTTTTTCCAAGTCTCTTAACGGTTAACACCCGATTCAGAACATAGCAGGCTGTAGCAACTGCTTCAGCCCAGAACATCACAGGAAGCTTTGAGTCTGCCAGCATAGTTCTGGCTCCTTCAATCAACGTTCGGTTCTTCCTTTCAGCTACTCCGTTCTGTTGTGGAGTATACGGAGCGCTGTATTGATGTTCAATTCCCTTCTGAAGACAGAAAATTTCCATCTCAAAGTTCTTGAACTCTGTCCCATTGTCGCTTCTGATGAATTTAACTGATTTACTCATGACGTTCTCGACTTTTGTAATTAGATTCTTCACCATCTGAGTCGTCTCGTCTTTCGTTTTCAGAAAATATACCCACGAGTATCGCGAGTAGTCATCAGTGATCACCAAGCAGTAAGAGGTACCTCCTAGACTTTGTACATTCACGGGACCGAAGAGATCCATATGAAGTAGTTCTAGAGTACCGGCAATTGAGTTAATCTTCTTGGTGAGATGGGATTTCTTGTGTTGCTTTCCCTTCTTGCATGCTATACATTTGTCTTCAAAGTTAAAACTTTTTAAGGGAACGCCCATCACAAGCCCATTCTTGACAATGAAGTTCATCTTCCGAAGATGAATATGTCCCATTCTCCTGTGCCATAATTCTGATTCTGATTCGCTTGCCTTTGTCATTAAACAGGATTCTCCGGTGGCCATTTCAGTAGACCTCATATCCATCACGTATGTATTCGTTTCACGTGGAGCTTTCATTACTATCCATTCTTCTGGTATATGAAAACCAGGCTTCAATACAATCGCTTCATTCTTAGTGAAATGGACAGTGTATTCTTTATCACAGATCTGCGACACACTCAGCAGATTGTGCTTTAATTCCTCCACAAAATTTACGTTTTCAAGTGTCATTCTCCCATTCGACACAGTTCCTCTACCGGTAATCCTTCCTCCGCTTTCACCAGCAAAACTAACTCTAGCTCCCTGAACAGGTTTTAAGTCTTGCAACAAGTGTTTGTTGCCTGTCATGTGCCTGGAACAGCCGCTATCTACAATCCAAAGATTGTTTGCAGCCCTGTTCAACTGTTCCTGCACAATAAAACAAAGAGTTAGAATCTTGGGACCCAAGACCAATTGGTCTTGGATCGATACGTCCCGTACCCTGGCTTTCTTAAGTTAGCATCAGGATAATTTCTGTAAGTCCTGTTAGGGAATCTCCCTGCAGATTGTGTGTAATGCCTTCCAAACCTTTGAGAATTGAAGGTGTTATATCTTGAGGTTTGGTTGTAAAACTGAGGTTGGTTTTTATGAAAACTTGAATTCGTTACATTTTGGCATTTTTTAAAGTTTTCATTTTTAGCAGTAACAAAATGACGCTTATACTCAGTTTTATTTGGCTTCACACCTCTAAATCTTGGCTCCAGAGGGCAATCTGCAACTAAATGCCCTAATTTGTTACATCTAAAGCAACACCGACTCTCCAATTTCTTGTCAAATGTTGGTTTGGATGTAGAGGTAGTGTTACCAGCCGTTCGTCTCACATAAGGTGGGACGTACGGATTGAGTGGAGAACTCTTTTTAGAAACTTTATTTTTATCTCCATCGGTGGGTAACCCTACCTTCTCTTTTGTCTGATCAGATTCGGACAACTTATCCGAATCCGATGAAACTGGACTCAAAACAGAAATATTCACATTAGAAACTTTCGAACTTGTTTCTCCACAGCTAACACTTGGTTTTACACTTGTAATCTTGATTGGAGTTGTCTGAGGAACTTCGAAATCGACAGATTTCTGAACACTCGGATTATAAGTATAGTTGTGGTTAAAGGGTGGTGGAACTTCATTATATCCGATTCCTCCCCTCTTTGCAGAGGTACCTGGATCACTCACGAGGTGATCAAGGATGGCTGAGGAATTCCTGAACTGCTCAAGTTTGTGGTTCAGTTCCACCACCTTTACCTGGTGGTCAGCAATCTGTTTATCCCGATCAGCAATCACTTTAGTTTTTTCCTCCAAAACTTCATAACTAAGATCAATTATTTCAATTTTCTCAGCAAGTTTAATTTTTAAGCTTTGAACGTCTTTTTCACATGCTTTTATTTTAATTTTATAACTTGTTTCTCTTGCTTTCGTAAAATGGTGATCTTCTTTAATAGTTTTAAAGTCAGCATCTAAATGGACATACTGATCAGTTATTGTTTTAAGTTGCTCAGACAAATTCTCACAACTAGTACAAATAGTTTTAGGACTTACCTCGGAGCGATTATCTTTGTCATTTGCCATGAAAGCGGTTTCTCCTTCATTTGCTTTCTCAATTTCTTCAACCTTCTCACATTCTTCAGCTTCAGACTCAGCCATGTTTGCTTGCTCACCAGAACCACTTGAGCGTTGATTCCAGTTGTACTCTCCTGCCTCTCTGGTTAACATGGCATTTATCTCTCTGTTAACTCCTGAGTGTTGTGTAGGTCGACCTTGTCCTCGTTCAACCCTCTCATTTCTGCATTCCTTGGCAAAGTGCCCGTACTGTTGACAATTATAGCACCTTACTTTGGACTTGTCGAACCCGGGCCGACCACCAACAAACTTTCTCCCCGTCTTATTCATGAAACGCTTGACTCTCCTCACTATCATGGCCATTTGCCATTGCAAATCCATCTCCTCCAGATCATCAGCATCGATCTGGTCATAATCCTCATCCAGAACAGCAGGGTCCACAATCTTCCCCTGGATGTAGTTTTCATAGGAAGCAATAAATGATGCATAGACTGCAAACTGCTCTTCAGCAGATTTTACACTCATAGGCATCTTGGAATAACTATTGCTAGATGCATTTGCAGAAAAACTACTTGTGGATGCTTGAGGCTTTGAAGTACTAGATCCTCCAGCAACGAAACATACATCACCATTCGTGTTTACAGAAACTTTTCCTTCATGAGACGAGTCAGAGCCTGACTCCCCTTTCGAGTAAAAGGCAGCAGATTCAGGCCTTGAACTTGAGCCTGAGTTAACCTTAGCACCATACATACCAGGGTCTTGTATCTGATCTGTTGGTGTTTCCTTTCGAACCATATTAAGCTCATAAGTTCTGAGCTTGTTTACTGCCGTTTCAAGATCACAATTTGGAAAGTCTCTGTCTTCCCTCATAAGGACGGTGTACATTTCCCACTTCGGTGGGAGAGCATCGAGAAGCTTTTCAACGATCTCTTCTTCTCGGTAAGCAATTGAATAATTGCTGAGCTCTGTCATTAGATGATAGTATCTGGTGATAATATCATCCAGTGATTCGTTCTTCAAAAATTTGAAGACGGAGAACTGGGTTTTTAAGAGTTTGATCTTTGATGCACGTATACCCACATTCCCCTCGAATCTATTTTCAAGAGCATCCCAAAGCTCTCTCGCAGAAGTGTACTTTCGGAACGTATGGAGAACCTCTTGAGGAAGTGCCATTGTTATCGCAGCATGGGCCTTGCTTTCGGCCTCGTACATTTTCTTCTCTTCGTCCTCCATTTTGCTGTACTTCTTAACCACATCGCGACCTTCGTATTGCGCAGTTGGAGGGATATATCCATCCTGGATGCACACCCACATTTTGGCATCCTGGTATTTGATGTATTGGATGAATCTGTCCTTCCATGCCACGAAGTCAGTTCCCTTCATCAGCCTCGGGGCCTTAGTGGCAGACCCCGCTTCTACTTCCATCTTGACCAAGTCGGAGATATTGATCGACGACATCCTTGCAAAAACCTGAAAAACCTGGAAAAACAAAAAAAATATTAAAACAGCTCAGTTGGCGAAGTTAAGAATAACTTCGCTTGAAGGTTAACTTCGCTGAAAGAGAACTTCGCTGAGATCTTAAATTCGCTTGATTTGGGCGAAGTTAAGAATAACTTCGCTTAGCTCTGGCGAACTTATGAGTTGAGCGAACTTGGGTTTGAAGCGAAGTTGCGGATAACTTCGCTAAGGCGAACTTATGAAGTGAGCGAAGTTGTAGTTAACTTCGCTAATCCTTATATCTTCGCCAAAAACCCTAATTCCAGCGACGGCAACTTCGCCTGAAGAATGGTAACTTCGCCCGATGAACGGTAACTTCGCCCGTTGAACAGGGAAGTTTGTTCAGATCTGTTTTCGTCAATCCAGCAGCTCCCGATCAATGCAAAGGCTTGAAAATGACTGTCAAGCACTAGCAAAACTCAATCCCAACAAAAACACGTCCCGCGAATAGGTCAAACGAGACGTTTTCTACACCCGCGTGAAATCCCGAACCTCACAATCGAGCCGATTGGCTCTGATACCAATTGTAGGTTCCTGGACGGATCGTACACGGGATGTCTCTAACAACGCAGGTGCGGAATCCCTGCGTAGGTAGATACGAGTGTAGAGTATGTAGAGATCGAACACACAAGCAATAAACCAACCACGTTATATTGATAACAAACACGTGACCCGAGGTCACCGTTACAGACTATGACACGTAACTCGGTTACTGAAAACTGAAACGAAAACCCTAAACGAACAACCTTAAACTGTTTCGTCTGAAACAGTATATAAACACGACAACTTCGCCACAGGCGAAGTTGTCAATAACTTCGCTGATTCAACAAGTTCGCCATAGCGAACTTGTTGACAACTTCGCGCATTACAAAACAAACATAAACAAAACATAATTACATTACAGACTCGATTACAAATGCTAGACTATGAACTACTGACATACATGTACCAACACAGTATATCCACCCTTATAATTGAGGGACCTTTTAGCAAATTTGGTAGTTTAATATATCAAAACCTCAAATCCGTTTAACCAAACCCAAAAATTCAAGGTCCAACCCGTAACCCATGCCCATTTGGATTTCTTGTAGCTTAACTTTTGTCCTAATGTTGGAATTGATCTAGGCATATCTTTCATCAGGTCTAAACGACCTCACCGACACCTCTAATTTGAAAACCAAGATCGTTTTTATACGTATTAGCAAAATAACCTAAACCGTCTAACCTAAATTGTGTTATAATATATAGAAACGATCATAATACAATTACTCCCGTCTGCACATCCCTTGATACATCGCAAACATAACCCCTATGATTAATTTCATTATAACAACCTGCTTATAGCAGTTCTGATCCTCGTTCTTGTCGTCTGTTTATGCTTCAAACGGATTAAAATATCTCATTTATTTGTGAAACATTTTCATCATTGAACTATAATTTTAGAGGGTCATGGGTCTCACCAGACTCCGATAGCCCTTAAACATGTTATAGTATTTCCTTTATTTGTGAAAAATTTTCATCATCAAATGCTAATTTAATTTCTTTCGTCTACATATTTTTCGTCGCCGACCTATCCTCTCCATCACCGGTTAACTTCTTATTACGACCTACTATCGTCAACCTCCTCTCTCATGTATGTAACAATTTGGATTTTCCATTTATATTTTGTATCCGTTACCCGACTCGTTTCTATGTTCGGGTAATTTTATCAATAAAACACTGCATTATCGAGTTATAATTATTATTTTTTATATTTAAATAATAATAACTTTGATATATAAACAATTTATACCCTCAACCAATACTCTTACTTCACAGTATATCCACCCTTATAATTGAGGGACCTTTTAGCAAATTTGGTAGTTTAATATATCAAAACCTCAAATCCGTTTACCCAAACCCAAAAATTCAAGGTCCAACTCGTAACCCATGCCCATTGGATTTCTTGTAGCTTAACTTTTCTCCTAATGTTGGAATTGATCTAGGCATATCGTTCATCAGGTCTAAACGACCTCACCGACACCTCTAATTTGGAAACCAAGATCGTTTTTATACGTATTAGCAAAATAACCTAAACCTTCTAACCTAAATTGTGTTATAATATATAGAAACGATCATAATACAATTACTCCCGTCTGCACATCCCTTGATACATCGCAAACATAACCCCTATGATTAATTTCATTATAATAACCTGCTTATAGCAGTTCTGATCCTCGTTCTTGTCGTCTGTTTATGCTTCAAACGGATTAAAATATCTCATTTATTTGTGAAACATTTTCATCATTGAACTATAATTTTAGAGGGTCATGGGTCTCACCAGACTCCGATAGCCCTTAAACATGTTATAGCATTTCCTTTATTTGTGAAAAATTTTCATCATCAAATGCTAATTTAATTTCTTTCGTCTACATATTTTTCTTCGCCGACCTATCCTCTCCATCACCGGTTAACTTCTTATTACGACCTACTATAGTCAACCTCCTCTCTCATGTATGTAACAATTTGGATTTTCCATTTATATTTTGTATCCGTTACCCGACTCGTTTCTATGTTCGGGTAATTTTATCAATAAAACACTGCATTATCGAGTTATAATTATTATTTTATTATATTTATATAATATTAACTTTGATATATAAACAATTTATACCCTCAACCAATACTCTTACCTCACAGTATATCCACCCTTATAATTGAGGGACCTTTTAGCAAATTTGGTAGTTTAATATATCAAAACCTCAAATCCGTTTAACCAAACCCCAAAATTCAAGGTCCAACCCGTAACCCATGCCCATTTGGATTTCTTGTAGCTTAACTTTTGTCCTAATGTTGGAATAGATCTAGGCATATCATTCATCAGGTCTAAACGACCTCACCGACACCTCTAATTTGAAAACCAAGATCGTTTTTATACGTATTAGCAAAATAACCTAAACCGTCTAACCTAAATTGTGTTATAATATATAGAAACGATCATAATACTTTTACTCCCGTCTGCACATCCCTTGATACATCGCAAACATAACCCCTATGATTAATTTCATTATAACAACCTGTTTATAGCAGTTCTGATCCTCGTTCTTGTCGTCTATTTATGCTTCAAACGGATTAAAATATCTCATTTATTTGTGAAACATTTTCATCATTGAACTATAATTTTAGAGGGTCATGGGTCTCACCAGACTCCGATAGCCCTTAAACATGTTATAGCATTTCCTTTATTTGTGAAAAATTTTCATCATCAAATGCTAATTTAATTTCTTTCGTCTACATATTTTTCGTCGCCGACCTATCCTCTCCATCACCGGTTAACATCTTATTACGACCTACTATCGTCAACCTCCTCTCTCATGTATGTAACAATTTGGATTTTCCATTTATATTTTGTATCCGTTACCCGACTCGTTTCTATGTTCGGGTAATTTTATCAATAAAACACTGCATTATCGAGTTATAATTATTATTTTATTATATTTATATAATATTAACTTTGATATATAAATAATTTATACCCTCAACCAATACTCTTACCTCACAGTATATCCACCCTTATAATTGAGGGACCTTTTAGCAAATTTGGTAGTTTAATATATCAAAACCTCAAATCCGTTTAACCAAACCCAAAAATTCAAGATCCAACCCGTAACCCATGCCCATTTGGATTTCTTGTAGCTTAACTTTTGTCCTAATGTTGGAATTGATCTAGGCATATCATTAATCAGGTCTAAACGACCTCACCGACACCTCTAATTTGAAAACCAAGATCGTTTTTATACGTATTAGCAAAATAACCTAAACCGTCTAACCTAAATTGTGTTATAATATATAGAAACGATCATAATACAATTACTCCCGTCTGCACATCCCTTGATACATCGCAAACATAACCCCTATGATTAATTTCATTATAACAACCTGCTTATAGCAGTTCTGATCCTCGTTCTTGTCGTCTGTTTATGCTTCAAACGGATTAAAATATCTAATTTATTTGTGAAACATTTTCATCATTGAACTATAATTTTAGAGGGTCATGGGTCTCACCAGACTCCGATAGCCCTTAAACATGTTACAGCATTTCCTTTATTTGTGAAAAATTTTCATCATCAAATGCTAATTTAATTTCTTTCGTCTACATATTTTTCGTCGCCGACCTATCCTCTCAATCACCGGTTAACTTCTTATTACCACCTACTATCGTCAACCTCCTCTCTCATGTATGTAACAATTTGGATTTTCCATTTATATTTTGTATCCGTTACCCGACTCGTTTCTATATTCGGGTAATTTTATCAATAAAACACCGCATTATCGAGTTATATTTACTATTTTATTATATTTATATATAATATTAACTTTGATATATAAACAATTTATACCCTCAACCAATACTCTTACCTAACAGTATATCCACCCTTATAATTGAGGGACCTTTTAGCAAATTTGGTAGTTTAATATATCAAAACCTCAAATCCGTTTAACCAAACCCAAAAATTCAAGATCCAACCCGTAACCCATGCCCATTTGGATTCTTGTAGCTTAACTTTTGTCCTAATGTTGGAATTGATCTTGGCATATCATTCATCAGGTCTAAACGACCTCACCGACACCTCTAATTTGAAAACCAAGATCGTTTTTATACGTATTTGCAAAATAACCTAAACCGTCTAACCTAAATTGTGTTATAATATATAGAAACGATCATAATACAATTACTCCCGTCTGCACGTCCCTTGATACATCGCAAACATAACCCCTATGATTAATTTCATTATAACAACCTGCTTATAGCAGTTCTGATCCTCGTTCTTGTCGTCTGTTTATGCTTCAAACGGATTAAAATATCTCATTTTTTGTGAAATATTTTCATCATTGAACTATAATTTTAGAGGGTCATGGGTCTCACCAGACTCCGATAGCCCTTAAACATGTTATAGCATTTCCTTTATTTGTGGAAAATTTTCATCATCAAATGCTAATTTAATTTCTTTCGTCTACATATTTTTCGTCGCCGACCTATCCTCTCCATCACCGGTTAAATTCTTATTACGACCTACTATCGTCAACCTCCTCTCTCATGTATGTAACAATTTGGATTTTCCATTTATATTTTGTATCCGTTACCCGACTCGTTTCTATGTTCGGGTAATTTTATCAATAAAACACTGCATTATCGAGTTATAATTATTATTTTATTATATTTATATAATATTAACTTTGATATATAAATAATTTATACCCTCAACCAATACTCTTACCTCACAGTATATCCACCCTTATAATTGAGGGACCTTTTAGCAAATTTGGTAGTTTAATATATCAAAACCTCAAATCCGTTTAACCAAACCCAAAAATTCAAGGTCCAACCCGTAACCCATGCCCATTTGGATTTCTTGTAGCTTAACTTTTGTCCTAATGTTGGAATTGATCTAGGCATATCATTCATCAGGTCTAAACGACCTCACCGACACCTCTAATTTGAAAACCAAGATCGTTTTTATACGTATTAGCAAAATAACCTAAACCGTCTAACCTAAATTGTGTTATAATATATAGAAACGATCATAATACAATTACTCCCGTCTGCACATCCCTTGATACATCGCAAACATAACCCCTATGATTAATTTCATTATAACAACCTGCTTATAGCAGTTCTGATCCTCGTTCTTGTCGTCTGTTTATGCTTCAAACGGATTAAAATATCTAATTTATTTGTGAAACATTTTCATCATTGAACTATAATTTTAGAGGGTCATGGGTCTCACCAGACTCCGATAGCCCTTAAACATGTTATAGCATTTCCTTTGTTTGTGAAAAATTTTCATCATCAAATGCTAATTTAATTTCTTTCGTTTACATATTTTTCGTCGCCGACCTATCCTCTCCATCACCGGTTAACTTCTTATTACGACCTACTATCGTCAACCTCCCCTCTCATGTATGTAACAATTTGGATTTTCCATTTATATTTTGTATCCGTTACCCCGACTCGTTTCTATGTTCGGGTAATTTTATCAATAAAACACTGCATTATCGAGTTAAAATTAATATTTTTTATATTTAAATAATATTAACTTTGATATATAAACAATTTATACCCTCAACCAATACTCTTACTTCACAGTATATCCACCCTTATAATTGAGGGACCTTTTAGCAAATTTGGTAGTTTAATATATCAAAGCCTCAAATCCGTTTACCCAAACCCAAAAATTCAAGGTCCAACTCGTAACCCATGCCCATTGGATTTCTTGTAGCTTAACTTTTCTCCTAATGTTGGAATTGATCTAGGCATATCGTTCATCAGGTCTAAACGACCTCACCGACACCTCTAATTTGGAAACCAAGATCGTTTTTATACGTATTAGCAAAATAACCTAAACCTTCTAACCTAAATTGTGTTATAATATATAGAAACGATCATAATACAATTACTCCCGTCTGCACATCCCTCTATACATCGCAAACATAACCCCTATGATTAATTTCATTATAACAACCTGCTTATAGAAGTTCTGATCCTCGTTCTTGTCGTCTGTTTATCGATCAAATTAAACCTCATTTCTTCATCGTTTAAGGTAATTAGTTGTACGATTATGTTCGTTATTATGTTAAGAACAATAACCCCAAGGTTAATCAGCCAAACAATTAACGTTTTGGCCGATTGATGATTCTAGGGTTCATAATATATGTTGGGTTTGTGTATGTCTGGCTATAAATTATTAGTCTCGTGTTTAAACCAACTGACACCCAAGCATGGATGGCTTGGGTGTGTGTGTTTAAGGTTTCAATTGGCTGGAGGGCGCGGGTTCGAGCCCCTCCAAACCCATCTTTGATTGTTTTATTTTTGGAAATCATTTAATTAATATATTAGTTATTTCAAACTAACGTTTTAGGGCTATTAATCGGAAGAAAGATACGAGTCGAATGATATAAAACTTAGTTTCAAACAATGATCCAAACGACTTAATTTTGGTTAATTGTAAGTTCAAACACCTGAATTGAAGCATTGTTTCGTCATTTTGAAGCACTTTTTCGAACTAAGTTTTACACCAATCGACTAATATTCTCCTAACGATCAAAAGCTCTAAAACATTGGTTGGAAATTCAGAAAAAACTATAACGCCGTTAAGTCATATTTAACAGGGACCATTGGGGGCAACTTTTTTGAATTTGGGACTGCTAGTGGCGATAAAATGAATAGGGTTATTATCGGCAAATACCATCCAATAGAGATTATTAAAATCCAATATTCCTAAACCATATAAATATAATTATTAGTAAATGTTTTATCCTAACCGACGTATTAACCAAACGTTATCTCGTATCTTTGATTTAACCATACGTATATGTATATGTATATGTATATGTATATGTATATGTATATGTATATGTATATGTATATGTATATGTATATGTATATGTATATGTATATGTATATGTATATGTATATGTATATGTATATGTATAGCGAGGTTAAAATAAGAAGTAAAACTATCCTAAGAAGTGTAAGAAGTGGTTTTTACCCTTAAAAAAATAAAACACACCGAACAAAAAACACACCGAACTAACAAAATAAAACACACCGAGCAAAAAACACACTAACAATATCCACCATCAGATGATCACATCCAACGCCCAATATTACTTCTCACACTTCTTACAAATAACTCACTTCTTATTCTAACCCCACCCTATATATATATATGTGTGTGTATTGTCTATATGTATATATAATAGGTATTAAAAATTAATAAAAGTTTTAATAATATATATTATAATAAGGTTTTTAGTTTATAATACATAATTAAAAGATATCTTATTAATTAACATGTTATAATAATTATGGGTACAAGTATTATATAAACAAATGTATTTCTTTTATAAATAGCTATATATTATTATTACGATTTTAATTAAATAAATAATTAATAAATTGTTGTTTCGCAAATACCGATCGATCTCAAATCGTTATTAATCTATAGAATCTATTCATTAATCCGTTGTATTTTCCGACATTACTCTTACTTAGGATTTGTCCGTCGATATATCTCGACGAGCGTGACGTTTATTTATTACTGTTCTTATTGCACTCATTCCTATTGCTTATAAGGTGAGTAATCATTCACCTCTTCTAAAATCTTTTAAAGGTTTTGGGGACATATGTGTACCTTATATTATTTACATATTATTAGTATTCACATTAGCAAACTGTTAACCTTGTGTGCTATCAGTTATTTTCCTAAATTGCTATATGTTAACTTGTTTATTGAACGCATTCGGAGAAGTCCATCATATTCAAATTATTAGTATGATCATACAAACGTCATAGTAGCCAAAGCCCACTTCACAAGACGATGGTTTTGCCGACACTCATTAATTGCTCATTGGCTTGATTGTATATCTCATAAGGACAGTTTTGCTCATCTTTATATTATATTATATTGAACTAACTTGTGTTTTACTCAGTCAATCTTGTTTTGACAAATCTATTTTTATTTTATACGCATATGCAAGTTATCATTTGAACCGAGACTTAGTTTTAAATCAAGAATAAATCAAGACTTAGTTTTAAGTTTTGAATTATCTTGTTGCCTTTATTCTAATTTATGTAATTTATTTGTTTGAATTTATTTGGATATTTAATTTAAATTAATAGATATTGCCACTTTAACTTATTGCATGATAGTACCTTGAGAGTTGTGAACAATCAGTTTGCGCCTCATCATTTTCGCCTTAGGTTGGGGTGTGACAATGCATCAACCACCATCATCAATTACAACAACCGCTCTTTTGGTGCTGGATTTCTCATCAAATATAAATAAACATATATGAACAAACGTAAACGAGCACAAACAAACGTAAACGAATATAAATAAACACATCCACTTAAATGAGCACAAACGGAAATATATAAAAATTAACAAACATAAATGAATCAAAATAGGTCCAAGTATATTACAAAAAAAACATATTCACAGTATTAGAAACGATAAAAAAAACCTGTAATACGAGGGGGCTAAAAGATAGTAGTTTACACTTGTTTAATAATGCAATGTAACTTTATCTAAACTTAGAACTATAAATAGATGGCCTTGATAATATCAATAATAGTTGATATATTAATATTATTTTTATGATCATCTTCCCTTAGATGACCATCTAGGTTCACTTCATTTCATAATCACCAATTTAATGGCATGTTCCTTGTTTCATCACGTTGACACTTAACTAGTTTGGATGATGAAGTTTTAAAGCTGTATGTTGTTGAATATATAGATAAAAAACAACTTCAAAATACTAATGAGAATATTTTATGAAAGAACGACACTTTTCAAAAATTACGGGCTACAATTTTATAAAGAGAAAATCTATATATCTAAGGTAGAAGATTTGAATTTTATCGTTGAATACATTAAATTCCTTTGATATCTATTAACATTTTTCCAAAAGTTATATATGAGTTCTTAAATTCCTAAAGTTTTGTTTAATGAATACTTGTCTTAAAGTTGGCCTTTTGCTTTTTCAAGTTTTAGCTATGTTTATTACACGTTAGCCCATTATATTATGGGCTATTGATTTTTAATACTCCTAACTTTTACTTATTGGCTGATAACACTCTCAACTAACAGTTTGTCTCTAACCACTTCCAACTTCTAACATGATTTCTTCTGTCACTCCTGAACTTAACGAAACCTAACTCTATTAGTTTTCTTGCTGGCGTGGATAATTGTTTACACAACATGCTTATGTTGAAATGTGTTAAAAAACCACCTAATTCATATAACAAACCAATGAAGTAGTTAACCGTTGTTTCATATACCACATATCTTTAACTTTAAGCCTAATTTATCAACGGTCGTCCATCACCACCTCCACGGAACCACCGCCACTTCCAATGGGACACTTCAATTTCACAAATGTAACATCATACTTCTGATAATAATAAATAAAATAGTTTTGTTTATTTAATGGTGTGTTCTTGTTTAATCAGATTAATAAGAATAAGTTGAGTTGTGGACTTGGAAATAAATGATAGATTGGGGTATGGTTATAGGCCTTAAGGTCCATGGGCTGGAGTATATAAACTCCATAAACCTACCTAAAACCCTAAAACCCTCATTTTCATCTTCCTTGCCTCCATACACACACACAAACGCTCTCCTGTCACTTTGGACCCAGATCCGAAGTAAAGAAAGGTTAGATTTCGTGTTGAATCTTCACCAAATAAGTAGCAAAACACCTGGATTCACGTATTGAATTAGGACCGAAGCAAACCAAGCTGAAAAAGGTAAGTTTTAGTTTAAAGGTTATATATTTCATATCGATTTGCAAAACACTTTGGTAGAAAGATGAATCAGACTAAAACTAGTAGGAAAAACACAAACTTTGTAAGAAACGGGTTATTGGACATGAGATGAAACCAACCGGGTACCGTTCGGTCCGTGTAAAGCAAAAAGACGAAGTTTTTTATGACCCGGAACTCGTTGTAGTAAAACGAACCTTTAAGGGATGAAAGAAAATGTTTATAACAAAAAGGCACGAAAACCATTTTGAGTCAAGTTCATAAGAATTCGATTCGATCAAAGAAATTTAAATTCGATTCATTTCAGAATTCGATTCTTTTCATTTATAGAATTCGATTCGATTCGTTTGAATAATTAATTCGATTGGTTTTTCAGAATTTCGATTCGACTCGTTTGGAATTCGATTCGTTTAATGAAATGCATTTTTCTGATGAATTTAATAAAGACTTATTAATGAAATGCATTTTTCTGCTAGGGCTACCGCCCCTAGTTACCCGCTGCCAAGGGCGCTTGTCCTGAACCCCCTTTAGCTAGGGGTTTCACTAACATAAAAATATGATATGGTTAGGAGTAGTTAAGTGATATTTGTAAATTGTTACACAATTAGTTGTGCCCAGCTGAGTTTCTAGCCCCTTTTCTCTATTATGTTTTCGGGGCTGTGTACATACTCTATATGATATATTAATACATTCACTTATAGTAGTAATTGTATGATTTTTAAATGTTGATTTATACAGAAAGGTTAAGATTAGGTGATGGTACATATACAGAAATTTACATATGAATGAATGGTTGTATGGTTGTATGGAAAGAAGGGACCAGACCATAATAATATCCGAGGTATGCGCTTGTATGGTTGTATAATACGAATAGAAGGGAACATACCCTAATAATATTTGAGGTATGTAGGGACCGGAGCCTAATAATATCCTAGGAAGAAGTGACCTGACCTTAATAATATCCGAGGTATGCAGGGAGAAACACTCTTTAAAACGTAGGGGTAGTTATGTATGTATTCAGTAAGGTATAAATGATCAAAGTACGAAAGTATGGATGTATGTGTGAAAGTAAGATAAACAGGTTAATTACGTAATATGTATCTTCGGATACGTATATGTAAATATGAAAATATAATGTATGTTTCTTTATTAACTAGAAATCACTCAGCGTAGCTGACTTTTAGTATGCACGCACACAAATAGGTTAAAGCAGCTATCTTGAGGGAGACACATGACATTGTACAGAAGAGACTGACATCTTGAGAAGAATGTTACGATGTTATATTTTGTTATGTTTTTATTTTGCAAGACATACTGAATAATGTTAGGACAAGATTTGGAATGTTTTGTAATGGGTGGTTGATGTTTTTAGGTTCCGCGAATGGTTTTAATTCACTTTAATATGTAGAAATATGTTTATGAGTAAATCCATCATCCAATGTAGGGCACCGATACTGGGGCCTTACAACCAAGCCCTAATTCATGTCGCGTCGGGAGAAGCTTGTGGTTTCACAATTAGCACCATGAGATGGACAAAGCTACCCTCGTCGTCTTCGATGCTGACAACCCCATGTCGCAAACTTCCACCTTTTTAAAGAGGCCACTACCATCCTCTCCTTCCTTTCTCTCTCACTCTGTGAAACCCTAAATACTTAATCAAATCTGCAACTCGATTAAACTCTATTTTTGGTTGTCGCCGCCGCTGTCGCCCAGTATGGTTATCAGTCTTTGATTCTATTAGAAGTTGATTTGATTATCCAATCCATGTTTTGTTTCCTTTCTATTTAGATATTTTTGATATTTTAATTGTGTTTCTTTTTTTTATGTTGTTTAAAATTGCATATGCTATTTAATTGTTTTGTTTTACTAAAAAAATTGTTTATAATATGTTTGTGAATTTAGTGGCCCGATGATGAGCTCAAATGAAATTAAAAGTTTAAAACTAGTGAAATGATCTCATAGAAATGAATAGGGGGTGGTGGAGGTGGGTGGTGGTGGTGGTGATGTTTGGTGGAGGTGGTTGGGTGGTGTTGGTTGTTGTGTATAAAAGGCCATAGTTTGTTTAAGAAGAATGGTGTGGGCCCAACAAGTTTTAAACCGCCACATAAACATGTCATGTGTGTAAACAATGGTCTATATTAGCAAGAAAACTAATGGGGTTAAGGTCTGTTATGTTCGAGAGTGACAGGAGAAAACAAATTCCAATTTGAGAGTGGTGGTAAATAAGTCATTGGTTAGGAGTATTATCGACCAATAAGTGAAGGATGAGAGTATTAAAAACCAATAACCCATTTATTATAAGATAAAATAAATATCAGAAGTCGGTGCCACATAATTTAAGCTACTCAGTTTTGCTATTTAGGGTATATTATAGGATAAAAGCATATACTTCCTCTCAATTCAGTTGTTTAAGATCTGACCCCTCATACCACCAATATTATCTACTTTCCCATGAAAAGCTCCCATATTTGGTTTTGGTTGGATAGAGACTTCTCAGTAGATCAACCATCCTAGTACAACTTTGTAACATCCCAAAAACTTTGGTCCAACTTTGACAACTTAGGAAACATGAGGGATTCCAAATATTCCCAAAGTATGTGATGGAGAGTGTGAAATAAGAAAGTGAGTTTATCTCACATTGGTGAAATAAGAAACTAAAGTTGTCCCACATGGTAGAAAGTAAAAAAGTTGTGTTATCCCACATTGGTATAAAAAGAAAATGGATTGTCCCATATTGATAAAAGAAGAAACTATTAAGCTCCTTATAAGGAGAAAGAATCATAAGATAATATTCTTGTATGACAATACACTTGGTAGCCTTAGCAAAGCACCCAACGCACATTGGCACATGCATAGGCAATGGTTGCAATGTGGCGCTTTGATGACACACTTTGCATTCCATACACTCGCATTGCCACATGCTCGAGAGCCGTCTTAGTATTTTTATGAAAAAGCAGAACAAACAATGAAAATTTGGAACCCGACATGCTACACGATGGGCAAAAGAGAAGCCCATTGTGATAGGCGATGAAACTTCACCAAACCCGATAATTGGGCAGTGACGCGCTACGTGGCGGCTTTACCTTTTGGCTATTACCCTACACGATGTAACCTCCACAGTGACGTGACTCATTTCGAGCCACGTGTTGTCACATTGCAAGTTATCAAGCCACATGGCGGCTTTCGGAGAAGTTGAGTCATCGCACAACACAACGACTTAATGAGCAGCCCGTCGTGATACGCGACAGAGCCTAATATCAGCCTATATAAAGGGGGTTCATGGCTCTTCCCTCTTCAAAACAAACACACATTCCACATATACACAGTTTACATTGATTTACGGGCTGAGCCTCAAAGTGAGTACCAAGCCCCGATGTTCCGACGCTTTAAGCCTAGTACGCGTCATAGAGTTGAAATGCTGCTCGTTCAAGATTAGGTGTCTGAAGTCCAAATACCCGTGTAAAGTATGGGTTCCGCTTAGGTTGTTATTTTATTATATTTTATGGATTAGACCCTTGTGGGTGGGTGGGGGGGGGGTATAGCCCAAACCTTAATCAATTTTAATTTTACATGCAAAAATTATAGTCAAAATATTGTTTCTTTATGATTAAATAACATAAGCTTTTACATGCAAATGGTATAGTCAAATTGATATTTCTTCATAATGAAGAAACCTAACATAAACGTTTCTTCATAAAGAAAAAAACGTAGCACATGATAGGAAACTAAAAAAAGACTACAGGTTTAAATATTTTATTTTATTCAAAAAAATGATCTATCAAGGTTTAAGGCTATGAAAACTAGACTCAAGGTCTGTAGGCGGGATCAAGAGACGATCCAGGTATTTATGTAAAACATCATTCATTCACAAAGATTTTCAAACGAGATTACTACCTCATTCAAAACCGACAATCACAGGTGAATATATAAAACCTTTTACAAGAAATCACACAGATTTATACTCTATAAAATGATCGTGTTGTTTGTCTTAAAGAGTCAATCAAACATTTATGTGATTACCCGATCTCTAAGATACAAGTGTAACATCCTACTTTTAATAATAATAAATAAAGAATTTCGTTTATTTTAATGATATGTTATTATTTAGTTAAGTAAAATAAGAATAATAGAGTGTGAGTTTGGACAATAAAATATGGTGATGGGCTTAGGGGTATTTAAACACCCTAAACCCTCCCTAAAACCCTAAAAAGCCTCATTTCCACCATCTTGCCTCCATAAACTCTCAAAAGCACACACAAACATACCCGTACAACCCAAATTTAGATATGAGCTGAAGAGAGGAAGATTTTGTGATTCACATCATTGTCAAATAAGAGACATGTCTTGATCCACGGGTTGGTCCAAAACCGAACCAAACCGTAACCCAAAAGGTATGTTTTTGATATAAATGTTAGGTTTTAGACATTGGTTTGTCTTATGATTTGATACGAAGGCAAATCAGACCTTATAGTATTAGAAAAACATAAACTTTGTAATAAACAAGTTGCTTGGTATGAGTCAAGATGAAGTAGTGACGTTCAAACAGAGTTAAAGTAAGAAAATAAAGTTGTTATGGCCTAGAACTCGTTTCATTAGTAAAATGGCCATACTAGGATGTAAGAAAGTGATTAGAACGGTTAGGCATGCAAAACCAGATTCTAGTCGAGTTCCTGAGAAACTCGATTCGTTAGGTGGAAGAAAACTCGATCCGATTAGATTAGAAAACTCGATTCGAATATAAATGAATCGAATCAAAATGAAATGAAAAGAATCGAAATAAAGCGAATTGAATCGAACTGAAACTCGATTCGATTAGAATGAAACTCGATTCAATTGGAATGAAAACTTGATTCGATTAGAATGAAAACTCGATTCAATTGGAATGAAACCTCGATTCGATTGGAATTAAAAGTCAATTCGATTAGAATGATAATAGACTCAAATGAAACTCGATTTGTTTAAACTTAAGTTTTCTGATGAATTTTTTTGTAAAGGCTTATTAATGAAAAATCGACCACAGCCAGGGCCTCTGCCCATTGGACCTTGCTAGGGGCTGTTGACCCTAGAACCCCGCACTGCAAGGGGCGTTACCCTCGGACACCCATTCGTTGAGGGCTTCACTAACCTAGAAGTGTGATCTAGTTAGAAGTAGTAGATTGATATTTAATTGTTACACAGTTATCTATGCATAGCTAAGTATGGGAATTATAGTTAACTCAGAAAGAAATAGGACTCAGGTGAGTTTATAGCCCCATTTTCTTGTAATGTTTTCGGGGCTGTGTGCATACTCGATGCGAATAGTTAGTACACATACATGAAGTGGTAAGTGTATGATATGTGAATGTTTGTTGAATGATATAGAAAAGGTTAAAAGTATATATGAAAGCATGTGCAAATATATATATATATATATATATATATATATATATAATGAAATGTATTTATGGTTGTATGGAAAGAATAGCGCTGGACCATAATAATATCCGAGGATGAAGGGCACCAGACCCTAATAATATCCTAGGATGAATGGTACCAGAAGCTAATAGTATCCGAGGATGAAGACCACCAGACCCTAATAATATCCGAGGTATGTAGGACGAAATGCTCTTTAAAACGTAGAGATAGTTATGTATGTATTGAGTAAGTTAAAACAAGAAAGACTGAAAGTATGAAGGTATGAAAGAATGAAAGTATAAAAGTATGAATGGATGCATGTTTGTTTGTATGTACGTATGTATAAAAGAATGGTAAACAGGTTAAGTGTGCAATATGTATCTTCGGGTACGTATATGTAAGTATGAGAATGTAATGCACGGTGCATGATTAACTAGAGCTAAGTATGCACGTATGCAAATAGGTTAAAGAAACTGCTTTAAAGGAGACACATGATATTAACTGACGAGGCTGACATCTGAAGAAGAATTGTCATGATGATTTAATACGACGTTTTATGTAATGTTTAATGACAAGATTTGAATATTTATTGAATGGTTGAAGTTTTATATTCCATGAAAAGTTTTAAGTCACTATGATATTTAATCATGTGTTTATGAGTAAATCCAATGTCCAAGTAGGGTACCGGGATCGGGGCCTTACAACAAGATAGAAAATAAAGCAACTCAGACCGATTACACATGTTCTAGATCCAAACATAACTGACCAAACAAGCATGCTAAATGTCAAGAAACATGCTAAAATTTCGTTCATAGCCAGTTATCTAAAGGGCTATGTGGCTCGAAGAACCTTTAAATTGGGTTTGTATGGAAAGTGATAGAAGTCCTCAGATGGATAGATACTCACGCCGAGTTTGTTCAAGAAAACTATTTTTTTATTTAAATATTTGTTTAAAGTTTTTTTAGTTAACAATTTACCAACATATCACTGATGTACCCCCCCTCCCAACATTTCATTGAATCAAGTTTAGCACAAGAAGCAAGAAATTAGAGTCACTCATGGAGTTAGATGCTCGATATATGAAGATTTCTTAGTTTTTAATTAATAAAATATTGTAAACAGATTGAACAAGAATTGAAAATCAAACACTCGGGTATTGAACAAGAAGTTTTCAATGCAAATAAATATCTACCTATTCTAATAAAGAAAAATAATTGTAGGCACGTGTCAGCTTGTGGTTAATCCTCACAATTTTTTTCCCTCCAAAACTAATATAGTCATAAACCAATAATTATGTATTTTCCTTTTACACTTCATTAATATTATTTCTATAACATGATTAAATTATTATATCTATACACTTTTATAAAAATAAATATTTACATATTGTAACACTATACATTGTTAAAATATATTTCACAACATACTTGGTGAAATCCAAAAATCAACAACAAACGTGTTTGTTAAATATTGCAAAGAATATAATTTTAAATGTTATCATTAACATATTATAATATGTATATTGTTGAAGATTGTAAATAAAAAAACAAAAAAAAATTAATATGCTTTCAGTTTACGAAATATTTTTTATTCATTAAATTATAAATATATGTTTAAAAGTTGATCCATTTTTAAAACATAAATCTATTTATCCATTGGTTTTTTCCGTACATTGTCATATAATTATAAATGTATGATTTAAATCTATCTATTTATTTTTTTTGATTAATTTAGTAAATTATACATATATGTGTTAAATTGTAAGGATAGTATATACCAGTCACTTGCAAATATAATAAAGTTTATCATTTAGTTTCTTGGATTTTTTTTATCAAGGATTGCTTCGGGTTTTATGTGGAACTTAAATTTGATTATTACGGGTTAAAAGTTGATAAATAGATCGTTTGGTACAAATTAACTACATTTGACTCAAATTTGTTACGGGTAAAAAAGGGTAATCTAAATATTTTTAAAAATTTGAGAATGCAAATAGATTTATCGTCAAACTTGTTACGAGTTCAAAGTTTTGACTTGAAAATGTATAACAAATTAAAGTTAAAATTTTAAATGTGATTGGGTTTCGAATTTAATTTTAATGACATTTTGGAAATAGTCAATAGATTCGGGTTTTACACATTGAGTATTTCTCTCATGACTATTATAATTTAAGAAAAAATGACAAACAATTCCGACATGCCACCTTCATGCCTATCAATGCTTCTAACTTTTATTAAATTATAAATATTTGTGTCAGCATTGACTTAATGCTTTCCTTGAATAGTGATCAGAATGTTATTTGTGAAGCATGTCGTACAAAATTATGCTCAAGTAAAGCAAAACATTTACAAATTTGAATGAGTTAACAAGTTAATTTTTTTTTGTGAATTGCCAAAGTCGAGAAGTCTCTCAAACTTATCAAAAAAAAATTTCATGGTGTAGTTTAAAATTATTATTATATGAGAAGTATTCTCCGAAATTTGTTTATAACCAATTTTTTTCAATTATACATATATAATACCAATAATAAATTTTCAATAAATGGAGTGTTTTTGAGTATGTTTTTGCATGTGCGTTATTTTTTTTAGTAAGTTCATTTTTTTTGAAAAAAATCATTTTGTGATGTAAATAAAATCAATTTATGTATAATAATACAAGCATAGTTGTAATACATTTTTCTATATACATTATATATTGATTTATTTGTAACTTAATTATTTAGATCATCTCATGTTTTACACGGGCTCTAAAGCTAGTTTTATTATAAACGAAGTCTTCCGCTAACACAA
Organism: Bidens hawaiensis; assembly: GCF_021521415.1. Lineage (NCBI taxonomy): Eukaryota > Viridiplantae > Streptophyta > Magnoliopsida > Asterales > Asteraceae > Bidens > Bidens hawaiensis. The sequence goes on from NW_027491042.1 coordinate 417,878, forward strand.
TGATCTATACTGTGGAAAAAACTATTGGTCAAACTTCTAGCCCTAAGTCGGGGTGTGACATACTTCCACCTAAGAATGTTTAATTCTTGAGCTCTCTTCTCATCCACTAGCCTTGAGCCCAAAACGGATGGGTGATTTAAGAGGCGGGACATTTACTTATGAACCAATGATCTCTATTGTCCACGGCCAATGTGGGATTTGTTTAGGGTGTTACAAGTTGTTTGATTTTATTCTTTAAAAGTCTGATTTCGGAGGCTACCCAAGTTCGAGGTTACCTTCCGTCTTTCTGTTTGCTAATATTTTGTTAATATATGTTGGTGGGTCCAATGATGTTAACCGATTCGTTTCTTCTTGCACATGAAAATGCCAGTAGATGCTTAAGCCCAACTTCTCGGTATGTAAGATTGTGTTATGTGTCGATGCATTGCATATTTTTGTATGTTTGTTGTGGTTTATTGTTCGTAGATACGTTATTTATATGACTTGTGTAGAGTTTTGGTTATTAAAGTTGAAACAAATGTTTGTGGTGTTGTCTACGTTGTTAATTATTTTTCATTGACTTTGTATTCGTTTTTCATGTTTTGATGATTTTATGGATTTACTATTGTGTATGGCATTATATCAGTTTGGTTGACTTTCTGGTGGTTGATGTTTGTGTATGAGAAATCTACCATTATTTTCTATATAAAGGGTAAGTCCTACATTACTTGAAGATATCATATTTGTTACATTAAATTTTTTACATGATGAACCTGACGGAACTTACAGAACAACTGGGCGCGGCGCGTTAGATTTAAAACTACAGAAACTCTTGACATGCTACAATTGAGTATTTATCATTTAATTAATATTTTAGATATAATGTTATACAACAATATGGAGGTCAACCATTTATTAAGATGTTATCCAATGTTTTAAAATGAGCAATTTTCAACCCCGTTGTAAATAAATAGAAAACTAGCGTTGTATATTAGAAATTAACTTTGTTTAAAATGTTGAGGTTTCCTCCCACCACTGCATACCGTTGTAAATAAGAAGATAACTAGCATTATCTGTTGAACTTATTAAAAATTACATTGCTTATGCAAACTAACAATGTTTAAAGTTTTGAGGTTCCCTCCCACCCTTGTATACAGTTGTAAATAATAAGAAAATTAGTGTTGTTTTCTAAATTTATTGAAAGTAGTCTTGCTTATTGAAAACTAGCTTTGTTTAAAGTTTTGAGGTTCTCTCCCACCATTGTATATCGTTTGTAAATAAGAAGAAAACTAGCGCTTTGTATTGAAAACTAGTGTTGTTTAAAGTTTGAGGTTCTCTCCCACCATTGTATACTGTTGTAAAAAATAAAAAAAACTAGCGTTGTTTAAGATTTTGAGGTTTCCTCCCACCACTGTATAGTGCTTTCAATTCTCTCATTTGAATATTTTCATAGATTTCATCTCTTTTCTTTAACATCTAAACATGGATTTCTCAAATACTCTCTCTCTCTCTCTCAATCCAGTTTTCAAACTGCATCTACGTTCGTCGAATTTTTTTTAATCTGAGGTATACTTTGTTTATTGTGTTTGTAATTTCAGTTTGGGTTTATGAGGCTTAATTTTGTATGTTGATGTTGTATATCTCAGTTTACTATGTATAATTTTAGTAAGGATTTGTTTATTCTGTGCTTATGTTTACTGATTGAAATATTGCATATGCCTAGGGTCGTCGTTATGGTGTGCTTTTTGATTATTTAATGTCTCTGATTTAGTTACGTAGTTGATTAAACATTTATTTTATATCTCTCAGTTCACTAAACATAAATTTGTTGATTAAAGAAAGAAGCGTTTTCCTAAAATGCTTCATTGTAGCTTGTAGGTATGTCTCTCGGTTCTTTCACTTTTTGAAGTTTCATTCATTTAGATAATAATTAATATTTATAAACGGGAGAGATATATTATTTTTGTAGTTCTTTGAAAGTAACATAAAAATAAAGAAGAACATAATGCACACCAAGTGTTTTATAAATAGTCTAAATGAGGATTATATGTTGTTACACCATGTAAAGGATATGATAGTAAACAACATTGTATGTTTTGTACAACGTTGAAACATTTTTTTTTATTCTAATCCAATACAACATGACTTATTGAAGCAACAAAAAGTGGCTTTCACATAAACTAAATTTGGGTTATAGATAAACTAAATTTATTATCTGTTGTAGCTTTTATGTATTCATAATGTTCCCTAACACTCATTTTATGTTCGTTTCATATGTAACTTATAATGCACACCAATTGTTCGATAGAATTTGAACCAAACCTACTGGAATTAATTTGTATTCTCTTGTAAATGGTTAAGTGATAAGTTTTCACATATATCATAGAGTTGGTTTCCTTATGTTGATGGATATTTTAAACTTGTCAAGTTTTGTGGAATTGATATATGCATTGATTTTATCTTTAGTTGGACCGAAGATGGACACATTATCACTAGAAGAGTGGAAAGAAATAGGATTTCATTCTTAAGATCTTAAGAATGAAGAGGTAGGTCCCAGCAGAGCCCAGTTGGTCCCGCAAGACTCACCTTGAACAGGGACGTCGGCGCAAAGACCATCTGCTCCCGCAGGACCCACCATGCTCATAGAACCTTACGCGCAGTACGCAAGCTGTACACGCAGGGAAAGCCTCCCAATGGTGAAGTACCCCGCCTGTTCCCGCAGTTGCGGATACAAGCCATCAGGGAAGGCTACCCGCAGACAGCAGGGCTACACGCACAAGACAATAGATACTTCAGTAGTCACATGAAGGAATGAGCAAGGCAGGAACAATCCCGCCTAAATGAGCCAGTCTGTATGATTCTGAAAGATCTTTTGTACTATACCTACCAAGGTATGGATAGGACAGACGATCTGACCAGAACAACCCATGAGCCAATCACAGGGTGACAGCTCACCGACAACAGTGCGAGGAGGAGCACCCTCTAGTACTGTTTGTCACTATTAGCCGCTGCCTACTCACCAACCCTTACTGTGGGACATGCGCAGCCTACAGTTGGTGGAATAGTGTTACTATTGGCCGTAACCTTTTCACCAACCAGCATGGCCTGCGTACAATCCACAGTAGGTGGGACGTGCATAATCTACAGTTGGTGGAATAGTGCAGCCGACTTTGTCACTGTTGGCCGTAACCTACCCACCAACCAGTATGGCCTGTGCATAGTCCACTGTTGGTAGAACAGGAATACTATTCAGCCGGCTGTACCTGCTTGGAAACCTACCTTCGGCTATAAATACTCCAACATCTCGGAATGGTAAGATCATCTGCTATCCAGTTATCTAGCAATCTCTTAATATACACTTATATTCAGAGCAACCTAGTCTGATTCTCACGCCGGAGGGTGGTCACAAGGAGGAACCCCCCCTTCTCAGTGACGAGCTTACGGTGTTTGTTTTGCAGGTCTCCTGAAGAACAGCCTTCTCAGCTAGACCTCATCCGTGGGAAACATTACTTAACCCCCAGATTATCTATAATCTGTACTGGGTCGCCTAGTGTTTCTTCATTGGCGCCATCCGTGCATAAAAGCTAGAACTATTTTAGTTTTTTCACAATTTCTGAAGAAATGGTTAACGTTACTCCGGTTCAAAGGCCAGTAACCGACCAAGAAACCCCGGTAACAACCCCAGCAACTGGGGGGAACACCGGCGGTTTTACAATCCTTACGAACACTACCCCGACTACCCAAGCCGGGGCAAGTGGAGTAAATATTCCATTGGGGTTCTCCGACACCCAACTGGAAAAACGAACGAAGGTTCCTCGCCAAACACTAGATCAAGTGAAGGCGTGGGCCGAAGCACGGCAAAGAGAATTCCAAGCCGAATTGGACGAACGCTTGCGTTCAGTTCAACAGGCTGACGAATTCGCCAGTACTCGCCAACACCTCAATATGAGCAGTGACTGCGAGTACTCAGACGACGAGTTGGAGTCCGACACCGACGCGAACCCTCGCCATAAGGCGAAAGGGAAGCGTAAGGAAACGGACGTCCAACCAAAAATGAATTTTGGGGAAGCCTTTAAACCAATCGTGGAGAGAAACCCGCGTGACTTTTCCAAAACCTTTAGACCAACTGCTACAAATGCAGGGAAGTCAAAGTTCGTAAGGGACATTGCGGAAGCAATCGCCCCGAGAAGTGCCAAACAATTGTCCAACATTGGCACTTATGATGGTCTATCCGACCCAGACGACCATTTGAACAGGTTCATTGCGGGGGCTACCGTCAGCAACTGGACGGAACCCACGTGGTGCTACATGTTCCAGATGACTCTGGTCGGAGCGGCCAGGGCATGGTTCGATCGTTTACCGATCCACCACATATATGACTGGGCGGACTTTCAGAACAAGTTCAGCCAGCATTTCAGCCAACAGAGGAAGTACACTGAAGAGCAGTGGACGATCCTTAACTGCGTGAGAGAGGAGGATGAATCTCTACTAGACTTCATCACTCGCTTCAACTCCAAAAAGCTTAGTCTCGGCAACATAAGTGAAGATCTGGTTCGCGCCGCCTTCATCCAAGGCGCCGAATACCCAGAACTTATCCGCACATTGACGGGTAAGGATGGCATGCCATCAACTTGGGATGCCATCATGACGGCGGCAAAGCGCTTTGCCGAGACGGAAAAGCAACTGGGAAGGGATCTTCCCCAGAGTACACACCTCTACACGCAGAGGACCAGAGAGAACAATGTCCGGATCGCCCGGCAGAACAAAAAGAGGAGGCTAGGTATTTGGCAGTCAAGGGTAAACTTTGACACCTCATCCAGCTCTCGCCCTCTTGTTGGCGGAAGGGACAACACACACCCTTCAAACCGAAAACACCGGTGGACGCCACTCACGAAGAGCGTCACGGAGATATTTGCCACGGAAAAATTGCCATGGCCTAAAGCCCCATTGATCCGGCAGAAACCTAATGCGGATCAAAGCAAATCCTGTGATTTCCACGGGACAAAGGGTCATGGTACTGAAGAGTGCACATCCTTGAAGGATATTATTGAGACATTTGTCAATGATGGAAGGCTTGCACATCTTGTGGCATCGATCAGGAAGGGAGGAAGGAATGACAACCGGTACAGAGGTAACGGACGAAAGCCCGTCGATATCAGCATCAACATGGTTCATGGCAAGGTCAGAGGAAGAAAAAGACGGGTGGCAGAACCATGCGCGTGGAAGGAAGCTGAGGTGCGCTTCCCGCGAGTGCCAGGAGGCCCCAGCAAAGAAGGCCCCATCGTCATCAGAAGCCAGCTGGGGCACTACATCACTTCACGCACTCTTGCTGACAACGGCGCTTCGTCGACAGTGATGTACAGACAGTTCTTTGATAAGCTGGATGATGAAGACAAAGAACGCTTGGAAACGGTCTACGCTTCAATGGAAGGGTTTGACGGAAGTACAGAAACACCCCTGGGTATCCTATCTTTCCCCGTTACTCTTACTGATGGGAATCATTCACGCACAGAAGACGTGGATTTTGTCGTGATGAAAAAGCCACATCATACGTACGACATCCTATTCGGAAGAGACGGGATGGCAAGATTCAACGCCGTGGTATCTTCAGTCCATGGCATGATGGGATGGCCAACAGCTGAGGGTGTAGCAATGATCTCTGGCATTCCCCAGGTATGCATTGCATCTGTTTCATCTAAACCCAAACCGAAAAAGGCTAAACCAACCATCACTGAACCAGAAAAATGGGCCTTCAATGGCAAATACCCCGACCAGGCCGTTACCATTGGACCAACAATCGTTGATCCCACCCGCACCTTACTCAAACGCTTACTGCAGAAAAACGCTGACATCTTTGCGTGGGCACCAGCTGACATGACTGGTGTACCCCGAAGTAAGGCGGAGCATAAGCTCAAGTGCGATCCAGCTGTTACGCCAGTCGTACAAAAGCGCAGAGTAATGGGGCCTGAACAAACTAACGCGTGTAGAACCCAAGTCAAAGAACTCCTTGACGCAGGCATCGTACGCGTTAGTAGATATCAAACATGGGTTGCAAATCCCGTAATGGTACCGAAGAATGACAAACAATGGCGCATGTGCATAGATTTCAAAGATTTGAACAAAGCATGCCCCAAAGATTGTTATCCGTTACCAGAAATTGATCTCAAAGTGGATTCGTTGGCACCATTTCGCCTTAAATGCTTCTTGGATGCGTATAAGGGGTACCACCAAATCCACATGGCCATTGATGACCAGGACAAAACCGCATTTCGGACGCCCGATGGTACATTTTGTTATAAAATGATGCCATTCGGACTTAAGAATGCAGGGTCCACGTACCAACGACTAATGGACAAAGAGTTTCATGCCCAAATCGGGAGAAACTTGGAAGTCTATATGGATGATTTGGTCATCAAAAGCCTCGAGCCAGAGGTGATGTTGAAAGACATTGAAGAAACTTTCAACACGCTCCGAAAGATAAACATGAAGCTCAACCCGAGCAAGTGTTCATTTGGGATGGAAGAAGGGAAGTTCTTGGGAGTCATTGTTACTAAAGATGGCTTTAGAGCGAACCCTGAAAAGGTCAAAGCCATTGTTAAAATGGAATCACCTACCACCATCAAACAGGCTCAGACACTGAATGGACGACTAGTCACACTTAATCGCTTCTTGGCAAACCATGCAGATAAGTCGTTTCCTTTCGTGTCAACATTGAGAAACTGCTTGAAGAAAACGCACTTCCGCTGGACACCAGAAGCGGAAGCAGCTTTTCAGGAGATTCGGTCACGCCTGATCGAACTCCCAACACTTACAGCACCACAAGCGGGAGAGGAGTTAATCCTATACCTTTCCGCAACAGATAGAGCAACCGAGGCAGTCCTGCTAGTAGAACGAAAGGGCATCCAGATGCCAATCTATTATGTTAGCCGTGTACTAACAGACGTAGAAACCCGGTACTCTACCCTCGAAAAATTAGTCTTAGCACTTATACATGCTTCACGCAGGTTAAGACGATATTTCCAGGGCCACCCAATCACCATTCTCACCAACTTCAAACTCTCAAACGTTCTAGGCAAACCCGAATTATCGGGACGTCTAGCCAAATGGGCAATTGAATTGGGAGAATATGCAATTAAGTACAAGCCAAGACCAGCCATAAAAGGCCAGGTCCTGGCCGATTTTATTGCAGAAGTCCCCGCTTCGCGGGAGAAAGAGTGCCAGGAGGAGGCTCAACCCTCCCCAGCACAGGACGTCAATGATGTCTGGCGACTCTACACTGATGGAGCAGCCAGTAACGAGGGTTCAGGCGCAGGGTTAAAATTAACCAACCCAGCAGGCCAAGAATATACTTACGCTATTCGGTTGGATTTTCCAAGTACGAATAATGAAGCCGAATATGAAGCATTCTTGGCCGGTTTGAGAATTGCGCGTAAGATGGGAGTGAAAAACTTGGAAGCCCACGTGGATTCCATGCTGGTGGCCAACCAAATAAATGGGACGTACACGGCTGTGAACGACACCATGGCCCTGTACCTCGCCCAGGCAAAAACCCTTATGCGTGATTTTAGTGATTGTAAAGTCATACACGTCAAGCGCAGCGAAAACAAATCTGCGGATGCGTTAAGCAAGCTTGCATCACTAGCCTTCACCCACTTGGGAAAGGACATCCGCATTGAACTCCTCGAAGCACCATCAGTCTCGCACAAGGAAATTTATGTCATCCAAACCAGTACAGAAACGTGGATGACACCAAAAATAAATTACCTTGCAGCAGGAATACTACCAGAGTCAAAAACACAGGCAAGAAAACTACGCTGTAAAGCACTGAATTATCAACTCGTCAATGACGTCCTTTACAGACGTAACTTTCTTGGCCCACTCTTGAGATGCGTGGACAACCAAGATGCCGACTACCTCTTAAGGGAAGTACACGAAGGCATCTGTGGGGTACACGCAGGTCCCCGCACTGTTGTAGCCAAGTTAAACAACGCGGGATACTTTTGGCCGGGGATGCATACGGATGCACTGGCATACATCAGAAAATGCAGGTCTTGCCAGCTTTACGCACCTAACACGCATCGCCCAAAAAACGAACTGGTTCCAGTCACTTCTTCGTGGCCATTTCAGAAGTGGGCCATCGATGTGACAGGCCCATTTCCTATAGCAGCAGGAAATGTTCAGTTCCTAGTGGTAGCCATCGACTACTTCACCAAGTGGATAGAAGCAAAACCTTTAGCCCAAACAACCGCAAAGCATATCAAAAAAATTATTTGGGAATTTATAATTTGTCGTTTTGGACTTCCACAGAATTTGGTGAGCGATAACGGCACCAACTTTGCTGACAAGAAGCTACAATAGTGGCTAAAAGAACTTCAAATCACCCACACCTTTACCTTAGTGGCACACCCGCAAGGTAATGGTGAGGTGGAAAGAACAAACAAAAGCATCGTTGATGGCATAAAGAAAAGACTCTCGGAGCACAGATCCGGCTGGGTGGACGAGCTTCCGCACGTCCTTTGGGCAAACAGAACGCTGAAGAAGGCCAGTACGGGAGAAACCCCGTTCAGCCTCACTTATGGCACTGAAGCCATGGTCCCGGTCGAAATTGGTCTACCCTCACCAAGGGTCTTGAGTCAGCCAGAAGACAATGATGCGGAAAGACGGTTGGATCTTATGCTAACCGAGGAACGCAGAGACTTAGCCGCAGTGCGTGAAGAGAACTACAAACGACAAATGCAAAAGTACTACAACACGCGGGTAAAACTCTGCAACTTCAAGGAAGGAGACTACATACTGCGTAACAACGAGGCTTCAAACCAAGAGCGCTCAGGAAAGCTGGCCCCGATCTGGGAAGGGCCATACATTATCAAAGAAGTCCTGGGAAAAGGCGCATACCGGCTTGAAAGGCTCGATGGCACTCCTATCCCAAGAACATGGAATGGAGCTCAATTACGCAGATGTTATATGTAGATCAATTCCAAACTTGTAAAGAAAAGGCTTAGAGCCACTTCTAATGGAAATGATTCTCCTTACACAATGTGTTGATAGCCTTGCCTTTAACTTATGAACTTCCCATGTGCCGGTATTCACCGCACCAACGCGTGAAGAAGTAAGTAGTTGCGTGTGGAAGGCGGCAAAACCCGCATAAACAACGCTAAAAATGTTAAAAAGTTCTAAGGAAAACCTACACGCAGGTCAGATGTAAGTTAAGTTTAGCCATCCTTGTAAGTGCAAGTGACGGTCTTACCCGCACAATCACGAACAAGGAAGCAAAACTTCAACCTATCATCTACCACGTTCAAAGGTTAACTTATACTAAAAAATAATAAGGAAAACCTACACGCAGGTCAGATGTAAGTTAAGTTTAGCCATCCTTGTAAGTGCAAGTGACGGTCTTACCCGCACAATCACAAACAAGGAAGCAAAACTTCAACCTATCATCTACCACGTTCAAGGGTTAACTTATTCTGAACACTTAGAAAATTTCAAGGAAAAGATAAGGAAAACTTCCACGCAGGATAAATGTAAGTTTAGCCATCCTACTAAGTGCAAGTGACGGTCTTACCCGCACAATCATGAAAGAGGAAGAAAAAATAAACTTATAATTTACCATGTCAAAAAGTTAACTTATCTAAGTACTAAAGAAATTGCCAAGTGTAAACATGCGTTAAATAAAGAAAAGGACAAACACATTCTTTATTTCAACTTGAATATTACAAACATTGCTGGGTATATACCCGCATACAAAAGAAGTAAGAGCAAATATCTACGCTAGTGGTGGAAAGGGATCTTTTGGATCATGCTTCAGGACCACTTCCACTTGGACCCGCACCATCAGCAGAGCAGGACGGTTCAAGGAAAGCTCTAAGGACAGCAAGCCCATCATCAGCAGCAGCAATTTCATTTACCTTCTCCACCACCGGATGCGGGAAGGCAGCATAATGGTTCACTGCTTGGTCATAAATAGTTTCGGTATCCGCATTATACAGAGGGAAGTTGGAAGGCGGAACGCCTTTCTCAGCAAACCCTAGACCAAGCAGGAAGCCGGTCCGTTCCCCATCCTCATGAGAAGCGTCGAGGGCTGCGGTCATAGCATCATCGTAAGAGGTCTCTGAAAAGACCCGACGCACAACCTACAAAGAAAACACAAGTATTAGAACCTTTTCTTACAAAAGAAAAGCGTGAAGATAAAACTAAACATACCTGAGGCAACGCTTCTCGAAGAAGCCATTGGAGGGCAGCTTGAGCTTCGTTATGGGCGCGTTCGGCTTCGCTCTTGTTAAGGTTGGCAAGTAAAACTTCCTTTGCGGCAGCCTCTTCGACGCCCTTAAGCTTCCGCTCGGTGTGGTCAAGCACCCCCCTCTGGTCCAGGATTTCCTGGAGTTTCTTGGCATCTTCCATTGCCAAGGCATCATGAGCGCGTTGGAGAGCCTCTAATTTGGCCTTGAGCTCCTCATTCTCCACACGCAAAGGCTCAGCAACGGCTTCAGCCTTGGCAGCCCTCTCGGTTGCGTTTCGCGCAGTCTCCCTGGCCAGCCGAAGCTGTTCATTCACAGCTTGGGCAGCCTTGGAGCGGGCCTCGAGTCGCACCTGAACTTCAACCTCGAGGGCCTTGAAGGCCTTCTCCTTGTCGGCGGCAGCTGCCGCCAGCTGTTGGTTCTCCTCCCGAAGAGCACGCGCCTCAGATACGTCCTTGGCGCGAGCTGCTTTCAACTTGTCGTTTTCACGACAAAGCAGCTCGACGCGCGGCTGCATCCGGGCTTGGAGAACCCGAAGCTCATTGGTTAGCCTACCCTCCTGGTAGCTAGCCATGGCCTCCCCCAACGCACCATGAGGAGCAGCGTGGCGAGCCCAGTCCACGCACTCCACAGGGGTACGAAGGGTTGTTCCTCGGCGTATGTTCCATCGCGGAACATACACTTCATTGGAATCCGACACTGCAAAAGAAACAAAGGAAGTAAGGAAAAGATGATAAAAAACAAGGGAAAAAGAAAGGAACCCCACGCACCTGTAGGGTCAATGACAGGCCGATAGCCGCCAAACCGATCACCTGAACCTAAAGGAAATCCATCCAACAGGTCAGGCAGACGGGAAGGTGGCAAAGATCGGCGGGAAGCCCTGCGCGTACCTGATGGTCCGGCCATCGGTGCCGGTGGCGCGGGCATGGTGGCAGCCGCCGTGGTCGCCGTTGTGGTCGCCGCCGTGGTCGCCGCCTCGTAGTCAGCAGCAGCAGTAACTGCCGGCTCTGTGAAGGATGCTGTAAAAATCGCACTCACGGCCGGCGGTGACGTCATCTCAGCTGGAACAGTCTGCTCAGGAGCAACTGAACCAGCGGAAGCAGGCGCGGTCACCTGGGTCGACGCCTCAGGTAGGCTGACCAAGCCTACCGTCATTGGCGGAAGGGTACTCCTCTGCGCTTCACCCCGGAATGCGTCAACATCCACGCCTGCACAAAGAAGAAAGTGTTAGATAAATTTATAGTGATAAATCTACAAAGAAAGAAACTATGATTGTACTTACGGGTTTTCTTGACCCTGAACGTACGGACAGGCGGGGAGGAACCCGATGGAGCCGGCCTCTTGGTACCGATCACCGTCGTCGTCGCTGGATCTCCGGAGGTAACAGTCGTAGCCTCCGGAGCAGTGGTCTCCTCACCACCGGGGTTCCCCGCCACCTCTTCATTATCTGACTCGGAGTCAGATAAAATCACCGGATCAGCTGTGGAGGCCTTCTCCTTCCCTTTCCCGCCGGCAACCCTCTTCTTCCGCACCAACGGAGGAGCATCTGAGGATTCCTCAGAAGACAGGTCGTTAATTCCAGCAGCGGGTACAGCATTGAGGGATTGAGGAAAGAATATCGCCTTACCTGGCCGCCGGTGGCTCAGGATCTCGTGGCCCAGCGGATAGACCTCCACAAACCGATCCGCCGTTTGCTCCAGGATGGGCAACTCGCCCTCGTCCAGAGCACGAGTACCCATCCGCGCGGGACCGTCGGTTTCCCGCGGGTACAGAAGCGACTCCAAATCATTTCCCTCTGAAAGAAAAGAAACAGTTAGAAGACAAACTCGTATCAAAAAGAAAGACAAGACATACCATAGGGAATAGAGTTCAAACCATATTCCAGAAGGATGGGAACCTGAGACGCATTCTTCCACACCCGGCTCATCCCTAACATGACCATCCCGGACTCCGCAAACCGGTAAACCGGAGATTGGACCCGGGATATCTTCGAAAACCATTCCGCCTCCTGGTAATTGGGGGTGTAAAGGCTCGGTATCGCTTGGCCATTTTTAAACTTCATGGCAAGGGGGACGGCGCGGGCAGAAATGTAGAAGAATTCCTGCTTCCACGCGCGAAGACTGCGCTCGGTGTCGCAAATCTTCAGACCCTTAATACGGGTCGTCAGGGTGTACCACCCCTGGATGCACCTCCAGGTATAGAAGGTCATCAGTCGGTCCACATGGGGCTCGATGCCCAAAATCCGGCACACCCACTCAAAATGGCGAATCTTGGCGATCGCCATGGGGTGCAGCTCGGTCAAATGAACACCGTGCCTCTCAAGGACACGGTAAACAAATTTTGTCAATGGGAATCTAAGATTCCCATAGACAAAAAATGCAGCATAAACCCCGATCTTGCCTCTGGGGGCATCGTACACGGTCTGGTGGGATTCAGGAAACTCAGGCTCGAGGGGATCGAGCATGAACTTCCTGACAACATACCGGTACTGATCGCCGGGCAGAGCACACTGGCACTCGCCAGCAGTACTCCTGTCGTCGGCCACAGCTTCAGCATCACGTGAAGACATCTTGCAGAGGAAGAAGAAAACGATTTCGAGAGAATGCTCGATTAAATAAAGGAGTATTCGCCGGAAATCGCCTTAAAGATGAAGAGAAGAGTGAAAAGTGTGAATTGCAAATAACCCTCTCCCCCTTTATATAGTAAATCGCAATTAATGCGGTGAATTTAATGCGGAGGAGAGAGAAATCGAAGGTGCAATGAAACTATGACACGTGGCAAAAAGCAAGCTGGCAACAGCTGTTGACAGGACGCGTGCCAGTAATTTCGCGGCCACGCGCCCGAAAAATCGTGCCCACGCGCCTAAAAAAGCGACTGGAATGACCATGTTCTGTCACGTCACCATAACTTCCTGCACGTCCTGACACAGTCAGAAGAAACCGCCGCACGACGTTTCAGATGTCTGGACCGTTCTTATCCTTACCAACCTTTCGAATTTCAAAATTCAAAATTCAAAAAGATTCAAAAGTAAGCGGGAAAATACCCCTTACCTTGGCAACCAAGTAACCATAAGACGGATGAGGGTACAGTGTTCAGGCAAAACCCTTCACATACCTAGCACCCGCAGGGAATTGAAGCCAAGAAAACCCCGGCAACAAAGTAACTATAAGGCGGGTGCGGGTACAGTGTTAGGGCAAAACCCTTCACATACCTAGCACCCGCAGGGAATTGACGCCAGGGGTACCTTGAAAGTAAAGTAACTGTAAGACGAGCGCGGGTACAGTGTTAAGGCAAAACCCTTCACATACCTAGCGCTCCGCAGGGAATTGAAACCAAGAAGGATCTTTTGGGCAATGCTTGTGGAAACGGAAATAACATCCCCGCATAGCGGGAACGTCGAGAAATACATTGTTTTGAGGCTCCAGGATGGAATTGGTGGTTTAAACATAATTGATCACTATGTTCAAAACCACTAAAACCTCAAGGAGAATCCACACAAGTGAGACTCAACGCTCCTGACTTGCGAGAAGGTTACATACCTACCCGCATCATACCCAAAGATCAAGCAAAAAAATCGGGAATTTTTGCAAGTGACATTAGGAAATCCGCGGGAAGAATCCCCACGGAGAACCTTAAAACTAAACCTTTTCAAAACCCCTTGCTTAAAGTCCAAAAGTTCACCTCACTTTATTGAACATTCGTGAGAAGAACATTGGACTGGGGGGACTTGAAGAGGTAGGTCCCAGCAGAGCCCAGTTGGTCCCGCAAGACTCACCTTGAACAGGGACGTCGGCGCAAAGACCATCTGCTCCCGCAGGACCCACCATGCTCATAGAACCTTACGCACAGTACGCAAGCTGTACACGCAGGGAAAGCCTCCCAATGGTGAAGTACCCCGCCTGTTCCCGCAGTTGCGGATACAAGCCATCAGGGAAGGCTACCCGCAGACAGCAGGGCTACACGCACAAGACAATAGATACTTCAGTAGTCACATGAAGGAATGAGCAAGGTAGGAACAATCCCGCCTAAATGAGCCAGTCTGTATGATTCTGAAAGATCTTTTGTACTATACCTACCAAGGTATGGATAGGACAGACGATCTGACCAGAACAACCCATGAGCCAATCACAGGGTGACAGCTCACCGACAACAGTGCGAGGAGGAGCACCCTCTAGTACTGTTTGTCACTATTAGCCGCTGCCTACTCACCAACCCTTACTGTGGGACATGCGCAGCCTACAGTTGGTGGAATAGTGTTACTATTAGCCGTAACCTTTTCACCAACCAGCATGGCCTGCGTACAATCCACAGTAGGTGGGACGTGCATAATCTACAGTTGGTGGAATAGTGCAGCCGACTTTGTCACTGTTGGCCGTAACCTACCCACCAACCAGTATGGCCTGTGCATAGTCCACTGTTGGTAGAACAGGAATACTATTCAGCCGGCTGTACCTGCTTGGAAACCTACCTTCGGCTATAAATACTCCAACATCTCGGAATGGTAAGATCATCTGCTATCCAGTTATCTAGCAATCTCTTAATATACACTTATATTCAGAGCAACCTAGTCTGATTCTCACGCCGGAGGGTGGTCACAAGGAGGAACCCCCCCCCTTCTCAGTGACGAGCTTACGGTGTTTGTTTTGCAGGTCTCCTGAAGAACAGCCTTCTCAGCTAGACCTCATCCGTGGGAAACATTACTTAACCCCCAGATTATCTATAATCTGTACCGGGTCGCCTAGTGTTTCTTCACATATGTAACTTATAATGCACACCAATTGTTCGATAGAATTTGAACCAAACCTACTGGAATTAATTTGTATTCTCTTGTAAATGGTTAAGTGATAAGTTTTCACATATATCATAGAGTTGGTTTCCTTATGTTGATGGATATTTTAAACTTGTCAAGTTTTGTGGAATTGATATATGCATTGATTTTATCTTTAGTTGGACCGAAGATGGACACATTATCACTAGAAGAGTGGACAGAAATAGGGTTTCTTGCTTAAATTGTTGAACAATATGCATATGCGATTTTGAAGATCTTAAGAATGTTATCTGAGAAACATTTTGAAAGAATGCGCGGAAGTAGAGGTAACATTGTATATATATTTTTTTAGTTTTTATTTATAGCTTAGACCATTTAATATGAAAGCAAGATGATTTATGTATATAAATTGGATTTGGGGCTTTTAGCTGTTGCAATGTGTTGCTTGCCATAAATATAATTTTTATTTCTAAAAAAGAAGAAGCCAAATATGTACAAGCATTGATTTTAGGATAATCTAAGAAACGTTGTTACTTGTTTTGTAATTATGTTAGAGTATCGGTTGCAAAACGGAAGTCTTTTTGATAAAATATTCATCATATTCAAAATCTCGGGAGTTGAATACCCGTGATGTCTTACAAAACAGTTTAATTTGAAAAACACTAATTTACACCTTGTTACATTGTCAAAATACATCTGAACCATTAAATCGTCTAATGACAGCCACCAACTTTTATCTTCTAATCTTGATCACCTATAAATTGATTTATAAATTCGTCAGCAACACATGCCGGCGAACACGTTGACTCTAAAACATTTTATAAACCTAGTTATTCCCTACGATATCTTGTGATATGGCCCATCATGGCAAAGGGAATAACTAAATTAATATTGAAATTCTTTTATAAACTTAAGCTTAACTTGAAACCGCCTAGCGAATTGCGTCCGAATACTTGCCAACTACCCATATACACAAGAACATTTGCCACGCGGGTACAACTTGGACCCGACCAATCATAACAGAGACATGACCAAGCGTGGTGCGACGTTCCCACCGACTGCCCACATACGTTAGGATCCAACCAAAGTATACGATAGCCTGAGCCATTAACTACCTTTGTTTATAAAGTTTTAGGGATCCAGGCTCTAAGGTAATCTTGTTTATATAACTCATTTAAAGAATTGTAAACATTTGAGCGCATTCACCTTTCTATTTATGATCTGTTTTCTATACTGAATCTGTCTGCATGTTATCTCAAACCTATAGTATGGAATAACTTTTGTAAATATATAGACTTGCTTGTGAGTCTTGCTTTCATCTCGTTTTTCATGGTTTCAAACCTCGTTAAAACATTTAAGAGGGTGTTTGGAATTCCTTGTTTTCATCAACTTATAACTTATAAACATTTCGAAAAGTTAATAAGGTGTATAAGGAGTTTGGAAAACCATAAGGGCTCATGGATTTTAACTTATGGAGAAGGCAAAGTAAAGGGATTTTGAAAAGGTAGGAATATGTTTATTAACTTAATGGGTTTTTTATACTTATTACACCCCACTAACCCTCAAAACTCATTACACTCCTTCTAAAAAAGAGTGTCAGTTTTAGTCATTTTCGTTTTCCTCAACACATAACCAAATCCAAACATTATTTTAAAAACTTCTTTTGAAAAATTCATAAGTTAATAAGTCCTTTTATCAAAAAGTCCTTTTTCACTTAAATAAGCAATCCCAAACACATCCAAAGTTTGCTTAACAGGATCAAAACATTTTTCTCATTAGAATACTAAAAATTGGTTTGATACGGATCGTCACAAGATGAGATGATCCATCTCAATAAGGTTTTAATTTTTCAGTTGATCAAGTATAAAATTTGTGACGGAGTGTCACATGTGGCTTGTGACAGATCGTCTCACTGATGAGACGATCCGTCATTTCAGGCCCGTTTGTTTAAAAATCATTTTAAACTCATTTATAATATTTTTTTATTCATTCTAAGCTCCACATATGAGCTATGAAAGATGTTAGCACTATGCCAACATGATTTTGACAAGGATTGATTCCTGAAGCATCATTTATGGCTTTAACTTGTGAAAACAAACTTCAAGAACACTTGTTTGGAACTAAAGGGTTACGTGGGATCATTTGCAGAAGTCGATAATTATTTTGGACGTCCGCATGCATGGCTTTGAAAGCCCATAAGTCGTAGATAACCATCAATGTGTTTGTGACACCTTATGGCATAAGATGCCAAAAAGTTTGCTGACTTAGTTCTGAGTGATGTAGATGCCATGCTCTAATTAAAAAAAAGTATTTGTATCACTTAAATACCCATAACAAGTATGGGTAAGTAAGGTCGTCTTCACAGGAAATCGATGGAAAGTGCTAATCAAACACATGACTTTTTAATTAATAACTAGGCGGACAGACAATGTCAAGTCGTTTGAACGATTTGGTAAATGAAAACACTGTTACTCTTAGTTGTAAACAATAATGAGAAATAATTAATCTCCAGGTTTCAGGTTGTGAAGCAAGTTGGACAAGTAATTAAAAAATATTTGGAATCTCTTTGTTTGAATCAATAGGCAAAAGACTAAATATTTTGCTCTGCTGATTATCAAAACATAATCCGAGAAATTGGAACAGCTGAATAATAATCTAATTGATTACAAGTTTTAAGTTTTGGTGATTGAAATCAACGCTATGGTTTTTGATAAATCGGTCAATGGCAATAAGAACTCAATCCAAAATGTTGATCACCTCAAACCAATTAAACGATACAATCTTGAGCAACCAATTATGAAAAACTTTTTAAGCACACAAACAAATGTAAAGATTCAACTAACCGAATGATTAACCAAATCCAAATCCAATATTATTAAGGTTCAACATACCAAAAAGTCTAACCACGAACACAACCCTACGCCCGGAGATGGTCACAGAAGCTCTATCCTAGCATAAGCATCTTGGAAATCTGAATTTTTGGTTGAGATGATGAGAACATGGATGATTGTGATGATTGGTAGGTGTTACGATGAAGAATGATGGCTCCAAAATCTCCCATGGATGATAGGTTATGAAGGATAATAAAATTAGGGTTTAACCGGGCTTAAATATGGAACAAAATCATATTAAGTCATAGGCTACGACTAGGAACCGTAGCTTACGGCCTGGCGTTATGCCCTTAAGGACTACCTTACGGTTCAATTTCATTACCCAAAAATGTAGGATACGGTCTGTGAACCGTAGCCTACGCGTGTTATAGTACCAGTTCGTATATTTTTCATTTCCTTTATAAAGTATTCATTCCAACTCTGTTTTCCTCCCCATTTGCGACCAAGTCTTTGTATTTTAACTACTATCATATCATATATCATTACTTTAATTTTCACTTCATCCTAAATGCTCCAAATTAGTTTCTTTAAGCTTGAATCACCGACAATCATAAAACCACTCAAAGTACTCATGTTCGATGCATATATACAAGTAAAACACACGATATTAAACACTATTAACACGTTCTTTTACCCACACATCGCAACCCCACACTTATCTTTTTTCTTACCGAAAAATATATACAATGGAAACATAACCATAAATTGTTTTTACAAAACACTTAGGTTACTTAGTTTAATTACTAATAACACAAAACCGTGATTGCGGGTATTTATATCCACTTAAACCCATACACTGATAATTCAGACCTCCAATCATGTTTAGCTTTTAAGTTCAAGTTAGCATTCAGTCTACGGGTCTCACACCGTGAATCACAAGTCTTCCTATTTTGTTTCATATATATCAAAGAAATAATAAATCCATAAAGATTTTCCTACCACTATAACCCAAAAACATGTAAATGTTAAGATTTAACCTCACAAATGGACAATAAATGAAAGAATGATTTGAGCATTTTCATTTAAATTTATGTTAAACCTCACCCATGAATGTTCTTACTGTTGATGCTAGTCCAGTGAGAAACATATAAGTTGTTGGTCCTTATTCATGAACGTTCATTGATCCTCACCCAGAGGCCTATCCGTCAAGCTGCTAACTCGAGGGAAAACACATAGAATGTTGGATCTTAATCACAAATTATTTTCCCGATCCTCATCCATAGATGTCATCTCCAGTTACTATCCCAGAGGGAGACACATTAATTATTAGATCTTTCTCAATTATTTCACTTTTAATGCTCATTTTTTATGGATTAATGTGGTGCCAACTAAATGAGATCAAATCCGAAAAATTACAAGGTTTTAACCTACAATGGTGCTCATTCATTACATTAGACATTTCAGTTTCTCTGTTTTTTCTAAGATGAGAACTCACAAGACTTAATGATTACAATTAAATGCACATTATTACATCTTCAAAAGCCTTTTAGTATCGGTTGGGCCTACCAACACATTTCAAGTTAAGTACGTTTCTATTTTTATTATCTCTCACATATATACTAGTTTTGAAAAACAATTCCCAATTTTTCTACAATTTTCCATTATTTTGCAAAAAAAAATTAATTCAGGACATTCTTAACATTTTTCTGAAAAACTTTTCCCCGAATACTAGATCGTATCCCCATACTTATACTTTACATTGTCCCCAATGTATATTTTAATTTAACAAGCAAGTGTTGTACACGAAAACTTAAACTATTTTAACTAAAAAAAAAGGAAAGAAACACATACACATGATTTGAATCTCTCTTGTTAAACGGGTCCTGCTGATGAGTACTTTTACTACCTTGACCCGCACTCCTTGAACTATGGTATGGCAATATATTTTCCACCAAATCTTGAATAGACCACCATGAGCTTCCCCACCCTTAGAGTTTACTATGACTGCTAAACCCAAAGAAAAAGTAACACACAAATAGAAAAACAAAAAAATAAAGAAAAAGAAATCAAAATAAAATAAAAGGTCGGGTTGCCTCCTGGCCAGCGCTAAGTTTTTCTTAAGGTATTCAGCTAGACCGTTACCTCATTTTGTGATTATGGTGGTCTAAGTGGACACTTTTCTGCCGAGTTTCCTCTAAAAGCTCGGTAGTTGATATGCCTCGTCCCCTTTTCTTCCTTCATGTTAAGTATGTTTGATGAACCCATACAGGTGGGCGTGAATGCAATTTTACTCTTAGAATTTCTCTCAAACGCTTGATGATTAAGAAGTCGAGCCTGCACACTATTCCTTATGTTCGAATCATCAAATATTGATCGGTTGCAAACCGAGCATTTTCCCACTGAGTTTCTCGTGTATGCTCAATAGTTGAGGTGTTGTGTCCACACCTTCTTCCTTGTGGTTGACTTGTCTATAGAAACAATATAGGCCCATTTACCAATGTAATGTTCAAGGTCTTCCAAACTCAACTTCCTTTTCCTTGAACAATCCCCCCCCAACTTTATTTATTGGTGTGATTATTATAAGAGAACATTTGGGATTCACATGGGCCACTTCAATCACAGGCTCTTCAAGAGTTAACATGCCTTCAAACGGGCCTAAACTTTCAACTTCATGCACCAAAAGATATGGACCCTATCCATAGGCATCACCATAATCATCAAACCCCAACCAATACATTCATTGACATTACAACAACTAATGGAGTTGGTGTGATAACTTCACTCTCTAAAAGATCAAGAGGCTCTTCTATTGCTTCATCATCACCCACCATTTCACGGTCTCCTTTAATTTGGTCCAAATCATCATTTTGTTATATCATCATTTTATCTTTAGCAGCATTAGCCTTTTCGTGAACTTCCATTCTTCGACTGAGGTCCTTCAACAATGTCAACACCTCAGAATCTTCAGAGGCACCTTGACTTTGTTGGTAATTATTTTGATAACTTTTGTTAAAACTCCCTGAATCACTCTAATTGTACCCACCTTGATTATAATATTGAGGGACTTCTTTGTATGTCGGTTGAAGGTATTCATCAGAATAATAGTCATCCTCCTCCTCTTGATAACTATAAATATTGGCATCTCGGACACATCACTATTATACTCATAAGCTGACTCATAATAACCCTGATCATCAAGGAGAGGCAGCGAGTAATTTTGTTGCTCCATGTTGTGACCCTGCTGTTGAAGTTCCTTTGGTTATAATTATTTGACTCGTAGTAGCCTTGAACGTTTCGAGAGGGTGGTTCACGATATGAATATGGAGGGTGCGAGTCATCGTCCTCCACGACCTTTATATTGTTCAACTGGGTTATAGACCGAACTCTACATCATCTTGAACTCTCAAGATGTCTAGTAGGCTTGCAAAAACAAGTTACTTGCACACATGAAACATGAGAATACCACACATAAAACTAACAAAAATAAAATAAAAACTAAAAATTAAATCAAACAAACATACTAAACTAGCACTTTGCACGTTGATTCCCCGGAAACGGCGCCATTTTGAGGTAGATGTCGTGCTCTAATGTAAGGCCCCGTTACCGGTGCCTCACATTTGGATGTTGGATTTACTCGTAAACATAGTTCTATTCATCAGGGTTAAATAAAACATACGCGGAATATTAAAACTTTCATAAAACATTACTTAAATCCATAGCTTGTTTTAAAACAAGATCTTGTCTTTCAAAATAAACGAAACATTAAACATAAACCTCTTGAGTCATCCGATGCCAGTCTCTTACTCAGTGCCACGTGTTCCCCTCAAGCGAGCTGCCTCATCCTACTTACCTACGTGCATACTAAAAGTCAGCTTTGCTGAGTGAGTTCTAGTTAGTCATACAACATACAATCGGTTCACATACTTGCACACATGCCCGAAGGGGTGTACATTATTCATACTTACTTTTCATACATAACTATCCATTATATTAAAGAGCCTTCCGCCCTATAACCTCACAGATATTATAAGGGTCGGGTCCCTAACATCAAGATATTATAAGGGTCTGGTCCCTAACATCACAGATATTATTAGGGTCTGGTCCCTACCATCACAAATATTATTAGGGTCTGGTCCCTCTTCGTTACCATACAACCATACCTTTCCTTCTTTTGTTAACTTTATCGCATTCATACATATAAGCATATATATTATACTTACCTTATACATAACACTACAACCTGACAGTACGTGCAATATCCGAAGATCGTTCACGTACTAACAAGAAATCATTCATAAATTTCACATCATTCACATAAGGCATACACTTATCACTTAGGATAAGTGTATTAACAAACATATCGAGTATGCACACAGCCCCGAAAACATAACACAGAAGTGGGGCTAGAAACTCACCTGAATGCGGTTACGTTCACCGTTTATGGTTATTCCTTTCTTCAGTTGGGCATGGCTAACTGTATAATAATTACATGCATCAATTAACTATCACTACACATCTCATGTTTCTAGTCTAATCATTACCCTCAATGAACGGGGGTCCGGGGGCAGCACCCCTGGCAGCGGGGTTCTAGGGGCGGCAGACCCTAGCGGGGTCCAAGGGCAGAGCCCCTGGCTGGGGTCGGGTCAGCTTGGAAAAATTTTATTTTCATTAGTTGTCTTAACACATTTTCCATTAGGATTCTAAATTATTTTCTAAGTTGGGCTTATTTAAATTAGGTCCAAATATCCATCATCTGGCCTAATTTGGGTTCAGGCCCAAGGCCCAACAGAGCTGTGGCCGAGAACTTAAGACAGAGAACCCTTTTGACCGAGAACCCACCGAGAACTCGTGACCGAGAACTCATGACCGAGAACTCCATATCCTGGCCAAGAATCCTCAGTCTTGGCCAAGAACCCTCAGTCTCGGCCGAGAACGCTCAGTTCAGCTCATTTTTTTTTATCTTCACGTGTTTACCTTGTTCAGTTAACTGTTTTAGGGTCCAAATCATGAACTTTAACAATTTTTTTCTTCACCATTCATATCCGTTTTACATCCATTAGTATCCCCTTTATCAAGATCTAGTCTGTTTCTAGCATAAAGCTCGAACCTTTAACCTTAAAACGTTCTTTACTAGATCTAGGGTTTCCTTCATGAGCCGTATCTAGCCATGAGTCCATTACGTCCATTTTAAGCATCAAGTTTGCTACTTTATGATTTAACTAGACCCGATCTATTCTATGTTTAAGTTTCATGGCTAACCGTTCATAAAAACGTAAGCTTTAAGGTCAAGAACATACCTTTAATCGTTTGCTATGTCGCGGCTAGTTCCAATATATAACTCTAACTCGTATCTTGCTTGTATGGTTAAGGTTTATCAAGATCTAAGCTTGGTTTTAGGTATTGGATCACTCTCTTGGTTGCGGCCGTAAGAGGGTATTTTAGGTGTGTGCTTGGAGTTTGTAGGGAGAATAAGATGGATATTATGGATGGAAATGGAAATGATTAGAATTTAAGGGGTATTTATACTCCCTTATTCCCATGGACCTAAGGCCCATCTTTGCTTTTTGGTCCATAATTACCTCTATCTAATTTATCTACTTATCTTACCATCTTTACTATTCTACCATTTATTTATTAACTCAAGTAAACTTTCCGTCATAACATGTGACACCCGGTAAATTCCCAATCCCTTAAATCAACCTAAATATTAGGTAATTATGTTATATGCGCCTTGCGCGAGCGCGCCATATTAGAATCAGCGCGTGCATTTGTTATATGCGCCCTGCGCGAGCGCGCTATGTTAATCAGCGCGTGCATTTGTTATGTGCGCCCTGCGCGAGCGCGCCATGTTAGTCAGCGCGGGCATTTGTTATATGCGCCCTGCGCGAGCGCACCATGTTAAGAACCTGCGTGGGCATATGTTATATGCGCCATGCGCGAGTGTATTGGTTTTATGTATCCATAATGTTGTCTATTGAGTTGACCGTCTCACATGTTGCTAAGGCGGGTGTATCCCAAATAGTTTATGCGCGTGCGGAAGGGGAACTAACCTCCCCGCATGGCGGGAACATTGAGAGCTAGTTTGCCTGAAGCTCCAAGATGGAATTGACTTCAACATGACTGATCACTATGTTGAAATACCAAGACCACCTGGAGAATCCACAAATGAAACTCAATGTCCCTGACTGCGAGAAGGTTACGCACCTACCCGCAGCAAAGAAATGTCCTTCACGCAGAAAGCTATGCGCACAAAGTGATACGCGCAGAACACTTAGCCTATTCTCCAGTTGTAAGGAGATTACTCCCGCCCAAAAGGAAACAGTAGCGTGTTTCAGAGATTTTCCACTTTTTACTGTACACTGACAAAAGTACCTGAAAAAGCACACTGTAACATGAAAAGTCAACTGTCAGCCACCCTACTCCCACCAACCACAGACCTGCCTGTCCTGTCCAAATCAAATCAAAATCTTTTATCCACTACTCCACTCTTAAATAAATAATAATAATTTCCATACTTTATCATCATTACACCTAGATATGAAGAGATTACAATCCCCTAAAGCAAGGGATTGTGTTCCCTTGAGTTTGCCTATAAATATGTAACCTAAATTATCACCCAAAACACACTTTAAACTTCTCTCTTAAGAACTGCAACTTGCACTAATCATCTCCCAAGCATCCGTTGCTTTCGTTTCCGATCCTGTTACTAGGTAAGCCGAGAATATAACCTTGAGATCTGCTTTCCAACCCTTATATTCTCCTAATTCTTGATCTTAATATATATACTTCTTGTTATTTAATCGTATTCTAGACCTTCAATTCCGAGGCCAACACCAAGAAAACCCGAATCTCGATTAATCCCTTAACAAGAACCACAGGTGAGTCTCACAGCCCCTATTCTCGCTGTTTTCACTGTTTTTAAACTGTTTTCGGGGTGAGGGACACGTACTTAAATAATGTTTTATCATGGTATACTTACAAGCTATGCAAGCGATTATGTGTTTAAATTATATTTCATGATGAGCAATGCGAACGGTTATCTAAGGTTTTCGATGTATGTGCGCTAGAACTCGAGTAAGTGATCACTTTACCATTGGAACTCTAAGGGTAGGGACTGCTGGTTTGATCCACCCACTCGTAGGGGTCGCACCTCTTTGCATGGACGAGTGCCTAGTATGGTCATGGGGCAGTACTATGGGTTTGAGCCCGCTCGTAGGGGTCGCGCCTCTTTGCATGGACGAGCGCCTTGTTTTCCGGCACAACGTCCGCGCGTAACCCGCAGGACGGAATTATTGATTAGCTCGTAGGGGCAGCGCCTCTTTGCATAGACGAGCACGGTTTTTCAGAAATGTCCACGCGTAAACCGCGGGACGGCATTATATTATTTAGCTCGTAGTGGCAGCGCCACTTTGCATGGACGAGCACACTTCCAGTAATGATCGCGCGTAGCCCGCGGAACGACTTTTATCAGAAATATGTGTCAGATCTATGTTTTCATACGGATTATCAAGTATATGTTCAGACATGAAATCAGAAATGTGTTTCAATATGATTTTTATTAAGACTATGATGCAATGCGATTTATCAAGTTACTAAAACTTGTGAACTCACTCAGTTTATACTGATTCAAATGTTTTTACGTGTCTTTCAGGAGATAGCTAGGTAGCGCATGGAGTCACACTTAGAGCACCTCACGCTGAACATCTAAAACTAGCTTTTTGGAAGATTTTAGTTCTATCCCTTCGATGCGCGTGGTTGTTCCCGCCGCGCAAGGGGATATGGTGTGGAAATCTTCAACAGTTTTATACTTGGATGTTTTTATGTAATTTTTAAACAATGTAATGTATTTGTATTAAACATATCATGCGCAATGAAAATCTTACTTTGAATGTTTGCAATGGCCCGTGCTTAATTATCAATCCCCACTCGCGCGCGCCCGGCTGTTTCCGCCGCTCAGGGCCGGGTGTGACAGATTGGTATCAGAGCCAGGTTATAGCGAACTAGGAAAAGAAGTTTTAACCTAGACTATAACCGTTGGGGGAAATCGCATGAAATATTTTTCAAAGAAAATATTTTCAAAAGAAACTATACACACACTTAGGAACACGGGTCACACAGTGTCTAGTGAATAAGGATAAAAACATTATGTGCTCAGAATACATGCGCTAAGATTGATATATTCTCTCTTTTAAAGCGAGAATGCCTCCAACTAGAGCCAAGGGAATTACCATGACACCCGAGGAACTCGCGGAAATAATCGCGCAAGCGATCGCAACACATGAGGCCAGCAAGGCCGAATCTAGTCAGGGTCGTCAGAACGAGACTCCAGAACCCGAATCAGGAGCCTTGGACAAAGGATGCTCCTACAAGACATTCATGGCCTGTAAGCCTTGGCCATTCAAGGGTACCGAAGGGGCCATTGGGCTCTACAACTGGATTGACAAGATGGAGACAGTTCTCTCCATTAGCGGATGTAGTGAGAACCAGAAGGTCCTTTACGCGACCTGCATGTTCCAAGAAGCAGCTTCGTCTTGGTGGAAGCTTCAAGTGAAAACCTTGGGGCGAGAAGTTGCTCTTCACAAGACCTGGGAGGAACTGAAGGAAATGTTGATGAGAAAGTTCTACTCTCGCGCAGAAATTCAGAACCTACAACAGGAATTCTGGAACCACACCATGGTAGGAACGGATATCGACGCCTACAACAACCGGTTCAACGAGCTTTGCCAGTTGGTGCCAGACATGGCAAACACGGAGGAAAAGAAGATCGAGAGGTATATCTTTGGGTTACCTCCTGTTGTTAGGGTTCCGCTCAACGCCGCAGCGCCTCCAACCTTTGATGAGGCGGTAGCGCGGGCCATCACCCTTACAAGGGATACGGTCCGTGCGGGTATGTTAACTACGCGCGGAATCGAGCAGCGAACCTCTGACTCCAAGAGGAAATGGAACTCTCACCGCCGAGGGTCCGACTCCAAGCAGCCACCGTTCAAGAAGCAAGAAAGCGCAAGGACTTACGCGATTCAGGCCGCGGAGCCACCACGAAAAGGATACAGCGGGCCTCGCCCATGGTGCAGCAAATGCAAGTATCACCACGAGGGTGAATGCGCAAGAATCGAATGTGCCAAATGTGGCAGACCAGGGCACAAGACGATGAATTGCCGTGTCAGAGAAGCTGGAGCGAGCGACAACTGCTACGCATGCGGGAAGCCAGGGCATTTTAGTCGGGATTGCCCGCAGAAGGGAAACCAAGCTCGCGGGAGAGCTTTTGTGATCGGCGCAGGCGAAGCTAAAGAAGAGCCGAATGTGGTAACCGGTACGTTTTTGCTTAACGGCCATTTTGCATCTGTCTTATTTGATACTGGCGCTGACCTAAGTTTTATATCCGCTGAGTTTAAAGACTCCCTAGGCCTAGCAACCAGTAGGCTAGATACACCTTATACTATAGAACTAGCCAATGGTAGGCAGTTATGCGCGAACGAAAGAACTGAACAATGTGTAATAGTCATGGGAGGTCACGGGTTCAATATTAACTTGTTGCCAATAGACTTGGGAAGTTTTGACATTGTGATAGGTATGGATTGGTTAGTCTAGAACCACGCGGAAGTTATTTGCCATGAGAAGCAGGTTCGGGTCCCACTGTTGAACGGAGAAACCTTGGTAATTCAAGGGGAAAGAAGGGGAGTTGCGACAAAACTGATTTCGTGCCTAAAGGCGCGCAAGTGCCTAAGGAAAGGGTGCTACGCCTTCCTGGCGCATGTAGTAGAGAAGAAAGGAGATGAGCGAAGAATTGAAGACTTACCAGTAGTGCGCGAATTTCCAGAAGTTTTTCCTGAAGATTTGCCCGGATTACCGCCACCGTGACAAGTCGAGTTTCGTATTGATTTAGTCCCAGGAGCTGCGCCAGTAGCTCGAGCGCCTTATCGACTAGCTCCATCTGAGATGCAAGAGCTATCCAATCAGTTACAGGAACTATTGGATAAGGGTTTCATACGCCCAAGCTTTTCACCTTGGGGAGCTCCAGTACTGTTTGTTAAGAAGAAGGATGGTTCGTTCAGAATGTGTATTGACTACAGGGAGCTGAATAAGCTGACAGTCAAAAATCGGTACCCCTTACCGAGGATTGACGACTTATTTGACCAGTTGCAAGGATCCAATTATTATTCAAAGATAGATCTACGGTCCGGATACCACCAACTTAGGGTCCATGAGGAAGATGTGCCGAAAACAGCCTTCCGAACTAGATACGGCCATTATGAGTTCTTAGTGATGCCTTTCGGGCTAACTAATGCGCCGTCTGTATTCATGGATCTGATGAACCGCGTGTGCAAACCATACTTGGACAAGTTTGTGATTGTATTTATAGATGATATTCTAATTTATTCTCGGACCAAGGCCGAGCATCAGCAACACCTGAGATTGATTTTGGAATTGTTGAGGAAAGAAAAGTTGTATGCGAAGTTTTCCAAGTGCGAGTTTTGGCTTAGAGAAGTTCACTTTCTCGGTCACGTTGTAAACGAGAAAGGAATACACGTTGATCCTTCCAAAATCAAGGCTATCGAAAACTGGGAAGCGCCAAAAACCCCAACTGAGGTGAGGCAATTCCTAGGACTAGCTGGCTACTATCGACGCTTCATTGAGAACTTCTCCAAGATAGCTCTACCTCTGACCGCGCTAACTCAGAAAGACAAGAAGTTTGTTTGGGGCGAAAATCAGGAAGCAGCGTTTCAAATGTTGAAACAGAAGTTATGTAGAGCGCCAATTTTGTCTCTGCCCGAGGGGACGGACGACATCGTCGTTTACTGCGACGCTTCCCATCAGGGACTCGGATGTGTCCTTATGCAGCGAGACAAAGTCATAGCGTATGCCTCGCGCCAACTCAAGACCAATGAAAAGAACTACACAACGCATGATCTGGAACTTGGAGCGGTTGTCTTCGCGCTAAAGATTTGGCGCCATTACCTCTATGGTACAAAGTGTATAATCTTTACGGATCACAAGAGCCTTCAACATATATTTGATCAAAAGGATTTAAACATGAGGCAACGAAGATGGGTTGAATTGTTGAATGATTATGATTGTGAAATAAAGTATCACCCTGGAAAGGCTAATGTGGTAGCAGACGCGCTAAGCAGGAAGGAGCGAATAAAAACGCTACGAGTCAAGGCTCTAAGGCTGACCATTCGCGCAGATCTCTTTACCAGCATCCGAGACGCTCAGCAAGAAGCTTTGAAACCAGAGTTTGTTAAAAACGAATGCCTTGGGGGTATGATTAAGAGTTTGGAACTTAAGAACGGCAATCTATATTTCGCTAACCGCATATGGGTCCCTCTCAAGGGAGGATTGCGCGAGCGAGTATTAAACGAGGCTCACAAGACGCGGTATTCCGTACATCCTGGCGCAGACAAGATGTACCAAGATGTTAAAGCGCTGTATTGGTGGCCCAATCTTAAAGGCGCCATCGCGACGTATGTCAGTAAGTGCCTGACGTGTTCAAAAGTAAAGGCTGAATACCAGAAGCCGTCGGGGTTACTTCAGCAGCCAGAAATTCCCATGTGGAAGTGGGAACAAATCTCTATGGACTTCATCACCAAACTGCCAAGGACACCTGGGGGTTATGACACGATCTGGGTTATTGTAGATCGGCTAACTAAGTCAGCGCACTTCCTGCCGATCAAGGAAACCGATAAGATGGAAAAGTTAGCCAGATTGTATATTCGAGAAGTAGTTTCAAAACATGGAGTCCCAGTGTCCATCATTTCTGATAGAGATAGTCGGTTCACATCAAGGTTTTGGAGATCGTTACAAGGGGCTTTAGGTACTCGTC
Organism: Bidens hawaiensis; assembly: GCF_021521415.1. NCBI lineage: Eukaryota > Viridiplantae > Streptophyta > Magnoliopsida > Asterales > Asteraceae > Bidens > Bidens hawaiensis. The sequence goes on from NW_027491042.1 coordinate 447,515, forward strand.
TTGACATGAGTACGGCATATCATCCCCAAACGGATGGGCAAAGCGAGCGAACAATCCAGACATTGGAAGATATGCTGCGCGCGTGCGCAATCGATTTCGGTGGTAGCTGGGATACTCATCTCCCATTGGTTGAATTTTCTTACAACAACAGTTATCACACAAGCATCAAGGCTGCGCCGTTCGAAGCTTTGTATGGGCGCAAGTGTAGATCCCCACTGTGCTGGGCTGAAGTGGGTGACAAGCAAATGACTGGTCCAGAATTGATCCAAGAAACAACAGACAAGATTTTTCAGATAAGGGATCGCCTTAAGACAGCGCGCGATAGACAGAAGAGCTACGCAGATGTGCGAAGGAAACCGTTGGAGTTTCAAGTAGGGGATAAAGTACTTTTGAAAGTCTCTCCATGGAAAGGAGTTCCCCGTTTCGGCAAGCGAGGAAAGTTGAATCCGCGCTACATTGGACCATTTGAGATCCTTGAAAGGATCGGTCCGGTTGCTTATAAACTCCGTTTACCCGCCGAACTCAGTGGAGTTCATGATACGTTTCATGTGTCCAACCTCAAAAAGTGTTTCTCTGATGAAACGTTGATTTTACCGTTGGAAGAGATTCACATCGACAAACAACTGCACTTCGTAGAAGAGCCTATAGCCGTAACCGATTGGAAAGAACAAAAGTTGCGCAGAAGTCGAATCAGGATAGTAAAGGTTCAATGGAACTCAAGGCGTGGGCCTGAATTCACTTGGGAAAGAGAAGATCAAATGCGCCAGAAATACCCACACCTCTTTCAGAACATGGCTTCTGCCAGCAACGTCTCCTAAATTTCGGGACGAAATTCGCTTAACAGGGGGAGAATGTGACACCCGGTAAATTCCCAATCCCTTAAATCAACCTAAATATTAGGTAATTATGTTATATGCGCCTTGCGCGAGCGCGCCATATTAGAATCAGCGCGTGCATTTGTTATATGCGCCCTGCGCGAGCGCGCTATGTTAATCAGCGCGTGCATTTGTTATGTGCGCCCTGCGCGAGCGCGCCATGTTAGTCAGCGCGGGCATTTGTTATATGCGCCCTGCGCGAGCGCACCATGTTAAGAACCTGCGTGGGCATATGTTATATGCGCCATGCGCGAGTGTATTGGTTTTATGTATCCATAATGTTGTCTATTGAGTTGACCGTCTCGCATGTTGCTAAGGCGGGTGTATCCCAAATCGTTTATGCGCGTGCGGAAGGGGAACTAACCTCCCCGCATGGCGGGAACATTGAGAGCTAGTTTGCCTGAAGCTCCAAGATGGAATTGACTTCAACATGACTGATCACTATGTTGAAATACCAAGACCACCTGGAGAATCCACAAATGAAACTCAATGTCCCTGACTGCGAGAAGGTTACGCACCTTCCCGCAGCAAAGAAATGTCCTTCACGCAGAAAGCTATGCGCACAAAGTGATACGCGCAGAACACTTAGCCTATTCTCCAGTTGTAAGGAGATTACTCCCGCCCAAAAGGAAACAGTAGCGTGTTTCAGAGATTTTCCACTTTTTACTGTACACTGACAAAAGTACCTGAAAAAGCACACTGTAACATGAAAAGTCAACTGTCAGCCACCCTACTCCCACCAACCACAGACCTGCCTGTCCTGTCCAAATCAAATCAAAATCTTTTATCCACTACTCCACTCTTAAATAAATAATAATAATTTCCATACTTTATCATCATTACACCTAGATATGAAGAGATTACAATCCCCTAAAGCAAGGGATTGTGTTCCCTTGAGTTTGCCTATAAATATGTAACCTAAATTATCACCCAAAACACACTTTAAACTTCTCTCTTAAGAACTGCAACTTGCACTAATCATCTCCCAAGCATCCGTTGCTTTCGTTTCCGATCCTGTTACTAGGTAAGCCGAGAATATAACCTTGAGATCTGCTTTCCAACCCTTATATTCTCCTAATTCTTGATCTTAATATATATACTTCTTGTTATTTAATCGTATTCTAGACCTTCAATTCCGAGGCCAACACCAAGAAAACCCGAATCTCGATTAATCCCTTAACAAGAACCACAGGTGAGTCTCACAGCCCCTATTCTCGCTGTTTTCACTGTTTTTAAACTGTTTTCGGGGCGAGGGACACGTACTTAAATAATGTTTTATCATGGTATACTTACAAGCTATGCAAGCGATTATGTGTTTAAATTATATTTCATGATGAGCAATGCGAACGGTTATCTAAGGTTTTCGATGTATGTGCGCTAGAACTCGAGTAAGTGATCACTTTACCATTGGAACTCTAAGGGTAGGGACTGCTGGTTTGATCCACCCACTCGTAGGGGTCGCACCTCTTTGCATGGACGAGTGCCTAGTATGGTCATGGGGCAGTACTATGGGTTTGAGCCCGCTCGTAGGGGTCGCGCCTCTTTGCATGGACGAGCGCCTTGTTTTCCGGCACAACGTCCGCGCGTAACCCGCGGGACGGAATTATTGATTAGCTCGTAGGGGCAGCGCCTCTTTGCATAGACGAGCACGGTTTTTCAGAAATGTCCACGCGTAAACCGCGGGACGGCATTATATTATTTAGCTCGTAGTGGCAGCGCCACTTTGCATGGACGAGCACACTTCCAGTAATGATCGCGCGTAGCCCGCGGAACGACTTTTATCAGAAATATGTGTCAGATCTATGTTTTCATACGGATTATCAAGTATATGTTCAGACATGAAATCAGAAATGTGTTTCAATATGATTTTTATTAAGACTATGATGCAATGCGATTTATCAAGTTACTAAAACTTGTGAACTCACTCAGTTTATACTGATTCAAATGTTTTTACGTGTCTTTCAGGAGATAGCTAGGTAGCGCATGGAGTCACACTTAGAGCACCTCACGCTGAACATCTAAAACTAGCTTTTTGGAAGATTTTAGTTCTATCCCTTCGATGCGCGTGGTTGTTCCCGCCGCGCAAGGGGATATGGCGTGGAAATCTTCAACAGTTTTATACCTGGATGTTTTTATGTAATTTTTAAACAATGTAATGTATTTGTATTAAACATATCATGCGCAATGAAAATCTTACTTTGAATGTTTGCAATGGCCCGTGCTTAATTATCAATCCCCACTCGCGCGCGCCCGGCTGTTTCCGCTGCTCAGGGCCGGGTGTGACATAACAATAAATATAAAATATTATTATTTGAATTTTAGGATGTTAAATCTAATAAAAAAACAAGAATTTATATCACTTAAATACCTATAACAAGTACATGTAAGTAAGGTCGTCTCCGAAGGGAATCGATGGAAAGTGCCAATCAAACACATGACTTTTTAATTAATAACTAGGCGGACAGACGATGTCAAGCTGTTTGAACGTTTTGGTAAGTGAAAACACTGTTACTCTTAGTTGTAAACAATAATGAAAAAATAATCAATCTTCAGGTTTCAGTTTGTGAATCAAGTTGAACAAGTAATTAAACAATATTTGGAAATCTCTTTGTTTGAATCAATAAGCAAAACACTAAATATTTGGCTCTGCTGATTATCAAAACTTAATCTCAACAATTGGCACAACAAAATAATAATCTAATTAATTACCAGTTTTAAGTTTTGGTGAATGATATCAATGTTATGGTTAATGATAAAAGGGTCAATGACAATAAGAACTCAACCATAAATGTTGATTACCTCAAACCAATTAACTGATACAATCTTAAGCAACCAATTACGAAATAATGTTTAAGCACACATACAAATGTAAAGATTCAACTAACCGAATGATTAACCAAATCCAAATCCAATATTAAGGTTCAAAATACCAAAAAGTCTAACCACAAACACAACCTTACGCTTGGAGATGGTCACAGAAGCTTTAGCCTAGCATAAGCATCTTGGAAATCTTGATTCTTGGTTAAGATGATGAGAACATGGATGATTGTGATGATTGGTAGTTGTTAGGATGAAGAATGACAGCTCTAAAATCTCCCAAGGATGATAGCACTACTAGAAAAACTGCTTTTAACGACACGCATTGTGTGTTTTTAAACGGTACAGATGATACGCAAATGCGAGATAGTACAGTGATGACATGCACCCGCGTGTCATGACTAATGACACACATTTATGACAAATGTTTATGACATTCATTTATGACACCAATAATGACCAACACTTTTGCGTGTCATGATGAAAATTTTTAAAAAAATATTATTATTATTATTATTATTATTATTATTATTTGCATAATTACTAATTTTTATATTAATGACACAATTATAGAGAAACACTATTCATTTCATTTCTTAATTAAAATCATACATTAGAATATTACAAACATTCTCAAGTTAACAAAATGATGGTTACTAGTCAATATGATACATCAATCCCGAAAATTTAAATTGGGCCGTATAGTTCGACCATTCTTCTCGAACTGCACGAGAATCCGCCTTCGTGTATTCCTCTTTGCCTCCCCAAACTAAAAAAACAGACGTTACAAAATTGGTCAGGTCAAAACAAGTCGGATCAAAATAAACCAATACATACATAAGCAAACATGTAAATTACACATACGTTGTTATTGGCGAGTTTCCCGTCAGATCCATCTGTAGGCTGCAGCCTTAAGCCACCGCCTTACGTATCAATTTCATCATCCAGAACCATAGTCTACAGTCTGGTAGCCATAGCCTACGCATGCTACAGTACCAGCTCGTATATTTTTCATTTTCTTCATAAAATCTTAATTCCAACTCCGTTTTCCTCCCCATTGCGGTCACATCTTCGTATTTCAACTCTCTATCATATCATATATCATTATTTCATTTCCACTTCATCCTAAATGCCCCAAATTAGTTTATTTAAGCTCGGATCACGTACAATCATAAAACCACTCAAAGTACTCGTGTTCGATACATATAAACAAGTAAAAAACACGATATTAAACAGGTTATTTTACCCACACATCACTGAGATGGACTGTCTAATTATGAGACGATCCGTCTTATCCTTGTTCGTGGATTGAACAGACTTGAGATGAGAGTGTCTCAAATAGTAGGCGAGTTTGACGACCCGTCTTAATAAATGTCTTAAACATATAAGGCCTGGTTGATACAGACTGTCTAATGGATGACACTGTTCGTCTCATGCTAAGTTTCATAAAAATACAGTTTAGTCCCTGTACTTTAACTTTGGCTTAATGATCAAATAGTCCTTCAACTTTCAAAATTGACAAAGACCTAAAGTTTCAGGATGTTACAGGTACCGTTTTACACCGGGTTTTGAACTACTTTAAATTCTTTTGCAACGCAAGGTTAAAAACCATTTTGAAACCATTAATAAAACCCTATTTAACCATTTAAAAATGAACATATTTTATCCTAGTGTACAATATTAAATAAGTTCAACAGACAAGGAATTGGAGGTTATTTGTAACAAGGGTATCCATTAGAGGTTGGGAAGTCCAAGGTTTATGGGGATGTTAACAGGATTTTTAATGACCAAGTTAGGTTATTAAGATTTCTTGTTACGTAAGATTTGTTTGTTTATATATAAATCAACCGAGTTGAGGTTTCGTAAGAAATACACGAGATATGTGTAAAAAGGGTTTTTTTTATTTATTTTGTTATATCTTCTAGATAATAATCTTGAGAGTATCCAATATATGTTTTGTGTATGTTTTTGTTTTTGTTTTGTGTTTATTAATTTGTTCTTGATTTGGCACTTACATTGGCGTGATTTATAGGGGTGACACCTTCTATCAAGGACGAGGCTAACGTGCATTATTGGTGTGTGTATATTGTTTGATAATTCTAAATTTTTTAGACAAAGATGAGGCCAGGAATGTAATAAGGCCCCAACTAGACATACACCGTAAACATGTATGAACCACTCTTATCCCACAATTCCATTTAACCACTTTGCTTTTCCTCCTGCAGACATCATGAGATGCCAACTCATGATTTGGATGTAAGTTTAGGTAAAAATTATAAAGCTAATTCATGACTCATGGTTGATGATGGACAAATACATACACATAGGTTGCATTCGTCGATATATTTAAAATTTTGATAAAAAAATAAAAAAAATATTAAGGTAAGCCAGTGGCATTTTTAGGTATTATTTTTTAAGAACCACCACCAAGTGTAACTTGTTGTCAGGGACTCTGAAAGGCTTAATTTAAATAATCAAGTGAAAAGAAATATATATAAATATGGATATTGTTCACATTCATACAATTTCAAGAAAATTTTACGTGCAAGTCAAAAGAATAGTAACAAACATAAAAATAAATAAACTTGTAGAGGTTGAAATCATTAAAGTAAGGAGGTGTTATGGTGGTTGGCCCAGTGTTCCTTCAGAATTTAATTGCTTTATCATCAAACTATACCATCCAACCACACAAAATTTGACAAATGAGAGAAAAAAATCTACAAAGAATAGTTTTAAATTAAATAAAATAAATCAAAAAATATTAAATGGAAGAAAACAAAACAGGACCTCCATCCCACAACCTAACCCTGTGTCATCCATCATCATCACAACATCATCTTCTTCCCATTATTATAACCACATATTATACTTTACTTTTATTTATTTATTATGATGTTTTTGTAATTAGATAATAAAATAAATAATTAGAAAAGGTAGTTTGGGTTGTAGAAGGTGACGTTTCCTTCGTTTTTCAGATGTGAGTATCTTCTGACACACATATAACTTTGATATATGAAGCAAGCTGCTCATTTGTTGTTTGTTTAATCACACACATCCACATCTCTCTCTCTCTCTCTCTCTCTCTCTCTCTCTCTCTCTCTCTCTCTCTCTCTCATCTTTGTTTAGTGAGAGAGTAGTAACTTATTATTATTATTATCATCATCATCATCATCATCAAAGCTTCTGCATCAAATGATTTGAAAAGGAAGGTCAAATCAACCACACACCAACAACACACATACATACCTTCCCTTCTTTGATCCATTCGCAGGTACCTTTCCCTTCAATATCAATATATCATATACATATATATATACACACACACATCTAGAGAGAGAAACTGAGAAACACACACGTATGTATATTTATAGAATATAGAGACAAAGATCCATGGCAAGTTATTATAATGGAAACTCAGATATTCAAGGTGGAGATGGGTTGCAAACGTTGGTTTTAATGAATCCCGGTTATGTTAATTACTCCGACGGCCAACCACCGCCGTCACAGCCCGGGAATTTCATGTTTTTAAACAATAATCAACCGGCGTCTTTACCCCACGCGCCACCACCAACTACCCAACAATTTGTCGGTAACCCGCTTTCGTCACAACCGCCTGTGTCGATTCATTCCCAACACGACATCTCGGGGATACACGCGTTCATGCCACGGGTTCACTACAACGTGTACAACCCGGTGGAGATGGGGCAAGACGTCACGAGATTCCAGCAAGTACTCTCGTTGACGCTGTCCTCTCAGCAGCCTGGGTTTAGCTCCCAGGCTGCTAGAGGACAGACTGTTTCTCCCACCGCTGGTGACGAGAGCAGGGCTCTTGGCACCGGGGGTGGGGGTGCTGGCGGTGGATTGACACCGTCAGCATCTGGTATCACAAACGGTGTCAGTAGTGTGCTGTTGAATTCGAAGTACTTAAACGCGACACATGAGTTACTTGAAGAAGTGGTGAATGTGAGTAAGAGTGTTTTGAACAATTCGGATCAGTCCACCAAGAATCTCAAGATTATGGGTGACGGATCGTCGCCAACGACCGCTAGAAGCGGAGAAGAAACGAGCGGTAAACGTGACGGTCCCGAGCTAACTACCGCTGAGAGACAAGAAATACAAATGAAGAAAGCAAAGCTTATAAACATGCTTGATGAGGTAATAGTTTATTATTAATAAATAACAATTAACTCATTTAACCATTTTGTGTTCTAAATTTTGGGTATTTAATTTGAAGGTGGAACAGAGGTACCGGCAATACCACAACCAGATGCAAGTTGTGATCACATGGTTCGAACAAGCAGCCGGAATCGGGTCGGCTAAAACCTACACATCTCTAGCACTTCAGACCATTTCAAAGCAATTTAGGTGCCTAAAAGACGTGATTATTGGGCAGATCAAGACCGCTAGCCGAAGCTTAGGCGAAGAAGAAGATGTTGGTGGTGGTGGAAAGACCGAGGGAGGCGGTTCGCGGCTGAAATTTGTCGATAATCAGCTCCGAAAACAGAGGGCTTTACAGCAAATAGGGATGATCCAACATAATGCTTGGAGACCGCAACGTGGATTACCAGAGCGCTCTGTTTCGGTTCTTCGTGCTTGGTTGTTTGAACACTTTCTGCATCCGTAAGAATCATATTAATTGGATAACATACAAAGTTGTTCCAATTCTTCTATGTTTTGATGAATTTTGCTAATTATGTTTAGATATCCTAAAGATTCGGATAAACATATGCTTGCAAAACAAACTGGACTTACTAGAAGTCAGGTATGTTATTTAAATCTGTGTTCGATTTGAAAGAGAAAAACAAATAAACCGTAGCTAATATATTCTGTCTAATAACGTGCTTTAGGTTTCAAATTGGTTCATAAATGCCCGAGTTAGGCTATGGAAGCCGATGGTGGAGGAGATGTACTTGGAAGAAATAAAGGAACAAGAACAAGGCCGATCGGAAGAAAACAAAGCGAGCAAAAGCGAACAAAGTGACGATAATCCATCGTCATCAAAATATGGGAAAAGTTTGTCGCCACAGAGTTCAAAACGAGGGTTTAATCCACCTCCACCACCACAAATGACGGTTTCCACCACCGTCTCCACCTCCCCCACCGCCAGCAGAGTGAACTTTCAAAACCCATCGGGTTTCACTCTTGTGAACTCGTCACAAATGGACGGAATTGCACAATTCAGCCCTAAAAAACCACGAAACCACGACAGTCAACAACAGCAGCAGCAGCAACAACAACAGACTTCAGAGGTAGGTTTTACACTAATGGGAAACCCAACCGACTTCATGGGTGGTTTAGGTGGTTACCCTATTGGGGAAATAGGGCGGTTTACCGCCGAGCAATTCCAACAACCATATTCGGGCAACGCCGTCTCTTTGACTCTTGGTCTTCTGCATTGCGATAACCTATCAATGTCGGCAACTCATCAAAACTTCCTCCCAAATCCAAACATTCAACAAACTAATGAATTTGAAGTTATGAATCAGCCGTCTTCTTCGCACTCAACCGCCATGTATGAAACTATGAGCATTCCGAACCCGAAAAGGTTTGCAGCTCAGCCATTGCCGGACTTTGTTGCTTAATTAATCATGGTTAGTTGTTTCAATGCAGGCCTATATACTTTGAAGAACAAGACCATTGAAGTTCTTTATAGATATAAATTAGGGTTTATAGACTATATGAGAGATGTATATTAATTTTGTACCAGGAGATGGATAGATGGATTGGTATATTGTACGTATCATGCATGTATTTAAAACTAGGTATATCTTGGAGGGGGTATACAAGGTCAAATATTTATAATTAACAATTGATCTTTTTTATCTCAAATATACTATATATAAAGTGTTGTTGAAAATAAACGAGTTAAATGGGTCAAAAACAAAATTCAACATAAATTTCGTAGCATGGCAGGTAAAAATGGCTTATGGATCAGTCCGATCAACCTTACTAGATAAATGCCCAATTTTAACCTAACCTACTTTTGGATGGCTATCATGTTTGCATTTAAGTGCTTCGGTCCAATCTAAATCATGTTTTAAGTGATTGACCAAGAAATGAAGAAGATCGAATATGTTTTGTTGAATATTCAAAACCAAGGAGAACTAATAGGAGTTTGAGAATTTGCATGGGCTATCAAAACAGAAGATACGTCTATATTCACTACAAGAAATTTGCTTTGATCAGACCGCCTTTACCGACCACATGTGGTCGCTAAAAGTTTTACCGACCACATGTGGTCAGTATAGGGTGGCCACTAGAAAATGGTCAGGACAAGTCAGAATTGTGGTCGGTATAACTTCGGTCGGTATACATAGACCTTTCCTGACCACAAGTGGTCACAAAAAGTTTGGTATCAAAATTTTTACTCATTTAAAAATAAATGTAAAATAAAAATTAAAAAAACTTTTACCGACACCATGTGGTCGGTATACATATACTTTTACCGACGACTTGTGGTCGGTCCAGGATTTATTTAAAAAACAATTTTTTAATATTTAATTTACTGAATAATATAAATTTAATGCCTAATAAATGGAAAAAAACTGCACATAATTCAAACCTAATACAATATTACCAAACATCGATTCATACATAATTAAACCTAAACAAAATGTTACCAGACGTAGCTTCGTACATAATTAAACCTAAACAAAATATTACCAAACGTCCTAAGTTACTTAGGTTAATTGTATTGCAAGCCATTAAATTATCATAATCAAATACCTAGCAATCTTCACCCTCGCTTCCTTAATCATCTTCATCCTCATTACCTTCATCATCTTCACCCTCGTCAATTGAATCGACTTATCATTTTGCCTCTTGGTTAACTCACATATTTGGTCTACCATCAACCCGTTCACTGTTTCTTGCATTTGTTTCCATTGTTTGGGTGTAGCAAAAAATGTCCCAAAAGATGGATCATAAGGTGTATACCTCACTTTCTGGTTGGGCGTTTCGCATTTTGTTTAGCTCGATTTGTATGTTTTCATGTATTAAACAATACATGAATAACAAGTATTAAAAATTGCAAACTTATATATATTTAAACAAACCAATACACACATATACATATATAAACGTATACATACATACACATTCCAGGTCAAACGGGCCAAACGAGTCGTGTTCGTAATACTAAAACTTACACACTGTACATATATACACGTATACAAATACATAATAACAAGTTTAAAAAAATGCAAACTTATATATATTTAAACAAGCCAATACACATATACACACATACATACATACATACATACACATCCTGGTCAAACGGGCCAAACGAATTGTGTTCGTAATACTAACACTAATACAATGTACATATATACGCTACACACATATACATACATACACATTCCAGGTCAAATGAGCCAAACAAGTTGCATTCATAATACTAACACTTATACAAATACATATATGCCCGTATCCAAATACATGAACAAAAACATAAAAAAATGCAACTTATATATATTTAAACAAACCAATACACATATACATATATACTCATATATATACATACAGATTCTGGGTTAAACGTTCCTAACGAGTCGTGTACGTAATATATTAATACAAGCTTACCCAATCCTCCTCCGCCTTCTTGTTTACCCAACTGGTTTGCATCTTGTAATACATTTTTTAAACTCACTTATGTATTTTAGCATCATGTTAATTTTACTATATATGCAATTAAAAAGAAATGTATTTATATGAAACAAGTAACTTACAAGACTTGCAACCACTGGGTATCCTAGACGAACGACCATGTGCAGGTCGATCCCCACCATTGCCACCGTGTGATCTCGCATATGTCGCCATTTCTTCAACAAAATTAATTTCAAATACTAATGTTAACCATTAATAATCAATCAGAATAAATAATAATCATGCATAAAAAATCAAGTGTCTACATTCATTAATAATCAATAAGAATCATCACTACTATAACACTTGTCTACAAGACCATGTCTGATATGATTGTAGAAACCCATTATCATGTATGTGGGATTTAGTCACATCCGGATAGTTCCGATTCGAATTGATACATAGTTTACACGCGCAATAAGACTTTACTTCACTGTCAAGATGGTTCTTGACAATCTTTATAAAGTTTACAACTCCTTCTTTGAAGACCAGATCATTTCGATTTCGCAATCTAGTCCAACTCTTATCAACTGTCATAGTTATTCCTTATCAGTTGGTAGCGTATCAGATAAGCTATTCAATGATGAAGCCTAGCCCACTTTTTGAAGGGTTACATGTATCAAGTGTGTTACGATGCTTCATAACTGAAACACCCCCCCCCCTTAGGGTTTCGAGCCAAGCACCTTGAGAATTCCAAGTCTTAACCATCACCCAATGCCATTAAACTAGAAGACTAATTATCCACACATATATCAATACACGTTTCCACATACAAATTCATAGCAATACACAATAGACATACATATGCATTTACACACACATATACGTATACTCATAAATATACATTGATATGGATACATACATGCATAGGCACACACACATGCACGTATCAATACATGTATTCATACACATGACATACTTATACACAATAAGCAAACATATTCATATACATATACACACATACATTGACATACACACACAAAACGTATCAATACATAAGCAAATGCAATGACATACACATATGCATATACTCATACATATAAATTCATATGGATACATCATACATACATACATACATACATACACATAGACATACATACATACATACACACACATACATACACACACACACATACATACATACATACATACATACATACATACATACATACATACATACATACATACGTACATACATGTATACATACATACATGCATGCATATGCATTTACACACACATATGCATATACTCATACATATACATTCATATGGATACATCATACATACATACACACACACACACACATAGACATACATACATACATACATACATATGCATTTACACACACGTATGCATATACTCATACATATACATTCATATGGATACATCATTGTAGGTTCCCAGCCGGATCTACACGAGATATCTCGTTCTACGTAGGTGCGGAATCCCTACGTAAGACGTTACGAGCGTAGAAGACGATACGAGTTAACACAATCGAACACACGTTACAATAAACAAAGACTCGTTATATTGCAACCGGAAACACGTGATACAATGATCACTGAATACAGAACTCGTAAACACGTAAACTAAAACTCTCTAATACTGCCGTAACCTAGCTGATTATAAAGGCGACAACTTCGCCTGGCATGTTCAGGCGAAGTTGTCCCTAACTTCGCTTAGTTCACAAGTTCGCCTGTATCAGCGAACTTGTGAGCTAACTTCGCTTACATACAAAAACACAAATCTAACAAACTCGATTACAGACACTTGACACTGAACTACTGACATCATGTACCAACAGACTCCCCCTTGGCAGTAGCTTCATATCTTTATCTTCAAACACGTGTCTTGTAATCTTCAACAATCTTGTATCTTCATCTTTAAGCATGAACTCCTTCACGTACACAAACTGATACAATTCTCTGATATTTCTTCGCTTCGTCTTTCCAAGCAGGAATATAAAATATCTTCTTCTCATTCAGCACCTGCAGATCAGCTTGCGACAAGTTCACTAGATGCATCGGATCATAGACTCTCAGCAGCTCTTGTTCATCTTCGTCTTCCATTACTGCTTCAGCTGTCTCACAATCTACATACCACCACTTCAGGTCTTTGAGCACATCCTTGGGCAATTGTTTCATCGGCACTTCTTTCAAACACCGGATCGGCTTATACTTCATAATCATCCAAGGCTTGCCATCTGCTCTCAACCCTCTATCTTTATCTTCGATAAGTTTTCCCTTTTGTGGTTTCAACAGCTCGAACTTCTTTTCCTTTATACTCTCCTTCCATACTATCTTCCCGATGACTCTAGCCATATTATCATCACTTCGATTTATCAATCCCAATCTGGCTAAGTCTTTCACTTCACACTCAGGCAATGTATTCAACGATCTCAGCAGCCTTTTGAAGTACTGAACACCATCATATCTCTTAATCACAAAGAGCCTCAACTGCTCATCATATATCCAGCAAATGATCCCCTTTCTCGCTTCAGCATAGCCTCTAATGTTGTAACTCTTCTTAAACATAGTAGGGACCGCCGGTTTCTTCATTTTTACAAACCATTGAGCATAGCCTTCTTTCCATCTTGGCTGCTCTTCCCATTCCGTCTCATCATTTCCAATCTCTTGACTCATATCTGGCTTATCAACTTCCGGTATCTCATGCTCCACATTCTCCTCTACTATCTCTCCCTCTTCTATCTCATTATCAATAACAATCTCTTCTCCAATCTTCTCTATTTCTTCAACCGGTAATACATCATCATCACCTATATATTCATCATCCATCTCCTCAACGTCCACTACCACCACATCATCACCACCAGCTGCACTTGTCGACTCCCCCTGAGTTGTGGAAGTCCCAAGAGCTTGTTCAGTTCTTGGCAACTCTCCACCTGCACCTTTCGATGCATTGGGATCATCGTCTCTATCATTTCTCTTCTTAGTCCTCAACTCATCGCCTTTACAGCTCGTCTCCCCCTGAGATGCCAAGAACTCCTTCAAAGCATCTATGATTCGATCAAGACCAAGTAACCAGGTATAAAATCATACAACTACATAAGTAGAAAAAATTTTAACAATTAAAGTACACGGGATCAAATTTCAGTCTCGACAGGGACTACCATGTTTTAGAAAAGATCCAAACAGGAATCATACTAATTACGTGACTGTCACACAGATCCGTGTTCAGCTGTATTATGATATAAAGAAACAGGTTGTAAGCAGGTAAATGACTTAGAATGGTTTTCATCGTTTCTGTGATACGGGTTAGGTTCAATTAAGCTCAAAACTTAAGTGGGCAACAACTCAGAGATTATGATACCTCCTATCTATTCTCAAAGCGTATTTGGCTTTCCCCAAGTCACCCCGAGTTGACCTCGACCCGTAGTGTCTGATTAAATAGAAAGTACCCTTCGATCTTTAGACTCTTCTTCCCGTTCTTTTTCTAACATCTTGATTGATAAGTCTTAACATTATGAACTCAATAACTCACACATTTTTTTTTTAAGTATTTACCCAAACTTCAGATAAACTACTGCAAGTCCCGAATCTGGATCACTGCAGTATCTTGACACTCTATCTTCACGGGAATCAGAACACTCACGGGCTCGTGTATGACTGGGTAATCGCTTTTCTGCCTATCATACGGAAAGATATATATGGAGACATGCACAACTCTTAAGAAGTTTCCACGTAAAATCGAGTAGATTTAGTTAGTATCACTTATACTTTTACGCACCATAAAAAGTTACCATGACATACAATGACTGTTCTAAAGTCTTTTAAGCCTAATAACTTAACTAGTTAAGCACACAGAATCAGTATATCTATCACTTTCCAATGTTGGATCAATTTTCTGTTAAACATAGTAAAGGAACTTCTTACGAAGTAGTAGACTTGAAAAATAATTTCATCTCCCGGAAAAAATTTTAACTTCTATCGCCCCGATCAAGTAAAAGTCTTCAGGTAAACGACTATCCTGAAGATCCAATGGATCAGCTGGACCGGCCACATACGAGTATGTGTCCTTCTAACTAAGTATGAACGACTAATTTTCAGCGACAGAATAAAAACACATCATAAACCGCCCCGGTCACTTTCAGTTATCTGGTTAATGGCTATCCTCATATTCTACAAGTAGAAATGAGGACCAAACATATCCGAAAATATGTCCTTCAAACTGAGGCAACCGACATAATTCTAAGCGATAGTGACGTTTTTTTTTTTTTTTTTTTTTTTTAACAAAGACAAAAAACACGGTTACTCGGGATTGATCATCCCATTCAGCTCAACAAGCATAACTCGGACTTCGATTCAGTTGCTTTTGAAAGAAGACAAGATTCTTCTGTTGCCATCTCAGTCGACCTCATGTCCATAATATACGTATTCTTTTCTCTTGGAGCCTTCATAACTATCCAATCCTCTGGTATCTTGAAACCAGGATATAGCACGATCGCTTCATTTTTGGTAAAGTGCACGGTGTAGTCTTTGTCACAAATCTGCGAAACACTCAGCAGATTGTTCTTCAGTTCTTCAACAAAATTTACTTTCTCTAACGTCATCTTTCCGTTAGTCACCGTCCCAATTCCTGTGATCCTTCCACCACTCTCTCCAGCGAAACTCACTCTTCCTCCCTGAACAGGTTTCCATTCGTGTAACAAACTCTTGTTACCCGTCATGTGCCGGGAACAGCCGCTATCCACAACCCATAGATTGTTTGCAGCCCTGTTCAACTGTTCTGGGGACCCAAGGTCTTGGGTCGATACATCCCGTACCTTGGCTGTCCAAAGTTAGTATCAGAATAATTTCTGTAAGTCCTAAAAGGATACCTTCTTGGAGATTGACTATGAGGCCATCCAAACCTTCTAGAATTAAATGAATTATTTCTCATGATTTGGTTGTTAACGGGGAAAAACTGAGGTTGATTTCTTTGAAAACCTGGATAGTCCAATTTCTGAACTTTGAAGAGTTTTCATTTTTATCATTATAGTGATTAGTTCTATTATCAGTTTTTGAAGGTCTCATACCTCTGAATCTCTGCTTCAGAGGGCAATCAGCAATTAGGTGTCCTAATTGATTACATCTGAAACAACTCATGTGTTCAACTTTTTTTTCAATAGTTGTTTTAGATGATGAGGCTGCATTACTGCCCGTTTGTCTCACATATGGTGGGACATACGGGTTTAGTGGAGATTTCTTTTCAGTTGTTTTATGTTTCTCTCCACTTTTTGGTAACACTGCCTTTTCTTTTGTCTCACTCGACTCGGACGACTTGTCCGAGTTTGATGAGACAGGACTAGGGGTCGTCCGAGTTTGATGAAACAGGACTAGGAGCAGAAATCTTAACACTCGAAACAGGCTTACTTGTTTCGCCTTTACTAACTTCTGGATCTTTAATAGTTACCTTAACCGGAACTGTCTGACTATAATCAACATCAACGGATTTCTGATTACTAGGATCATAAGTGTAATTATGATTGTAAGGTGGTGGAACTTCATGATAACCAATTCCTCCCCTTTTAACTGGGGAACTTTGATCACTAACGAGGTGATCAAGTATAGCGGAGGAATTTCTAAATTTCTCAAGTTTCCTGTTAAGTTCCACCACTTTCACCTGGTGATCAGCGATCTGTTTATCCCTTTCAGCTATTAGTTTGGTTTTTTCTTCTAACACTTCATAGCTCAGATTAATTACTTGAATTTTTTCAGCTAGATTTGCTTTAAGACTTCTAATATCTTTCTCACTAGCTTTTATTTTTACCTTGTAACTATTTTCTCTAGCTTTAGTGAAATGATGATCTTCTTTTAAGGTTTTAAATTGAGCATCCAAACTAACATACTGGTCAGTTATAGTTGTCAATTGTTCAGACAGATTTTCACACTTAGTACAAGGGAGTTTGGTACTTACCTCAGAGAGCTGGTCTTTCACATCTGCCATGTAAGCTTCATTTTGAGCTTCTGCCATGTAAGCTTCACTTTCGCCAGTCACTTTCTCAGTATTTGCAGTTTCGATGTTCGCCAAATTGGCCAGTTCGAACACTTCTTCAACATGCAGATTCCAGTTATACTCCCCGTCTTGTCTGGAAATCATGGCTCTATTCTCATTACCACCCCCACTTTGTTGTGTAGACCTGTTTTGACTACGTTCTACACGTTCATTTGTGCACTCCTTCGCAAAATGGACATTCTGTTGACAGTTGTAACACCTGATCTTCGACTTATCGAACCCTGGTCTTTCACCAACAAACTTCCTACCTGTCTTCTTCATAAACCTCTTAACCCTTCTCACAATCATCGCCATCTGCCACTGCAGATCCATCTCTTCCAGATCAACAGCATCGATCTGATCATAGTCTTTATCCAATGTTGCAGGATCAACAATCTTACCCTGAATGTAATTTTCATACGAAGCAATGAAAGATGCATAGAGAGCAAACTGCTGTTCAGCAGATTTAACATTCATGGGAATCTTTGAGTAGTTGTTGTTCGAAACACTTGGGGAAAAACTACTCTTGGTTGCTTGAGGTTTAGAAGCATTTGATCCTCCAGCTACAAAACACACATCACCATTCATGTTGAGAGAAACATGACCTTCATGTGTTGAGTTAGCGCCTGAGTCTCCCTTAGAGTAGTAAGCAGACGATTCAGACATCGAACTTGAACTTGAGTTTACTTTTGCACCATACATTTCTGGATCCTGAATCTGATCAATTGGTGTCTCTTTACGAACCATGTTAAGTTCAAAAGTTCTTAGTTTGTTGACTGCTGTTTCCAAGTCATAGTCGGCAAACTCTTTGTCTTCTCTCATCAACACAGTGTACATCTTCCATTTCGGTGGGAGAGCATCAAGAAGCTTTTCAACTATTTCATCTTCTTTGTAAGTAATGGAATAGTTGCTGAGTTTGGTCATCAGATGATAATATCTAGCGATGATATCATCAAGTGATTCATTCTTCAAGTACTTGAATACCGAGAATTGGGTTTTAAGTAGTTTAATCTTTGATGCATGAATCCCCACATTACCCTCAAAACGGTTTTCAAGTGCTTCCCAAAGCTCTCTAGCAGTTTTATACTTTCTGAAGGTGTGTAGAATCTCTTGTGGAAGAGCCATTGTTATCGCTGCATGAGCTTTGCTTTCAGCCTCAAACATTTTCTTTTCTTCTTCTTCCATCTCTTTGTATTTCTTTATCTGATCACGACCCTCATACTCAGTAGTTGGTGGAATGTAACCATCTTGTATGCACATCCACATTTTAGCATCTTGGTACTTGACGTATTGCTCAAACCGATCTTTCCACGCTACAAAATCAGTTCCTTTAAGCATCTTCGGTGCCTTTGTAGCTGAACCCGCTTCCATTTCCATCTTCACCAGTTCGTAATGTTTATTGAAGACATATTTCACAAAACACAAAGAAACCCGAAAAATAAAAATTTTATTTTTAACCGTACTGTAGGCGAAGTTGTGGATAACTTCGCTTAAGTCTGAACTTCGCTGATTCTGAACTTCGCTCTCCTTGTTAAATTCGCCTGATTCGGCGAAGTTGTGTATAACTTCGCTTAAGGTAGGCGAACTTGTGAGGTAGGCGAAGTTGTGGGTAACTTCGCTTGAGATAGGCGAACTTGAGAAGGTAGGCGAAGTTGTGGATAACTTCGCTTAACCTTATATCTTCGCCGAAACCCTACGAACAGTGACGGCAACTTCGCCTGATGAACACGAAGTTTTTGCAGGTTTGATTTCTGGATTTTACGAGGTTTGTGAAGGTGTAATGGGTTGTTTATGATGGTAGGAGGTGAGTATAACACAAAAACTCGATAAACACGTCCCGCGAATAGTCGAACGGAACGATTTCTACACCCGCGTGATAATCCCGAACCACAATCACGAGCAAATGCTCTGATACCAATTGTAGGTTCCCAGCCGGATCTACACGAGATATCTCGTTCTACGTAGGTGCGGAATCCCTACGTAAGACGTTACGAGCGTAGAAGACGATACGAGTTAACACAATCGAACACACGTTACAATAAACAAAGACTCGTTATATTGTAACCGGAAACACGTGATACAATGATCACTGAATACAGAACTCGTAAACACGTAAACTAAAACTCTCTAATACTGCCGTAACCTAGCTGATTATAAAGGCGACAACTTCGCCTGGCATGTTCAGGCGAAGTTGTCCCTAACTTCGCTTAGTTCACAAGTTCTCCTGTATCAGCGAACTTGTGAGCTAACTTCGCTTACATACAAAAACACAAATCTAACAAACTCGATTACAGACACTTGACACTGAACTACTGACATCATGTACCAACAATCATACATACATACACACACACACACATAGACATACATACATACATACATACACACACATACATACATACATACACACACACGTAGACATACACACATACAGGCATAAGTACGTGCATTCATACACAAGACATAGTTATACAAAATACACAAACATAAACATTCGTATTATACACACATTCATCGACATATACAAACATATACAGAGTTCTACACAACACATAGACATATGCATATACTCATACATATAAATTCGTATGCATACACACACATACTTTGAAATTGCTATTTGTCTAATTTATAAAAAGAAATCTAAAATATATAAAAAGAACTTGTCCCGACAACATGTCATCATAGAAAAGAACAGCCAATACGTTGTCGTTTTATTTAGTTTATATAAAAACATTTATTGATAGCATGTCGTCGAGATAGAAGTTATCGAAACGATCTTGCATCCAAAAAATTTAAATAAAATTGAAATAAGACAAAGCCTATCCCGACCATATGTGGTCAGGAAAAAGTTTTTAGATGCCATTCAAAAATTTAAAACAAAATCAAAATTGAAGGAAATCTATCCCGACCACTTGTGGTCGGGAAAAGGTTGTCAGACTATATTCCTCCACAACATGATATTTCCGCTAAATTAAAAACAATAAAGATTAGAATAAAATCAACCTATCCCGACCACATGTGGTCGGGAAAAGGTTTTTAGATGGCGCTCAGAATTCATCTCTCCCGCTTACTTAAACAAAAATTTAAATTAAAATTAAACCTGTAACAATCGTCAATTTCAGGTTAACTCCGTTAACTCAACTCCGTCAATTCAAACTTTAGATTATTGAATCTGTAACGCACACCTCATTGCATTTAAACTAGGGTTTAAATGACGCTTAACACTTACTACATGTGTAGTCTTTCGGGAATTGCACCGAAACGCAAACGAGTTGACGCAAACGATTGGTGAATAAACGAAAAACGTCAAAACAATAATTATGTGATAATTATGTGTTAGACTTATGTGTTATGTGATAACATAGTATAAAACGCTAACTCAAGATGCAAACTAGTTAATTTAGGCTAGAAAAGTACAAGTTAGAAGTTGAGGGACCAAAGTGTAATATTTTATTATTAATAATATTAAAACCCTAACCTCCTTCTCTCCCTCACAAACCCGATCGGCCAGCCCCTTTCTCCCCTCCCTCTTGCGACGGCAGCCTCACACACACACATATCACACTTGTTTAAGCTTGATTCTTCATAATCGGAGCATCCTACACTCGTTTCTAAGCACCCCTCACGTTTCCCTTGGTTTATTTCTGCGTTTTAAGGTATAAATATGAAACCCTAACTATTGAATATCATATTAAGTGTTCTTATGATTGATTATTGCTAGAGGATGATTGATTATGTATTGGTTGTTGATATTGAGGATCATATGTGATTTTGAACGGTGAAAGATTGATGAATCGTTGATTGTTTGTAAACCCTAGAGGGTTGCTACTGATTTTCTATGATTAATTATGTGTATTACATGTTTTGGGTTATGTCGTATGCTTAAGATGCATGTTAGATGATTGTTTAGGCTTGCTGAGTTTTTGACAGCAGTGATTGTTAAGATTGAATGATGTGTAACTTGTTGAATATAAAATTAAACTGAGCAAATTATGAGTCTACAAGGTAGTACTCTGAGTCTAGTTTTCAGAAAGTCCAACCACGCCAAATTTGGAGGTGTTTTGGTTGGTCAAACGATTTAATTGTGATTAAAGGTCAAAACTGGTACTGGACAGATTGTAAGTTATGTTTAGACGACTGTAAATAAATGTTAATATAGAAATTGGTTGAGGTTGTTAACACTACAGGGTACTTTGTTGAGTCTAGTTTTTATAGAGTCCAAGTTTGTAATTTTTGGACTAGTAAAAGTTAATCTTTATGATTTTACAAAACTGAAGTGCGAATCTGAATTGTGAGATCTGCTGTTAGGTTGTTTTGTAAATGTTATATCTCATGAACTACGAGACCAATTGGGTTAGTTACACTTCTGGAAGTTGACTTATTGAGTTAGGAACCTAACCCAAGTGGTCTTGCAATTATTGGATTTTTCGTTTAACGGGAATTTCAAATAACATTCTGTTGCGCATGAATTTGACTGTTATGAGTTTGCTGTAATGATTTGATTATTGTGAGAAACCTATGTGGAATAAAAATATAATAAAATATGTTCTGGAAACCTAAGACATATATGCTTTTGTGATGATTATTGGTAAATTAATTGTGATGCTATGATCGGTGGGATAGACTAGTTTTTCAAGTAGAATTCTGTCGTTAAGAAACTAGTTGCTGAATTTTGTGAAAGTTGCATGAAACAACGTGATTACTAATTTATTGTTGTGTTTTGACCAAAATGCCCTTTTGGGGAATGATTGCTAATTAATTGTCGTGTTTTGACCAAAATGCCCTTGCGGGGAATAATTGCTAATTGATTGTCATGATTTGACCAAATTGCCCTCGTGGGGAATAATTGCTAGTTAATTGTTATGTGTTGACCAAATTGCCCTTACGGGGAGTAATTGCTAGTGATGTACATTATGAATACATGACACGTAAATAATTGCTCACACACGTATCGTATCACAAATGTATTTGTTAAGTCACACACAATTCACAAACAAACACGAAACGTATCTTGTGATTAGGAATTATGTGCCGGGTCTAGAGACTCGATATTAGTTCCGATACTTAGAAAATCTCCTTGTTGTTTTAGAACGCTAGAGAGAGTTTTCTGTGCGCGCATCACTTAGTGATTTATTTTGGGAATTCTTCGCAAACAGTGAGTTCACTTACCCCTTTTTAAACTGTTTTCAAACGCTTTTCACTTGGGGGAGATAACATACTCCGAAAACGCATTTTAGATTTTGTTAATATAGATTATATATCACTTGTAAAGACTAAGTGGCAAACGCAATAACTAAAGTCCTTCATTCACATCGAACCGTTTAATATTGGATAATAGCGAGTCATTGTTGAGTAGTACTACTGGGTTTGACAAACCCCACCCAACGCTAAACTCGACTGGAGGTCGAGTGGGTGTAATCTTGGCTAAACACATACCATGGTCGGGATAGACCTGGTGGCAAGGCAAATGATAAACAGTCAGCTTCGGTGTCGAACACTTAGTAATACTTGTTTTATAGGCTAGCTACCTATAGATATATAATTGACATAACACTATCTGGTAATGTAAAACGCTGAAACGCAAAACGCTGAAACGAAAAACGCTGAAACGCAAAACGCTGAAACGCAAAACGCTGAACGCAAACGCTAAACGCTTTATTTTATATAAACTTGTGAACTCACCAACCCCGTGTTGACACTTTTAGTATGTTATTCTCAGGTAGCTGAGGCGGGCGCGCGGTTTAGGATCATGCATTGCTTGAAACACTTTTAATTATGCAAACTTATTTTAAACTGTTATCATTGGGTTTTAAGTCGTCCTGCGTGACGCAACATTGGTTTCTATGGTTTTACGCTTCCGCATTTGATTACTCGTAAATGTTTTTATGGTTTGATTATAACTAATGAATCCGATCCTGTTAGTTCACACCCTCTGACGGTAAAACTCCGTTTGTGGATTTTGAGGGTGTGACAAAACCAACCTATCCCGAACACATGTGGTCGGTATAGGTGTTGTAAAAACACATATACACAGCTAACGGCAAAAAAAATCAAAAATAAAAGATATTTACTTTTTCCCGACCACATGTGGCCGGAATAAAATTTCGTGAGGAGCCAAACTTCCCGCTAAATCTATCTCGACCACATGTGGTCGGTAAAGGGTCTGTCATAAGTGAAATCTGGTCAAAACCTATAATGACTGCATGTGGTCGGTACAGGTGTTCTATAGCGACCACATTTGTGGTCGGTATAAGAGCGGTCCTGTCAGAACAAATTTCTTGTAGTGATGTGATTTCTATCAAAATACCACAAGTGGTAGTTAGGAAATCCATCCGAATCCCAGTTTGAAAACTCTGTTAGTAACGATAAACATTATGACAACCAAACTCGATCAATCTGGTTTATGTTCAGCTTCAGACGTTTCTACTTATGCGTTTGTGGCCTCGAGGGCGCAATCTTGGGAATTACAAGACCACATTCTTCGAGGTTGTGGTATTGATCGGTTTGACTCCGATTATGGGAGTGCGATAGATCAGTTGCACATTTCACTTCCCGATTTTGACATTAGTGGTTTCTAATAAAGACACCCCCCTAAAGCCCAACATGCTTTGGCGAGTGCCCTTTATAGTGGAATCATCAAGAGTTTGGAAATGAAGTTTGATTTATCCCCTCGTCAGAAAGCGGTGTTTGAGTGTCTTCGGGCTCCTCGGGCTCAAGATTTCTTAAGTGTTCTCCCTATTGAAGGATTGGGCCAACATATGTCGGCTTTGAAGTACCGGGCCATCCCGAAGTATCGGTTAATGATCCCTTTGTTTCCGGTAGATAAGCCGTGCCCAGTTTGCCGTAAGGTTTGTTTGGATTCTTTTGGCGAGCATGCGATTCACTGCAAAGAGTTGCCTGAGTTTAAGTACAAGCATTATTTGGTGAGGGATGTTCTATGCGATGTTCTTAAACGAGTCGGAATTTCGCTAAAAAGGAATCCCCCATAAACTTTCTTACGGATCCTCAAGAAGGAAGATCTACATTACGACCGGCCGATATACTTGTTTTTGGGTGGGTAGGGGGAAAACACGCTTGTGTCGACCTCACAGGAGTGTCCCTCTTGTTGGGATTAGGGACACTGGATTTGTAGCAGGCCAGACAGCATTGAAAGCGGCATCGAGCAAGGTTGCTAAACACGAGAGAGCTTGTTTGGAGAATCAACATGTGTTTATCCCCTTCGCCTTTGACACTTTTGGTTTCTTAGCTCCGGATGCCGTGGACCTTTTGAATATGGTTCACAAAGTTGTGTATAGTAACGTATCAGCCCATAAGAATCAAAACTTTGTTTTTAGTCAGATTGGGTTTGCTATCCAAAAGGGGGTTGCGGCGCAGCTTGTTGCCCGCTTACCTGCCACTTCATTATAAATCGTTTGGATGTTTTTATGAAATATAAAAGGAGCCAATAAGAAAATTAGTTTAAAGCATAACATTTCTAGCAAATTCCCATACAACTTCTAACAATAGGGTTCGGAATCACACAAAGTCATAGTTAGCATTTTAGTTACTAAGATATTTCTAGCTTGCATATATAATAATATCATTCAATTCTAAAAAAGCAACAATAATTAAAAAAAAGCTAATTATATCTACTAACACAAGAAGATAATTTTATAAAACCAACGTATGGCCAAAAATTTCACGAAATGATAAATATGTTATCTATCTCATGAGATAAAGAGTGTGCTGCCGCTAAAGAATATAAACCAATATATAAAATGAATTCGTCACGGTCTCACTAATGCAGTTATCAGGTTCGCACATGTGTGACTGCTACTCTAGTAACATTTGATGATTACAATGTCGCACCCCATATTAGAGTTATTAGCATAAAAGATATGAATGTGCTTAGGTCAACTTAACAACTAATACATCTAGGCTTTATAGTAGCCAAAAGAAACATTCAATTCATGATTAGTTCAAAAATTGGTATTTTAACATAAACGATGATTTCCTATTTTCAAGCATTTGAGATGTTACTATCATTTAAAAGCATTTTGTACCCTCTTAGATATATTATTTAGTTGCTGATGCGTTGCTTGTCGGGGTGCATTTTAAGGTGAAATTCATAACACAATATTAGGTTTGAATTTATAAAATTGATAACTATTTACACTAACCACACACAATATAGGCATGTGTAGCTATCACAACATAGTCTAGTTTTACATAAGAACCAAATATTGAACCCAAAGACACGACTTCCAATACTCAATTCTTCCTTACAGAATAGTTCTTTAATTTGTTAGATACTTGTTAGATACCCGGGACCTTGTCGTGACACCGGACTAGGATGACTGATTATGTACCTGATGTAGGTTACCACAACCCTTAGAATGGAAGGGGGGGGGGGGGGCACTAATAGGCAGAATCCATACACCAGCCAATCATACACAGTTATTTCATATATACCCTTAAGTATCCACAAACCAGAAAATAACCTGGAAACACATACCCACAAGTAACCTAATTTTTTTTTTGTTAAAATTAAAAAAAACAATTAAATGTAATTAAATTAAAATTCATTAAAATTAAAAATATTACATAATTGAAAACCGGAATAACAAAATATGATGACCAAAAAAAAAAATTAAAACACGAACATCTAAACTAGATGATCCTTCGACCAATTATATTTTATAACAATTTATCATTTGCGGGTTATAGCGATTTTCTTCACCACGTCTTCCAGATGATCGTCTGGCCGAATATATGTCTTAAACTCTCTGTCATGCATTCCTTTGGCTACGCTCTCACGTTGTTCCACAATCAGCGCTCTAGAATCATCCACTTACTGTTTTTTAGCATCCACCAAATCTTGCTCGATGAGATCTTTGAAGTTGCCGTGTATTCTTTTTCGGCTTGCTCGATGAGATCTTTGAAAAGGCGTATGCTACTATCATTTGAAAAAATATCATTATCAGAATCGTTCGGCGGTATGAATATCCCGAGATCATCGTTCGAGAAATTACCCATTGGGGATTTGAGTGAATAGAAATGGTGAAGGCTGAGTGAATAAAAATGATGAAATGTTTGAGTGAATTAAAATTGTGAATGTTTAGTGGTATTTATATGTAATAAATTGATTATTAATGGGTGTTTAATTTTTCAATGATCTCCAACGGTCATGTAAACAAACCGCAAACATTTGCCACAAATTGCAATTTGGCAAACTACCTACATAGTTAGGGGTGGGTTTACCATGTGGTAAAGAACCCATAAACCTTACCCACACTAGTGCCCCTTCCTCTCTTAGCCTATTGGAAAACTCAACCATCGCAAGGTCTAGATCATAGACATCAATCTATCACTTTCTTGTAAAATACCATTTTCACTCTACCTCAATATTAGTGATCCCGGCGAGGTCCGTTGAGGTAATACATGTGTGAAAGAAATATTATTGATGTGACAAAATTAGCCGTCCGCAAAGATGGCGTTTGCATTTGTTGGCACATTTGCTCTTTTTGATTGAAGTGATTGACTTTAAACGCTATGCGGAAGTGTGGCAATGAAAGTTATATAAAGACGCTCCACTTCCAACATTAGTTCACTAACTCTTGGATGGGACCCGTGCTTAGCATATTAACCATGTAGACTCTGGAATGTTGACCAAGTTGGTCAACATGACTTGTGCAATTATTTGACTTTTAACATTCTGTTTACTTTTGACTTCTTTGTTAACTTAGGTGATGTGCGATCATGCACGTGGTAAGAATGGGTGTGCTATGGTGTTTTGTACTTTGATGGATGCTTGGTCATGTGGATTTCTTCTTTGGGGTGTGTTTTGTATCTAATAAGTAATGTGTAATAGCCCATTAGGAAAACCTTGTATACAAAACCATACAATACCAGTAGTAATCATATTAAGTCTATAGAGAGTTAATCACTGTAATGTAATTGAAATATTTTGGAAATATTTTGAAAACATTTGGATTATCTGTCATGAGTTTAATAAGTTTAAAAATCATCATGATAAAATTAGAAAATCAGTTGTCTCAAACAAATGTGAGTTGTATAAAAATTCGAATGTCTCACCTCGGAGGTTTACAAATAAAGAGCTACCTGGTATTAAGCACCTAGGTTAAACATAATGTAGTATATTTAAATTAGTATAAATCGATAATCATAACAATAATCACGAGATTAGAAATATACACGATGAAACAATGTCTTACCTTGTTCATGCACATCTTTTGGATCCGTGTTCAAAAGCTTAACCATATTTCGACTTGTAATCAATCCATATAGACCAATAGAAAATAAATAAGCACTCAAAAAAATTACCTGTTCGAGCATCATTAACCAACTCCTTATAAATCTCGATTCATTTCAATATGAACAACAATTTAACCAATTGGATTGACTAGAATATAACGAGTAATGCAACAAAGTAATATATTGGGAATAGATTGAACTAATAAATAATTTCTACTTTATATACAAAGTCAAATAGAAAAAAGGAAAGACATGTGATAGCTCATAACAAGGTTTTTCCAGTTATAAAGAGTTATTATTGACGAGCTACAGCAATTGCGCCGATTAATGCAACTAAAAGAATTATTGAAATAAATTCAAACGGAAGAAAAAAATCTATTGATAAATGAATCCCAATTTGTTGACTATTACTTATCAGATCTTGCTCACTTTAGTCACCCCATTTCACTCATATTCAACTTTTTTTTCATGGATTTCATGAGTTTTTGTTACGGTTTCACTTAGACAACCTTTCCTCACGCAAAATCAAGAAACATGTTAACGATCACATTTTAATTCATATTTTAAGGAAAGTTTTCAAAAGATTTGGTACAAAACACACCCCAAAGAAGAAATCCACATGACCAAGCATCCATCAAAGTACAAAACACCATAGCACACCCATTCTTACCACGTGCATGATCGCACATCACCTAAGTTAACAAAGAAGTCAAAAGTAAACAGAATGTTAAAAGTCAAACAATTGCACAAGTCATGTTAACTATTTAAGGCAGTGCCACATGAAGAACAAGAAGCACATGTCATGCTTACATATGCACGATCGTGCATGATCATTTCCCCTTTTTATTTTAGTCTTTGTTTTTGTGAGTGTTCTTGATATTAATAATGGTTAATCCATATGTGGTGCTAAAAAAACCCCATTTATAAGCCATGTTTTATCAAACTTCATTTGGAGCTTGTACTATGCTTCATTGTTCTTCATGTGGCACTGCCTTAAATAGTTAACATGACTTGTGCAATTGTTTGACTTTTAACATTCTGTTTACTTTTGACTTCTTTGTTAACTTAGGTGATGTGCGATCATGCACGTGGTAAGAATGGGTGTGCTATGGTGTTTTGTACTTTGATGGATGCTTGGTCATGTGGATTTCTTCTTTGGGGTGTGTTTTGTACCAAATCTTTTGAAAACTTTCCTTAAAATATGAATTAAAATGTGATCGTTAACATGTTTCTTGATTTTGCGTGAGGAAAGGTTGTCTAAGTGAAACCGTAACAAAAACTCATGAAATCCATGAAAAAAAAGTTGAATATGAGTGAAATGGGGTGACTAAAGTGAGCAAGATCTGATAAGTAATAGTCAACAAATTGGGATTCATTTATCAACAGATTTTTTTCTTCCGTTTGAATTTATTTCAATAATTCTTTTAGTTGCATTAATCGGCGCAATTGCTGTAGCTCGTCAATAATAACTCTTTATAACTGGAAAAACCTTGTTATGAGCTATCACATGTCTTTCCTTTTTTCTATTTGACTTTGTATATAAAGTAGAAATTATTTATTAGTTCAATCTATTCCCAATATATTACTTTGTTGCATTACTCGTTATATTCTAGTCAATCCAATTGGTTAAATTGTTGTTCATATTGAAATGAATCGAGATTTATAAGGAGTTGGTTAATGATGCTCGAACAGGTAATTTTTTTGAGTGCTTATTTATTTTCTATTGGTCTATATGGATTGATTACAAGTCGAAATATGGTTAAGCTTTTGAACACGGATCCAAAAGATGTGCATGAACAAGGTAAGACATTGTTTCATCGTGTATATTTCTAATCTCGTGATTATTGTTATGATTATCGATTTATACTAATTTAGATATACTACATTATGTTTAACCTAGGTGCTTAATACCAGGTAGCTCTTTATTTGTAAACCTCCGAGGTGAGACATTCGAATTTTTATA
The DNA here is from genome assembly GCF_021521415.1 of Bidens hawaiensis. Classification (NCBI taxonomy): domain Eukaryota; kingdom Viridiplantae; phylum Streptophyta; class Magnoliopsida; order Asterales; family Asteraceae; genus Bidens; species Bidens hawaiensis. The sequence continues at coordinate 477,069 of NW_027491042.1, forward strand.
CAACTCACATTTGTTTGAGACAACTGATTTTCTAATTTTATCATGATGATTTTTAAACTTATTAAACTCATGACAGATAATCCAAATGTTTTCAAAATATTTCCAAAATATTTCAATTACATTACAGTGATTAACTCTCTATAGACTTAATATGATTACTACTGGTATTGTATGGTTTTGTATACAAGGTTTTCCTAATGGGCTATTACACATTACTTATTAGATAAGCGTTAGCCAATAATTAATATGACTACAATCATAGATATGGTCAAGTGACAAGTACTTTTTGGGAATTTGTAAGCATGACAATCTAAAAACATCTTAGCGTTGTAACTGTAAAAATGTGTCGTTTATAAATGAATGTATTCACCAGTATTTCCTATTGATTAAATATTTTTAAACATGTTTCAGGTGACTTGTTAGAGACATATGAAATATGTCAGTGTGCCTTTAGCTTAAATAAGTGGCTTGTCGCCAGAATAAAGAAATGTGTTTTGTAAATTAGAGTCTAAGCCTATAAAACTTGTATTTGTATAAATATGGGTTTTATTTCCAGTTTATAAAATTAGTTCATGGTGTGTTTATAACTCTGATAATTTTTCCTAACTATGGTTCTGATGAAATATTCATCCGCAAATTATTTTAATAAACACTAATACAACCACTCGATGTCCGCGGCTCCCAGCACGAGGTATAGGGTGGGGGCTGTGACAGTTGAAGTGGTATTAGAGCCACTGTTTAAGAAATATATGTATTCTAATAATATCTAATCTTAAAATTAAGAGTTAGGAAATAAATTTATTAACCTCTATGTTAACCCTACGAATAAGATTCTAACCACACATGAATATAAATAATATAATTATTTTTGCGAAGTCGTTGTTTCATTGTTTTCTATTAACAACATGACTGAGCTTGTAGAGGCTTTTCAAAACATATATGTTAACACTGCGGATATAGAAGTAGTGAACAATAACGAATAAAATGTAGGATACCCATAACCCATGGTATTCCAAGCCTAGACCTCAAACCAACCAAAACCAAAAAAAATATATAAGGATTTGGCAGAGGACTGAGAATAAGAAAAAAGAAGAATGGTAGTCCTAGCACCATAACCAGATCCACAATCAGAATGACACCATTTCAGCCACATGATACTTCTGAGATACCATGTGGGGACATACAAAGTAGATTCCTATCTCAATGTGAAATTTTTCAACCCATAGTTAATGATATCAATGCAGTAACCTTGATCAACCCGACCATACCAACTAAAAAACCAAGAAAATATAATTCCCCCCGATAAACTCATTAGCAAAGCCCACCTAGAGGAATGGTGGACAAATGATTGGCAGCTCCACACCATGATGACAAATCCATACGCACCATTTCAAGTCGAAACAATTAACTACCCCAACATGACATCGAATAACACGACAGAGTTACGCCATTATGGGGAAGACTAGATGGAAACATACAAATGGCTGAGAAATATTGGAGAAAATCTTACTTGGAAGTACTATGATAGGGAACCGTACATTTGAAAACCATTAACCTATAATATATATATATATATATATATATATATATATATGTTCATTTTAGTAATTTCTTTCTTGTAAAAAAATGTGTATGCATATGTATATATATATATATATATATGATGTATAGTTGAAGGCATGTGTTTATAGTGTGTAATCTCGTGTATTTTACTTGTTTATATGTATCGAACACGCAAACTTCGAGTGGTTTTATGTTTACAGGTGATCGGAGGTTAAAGGAGCTAATTTGGAGCATTTAAGATGGCAAGGAAATGAGTTATGGGAAAAAAAGAAGTAATCGGGGGTGTTCGAAAGTGATTCATGCGCATCTAAAGTAAAACGGGCATATCCCGAGCTAGAAAATGAGTTACGAAACCCATAATATATGAATTTTGGGTTTCTCAACAGGACGGGTATGAAAACAGAATAATAGTAGCCGCAAGGCAGAGAATAATGTCCATAGCCTATGGCCATTCTGTAGGCTACGGTGACCTGGCCGTAGGCTACGGCCAGGTCTAACGAAAGTGTGCTTTGGGCTTGTTTTCTATCACATTTAAGTCCGGTTAAACCCTAATTCGAGAAATCTTCATACCCTAGCCACCAAGGACGATTTTTCGGCCATTCTTCACCATCATAACACCTTCCTATCATCGTAATCATCCATGATCCCATGTGACCATTTTAGGTTTATGGTTTTGTGTAATTGACTCTAATCAGATTCTTTTGCTTAATTGATTATGAACTTGATCGAGTTTTGTTATTTAATCTTGTTTACTTTGCCAATTTAATGTTTAAACAGTTTGTGTTCTTGATTATTGAATTTTGCATGACTTATTTGGTTGGATTCATCAACATTTAAGACTAGGTTCTTGTGTCATTGAACGAAGAATCGCTAGTCATTACAGCCTAATTGATTCTCATAATATAAAACTGGTAATTGTGTAGATCATGTTCAGTTGTCTCAACAATGCGGTTAGGGTATAGTTTGTCATCACAACCCAACTATTAGGTCTAGTAATTACTGCGCAATTAATATATCTGAATCTTTGATTGGTCGGTCATCACATTACCTGAATCTAAAGTGAATCGCTTTTGTCATAATTGTTTACAGTTCTAAAAGTAATCGTGTATTCTTAAAATATCTTTCATAAGCGCTTGACATCGATGTGTCCGCTTAATATAATAATTAATAAATATGAGTTTTACTTGCATTTTTCATGGATTCCCTATGGAGACGACCTTACTTACCAATACTAGTTATATGTATTTAAGTGATATAAATACTTGTTTTTTATTAGAGCACGACATCTACAACAAAATGGCGCCGTTGCTGGGGAATTAAAAGCGAAAGTGATAGTTTTGTTTTTTGGTTACTTTGAGTTTTTAGTTTTATTTTTATCAGTTTTAAGCTCGGTATTTATGTGTCTTATGTATGCAAGTAACTCAGGATGACATGAAGTTTCTATGACACACATGAAGGATATAAGGTCGTAGAGGATGATGAGTCGTACCATCCACATTCATATTATGAACCGCCTTCAGTGAACTATGAGTCAGAAAATAATACCCAAAGGAACTTCAATCAACAGGGTCGCAACAAGCAGTACCATAATTATTCACCGCCTTCATATGATGATCATGGTTATTATGAGTCAGGTGATGAGTATGATGGTGATGGGCTCGAGACGCTAAATTTTGTAAGTTATCAAGAGGAGGAGGACTACTACTACAATGAACATCCTCAACCAATATACGAGTAAGTCCCTCAATATTATAATCATGGTGGTACATATCAAAGAAATTATCAACAAGATCAAGAAGATTCCTAGGGTAACAAAGAAGAGTCTAAGAAAGACGTTATGGAATTTTTGAAGGAGATGAAGAGAAATCAAAAAGATCAAAATAAGGCTTTAGATTAAAGGTTAGATCTTCAATAAACGTCAAATGCTGCCCAAGATGAACCGGTGAATCAACTATTAGAAGAGGTGGCCCAAGTTAACAAGAATGAGAAATGTTGGCTAGTAGTGTATTAGTTGATGAGGAAGTGATAGAAAAGGCTCTTGATCTTTCAGAAAATGAATTTGGGGAGCTGGTTGGGGAGTAATGCCTCACCCATTCCTCTAGTTACCGAAGAGAATGAATGCATCGGTAGTGGTTGCTGATGGGGATATATACGGAGAGAGTTCGAATCTTTGGGGCATGAAGTTGAATGTTTAGACCCGATTGAAGACATAGAAACCTTTAAAGAAACGGTAATTGAAGTAACCCAGGTAAATCCCAATCGTTCTCCCATTTTGGTCACGCATATAAATGAAGATTGGGGTGATGGTGCAAGTTCAAAGAAGAGGAAAGTGAGTTTAGAATACCTTGAACAAATCATGATGACCTTGTATTCGGTTTACACACATGTCCACCACAAAGAAGAAGGTATGGGCACAAAATTTTAACTACCGAGCTTACGCCATAAACTCGATGGGAAAATTTTCAGTTTGGCCCTGTTTGAATCCTAGTGTTTCAGTTAGAAGCAAAAGTATGTGGATTAGAGTTGTTAACTATCGGGAATATGTTGGACAATCAGAAAGTAAATTTGATTTCACAGCAATCAGTATTTGTTCATTAAACATACTAAACATGAAGGAAGAACCGGAGCCGAGGTGTGTCAAGTACCGAGCGTTTTTTTGGAAACTCAGCAGGTAAATGTTTCATGCGACCACCTTAATTGCCAAATCAGGTAACGGTCCGGCTGAAGACCTTAACAAAAACTTAGAGCTAACCGGGAGGCAACCCAGATATATTTTTGTAATTGTTTAACCATGTTATTTCAAGCGTACTACTGTAGTAAAAGGTAAGTGTGGGGATGCCACTTGAGAAAGGTTGGAGTTTTGTAGCATTTCGGTGAAAGACACGCAATATAATGAGGTTCCAGTCAAGCTAACCAAAGTGTTTTCATGTTCCTTTTGCTATGGTTAATTCAGGTATGTTTATAATTTTGCTGTAATTAAACTTTGTGTGTGTAGTTCATTATAAACCCTCACAAGACCTTACTCGTCCACCCAGGCTACCAGGGGTTTTCAAAGGGCTTGTTGCATATGCTAAATGCAACTGTGATTCCTATGAAAATGAGTTAGGTCTTTTAACATTTTTACTCGTTTAACAAATTTAATTATGAAATTTATTTAACTCGGCTTAGTAATTAAAATCAATAGTTTCGCAAATGGTATAAAAGACCTATCCTAATAGTTGTGAGCAGCATGCTACTACACTTTGAGAGTTTGCAGATATTGTTCATTGAGTTGATGAGACAGTTTCGTCTAGAGAAAACACGAGGCACACGAGTTACCTATATCATGTGATTTCGTTTTCATAATTTTCTTTGTTTTGCTAGTTTGTTTGTTAAAAGTGTAATTGTATAATTTTTTATGACCATAACATTAGGTCTGGTTATAAAATTTATGACGAGTCAATTTTAACTCCGTCCTCGGTACTGTTCTTTTAAGTGTTATATTTTTAAACATTGAGGACAAGTTCACCTCAAGTGTGAGGATGGGAGAAAAATTAAAATTTTTGCCTTAGAGTACATTGATGTTGATCAATTCTTCATGTATGTAATAGAAAACATGAATATTATGATAAAGCTACAATTAAAACATACATGTGATGGCAATGAGAGAAGCCACGGCTGATGAGAAAGATTCTGATGACATGATAGTCAGCTTCGTCGGGTTCCCCTTTAGGATGCATATTAGTGATGGGGATTACGGTTCTTGATAAACCGAATAATATAGAAAGAGAGAGAGGGTCACGAATAATTATGTGAGTTTTAGGGTTATGTTGTGTGATGTTAATTAGTCTCTCCATATATTTATATACACCCAAGGGGAAACCCTTGAATAGCAAGAAAGGTTAATTTGGTACTTCAACAATTACATAGCCAATATAATTATAAGGTATAATTAATTAACTTTGATCTATTATAATATAAATGATCATGAAGGTCATACATAAATATATATATATATATATATATATAGACATCCATATATTTATTATTACATTCTCCCACTTGGACAAATAATCATTTATTATTAGCATTAGATTAGTCTGCATATTTTAACACTCATTTTAGCTTTAAACTCAAACTAAAGCAGAGAAATACAATCATTGAATTGAACACCAGTTCAAGACCCCGAATAATCATAATGCAGTCCTTGTTTAAAACATAAGTACTTATGATCAAAATTATATAAGTAAGCCCTTCAAATGTTTGATTTGTATAATAATTTTTCTATATGTCATTACGTATGCAGAACATATTAAGAGACATACAAAATCAAAACTGAGAAAATGTTATTAAATAAAATGTAAATAAGTACAATATGCAATTAAATATGGTCTTCACTAAATCCCATATTAGCAACATATTCTTCAAAAACTTTAGGTGTGAGACCTTTAGTCATCGGATCCGCTAGCATATTATGTGTACTAATATACTCAATACAAATTTATTTTCCTCAACTCGTTCATGCACAGACAAATACTTTGTATTAAGATATAAACCAGCTCCATTCGAACTGTTATTGTTCGAGAAATTAACGGCAACTGAATTATCACAATAAAGATTCAATGGTCTAGAAATAGAATTGACTAATTTGAGTCCAGATATCAGATTTTTAAGCAACATTCAACAACAGGTAGCATTATAAACAGCTATATATTCTGCCATCATAGTGGAAGTAGTCGTTAACTATTGCTTATGACTCCTCCATGAGATGGGCCCGCCTGCTAACATAAAGATATAACCCGAAGTAGACTCATTGTCATCTTTGCATTTAGCAAAGTCTGAATCAGAATAACCTACCACTTCTAAATTATCACTTCTTCTATAAGTCAGTTTGTAGTCTTTCATCCTTTGAAGATATCAAAGCACCTTCTTAGCTGATTTCCAGTGTTCAAGGCCAGGATTAGTCTTTTAATGGCCTAACATTCCAGAAATACAGTTTTCATGTCTATCTGATGCAGCTCTAAATCAAAGTGAGCTACTAGGGCTATAACAATCCTTAATGAATCTTTTCGAGAGACAGGGGAAAAAGTCTCTTGATAGTCAATTCCCTCTTTCTGAGTGTAGCCCTTTGCAACCAATCTCGCTTTGTAGCGTTCAACGTTCCCATTTGGATCAAGTTTTGTTTTGAACACCCATTTACATCCTACGGGTTTGAAACCATTGGGCAATTCTACCAAATCCCAAACATCATTTTTCCTCATGGAATCAAGCTCATCAATCATCGCTTTATTCCATTCAGAAGACTGATCACTGCTCATGGCTTCATTATAAGAGATAGGATCATTTAGCTTTTTGGTGTCAGCTTCAGTCAAGTAGGTGACAAAATCATCAAAGTTAGTAGGTCTTCTAGACCTGGATGACCTTCTGAGTTGATTAGCGGGTTCAGCATTGTCTTGGTTTTGAGTGTTTGATGTACCTTCATTTTCTGTTATAACGGGTTCTGAGTGTGGAGAAGGTGGTGCAGAAGGTTCAATTGCATGGGGGTACAAGAGGAATAACCAAAGTTACAATAATCAACGAGTCTCCCCCCACATCTTGTATTTCTTGCAATTCATCATAAGGGTTAGTACTGCTCCCACTAATCTTGTAATCCTCCAGGAACATGACAAGCTTGGTTTATACAATACGAGTGACATGGGTAGGATAATAGAAACGATAACCCTTTGAATTTTCAGGATACCCGATAAAGAAGCAGGTAACAGTTTTAAGTTCAAGTATCTTTAGGAAAGGGTTATAAAGTTTTGCTTCCGCAATACAGCCCCATACTTTCCTATAATTAAGACTCGGTTTCCTTCCTGTCTAAAGTTCATAAGGAGTTTTAGGGACAGACTTAGAAGGAACTCTACTGAGTATATGAACGGTTGCTTTTATGGCTTCAATCCAAAGAAATAGAGGTAAATTAGTGTTGGCTAACATATTGCGTACCATATCCATAAGGGTTCGATTTCTACATTCAGCGACACCATCTTGCTGAGGAGAACCTGGCATGGTATATTGGTTCACGATCCCATGGCCCTTACAAAACTCATAAAATGAACCAGGGGCCTGATCCACATCAGTATGTCTTCCATAATATTCAAATCCTCTATCTGATCTGACAACTTTTGTTTGACGATCTAATTGTTTTTCAACTTCAGTTTTATAATATTTAAAAGTTGTTGCAGATTCAGATTTTTCTTTAATGAGATACAGGTACATATATCGGGAATAATCATCAATGAAAGTGATAAATGAAGTATGTCCAGCTAAGCCAGCAATGGGGTAAGTACCACTAATATCAATATGAATGAGTTCTAATAAATTAGAGCTCCTAGTGGCGCCTTTCTTATTTGCTGATGTCATTTTGCCTTTAAGGTATTTGACAAATGTTCCAAAATCGGTGAAATCGAGATGTGGCAAGACTTCATTCATCACGAGGCAGGCTAACCGGTCTCGTGATATGTGGCCTAAACGTTGATGCCACAACATAGAAGAAGTCTCTAAGTCTCGTTTCTCTTTAATCTTTGTGAGTGATTAAAGATTTAGAAAAACTATCATCTAGTTCTAATCTATAAAGACCACCATCCAAAAAGCCATAACCAAAAACTTGAGAATTTAAAGAAATAGTAAGTTTGCCACGACCATGAGAAACATCAAAACCGTCCATGTCTAACTTTGGTCCTGATATAAGATTCCGAGTAATCTCAGGAATATATAAGGTATCATAAAGTTTAATACATAAACTAGTTTTCATTATTAATTGTAAAGTTCCCACAGCCTTGACTTCAAGCTCTTTATCATTCCCCAGTCTTAGTGTTCTTTGGTTTCTTTCCAGCTTCCGGATTGAAGGAATCCCTGAGAAGAACTAGTCACATGAACCATAGAACCAGAATCAAAACACCATGTATTAGCAGGAACAGTTAAATTATAGGACTCAAGTATCATAAAGAGATCACTACCTTTCTTAGCCAGCCACTCCTTAAATTCTGAACAATCTTTCTGCTTATGAATGTACTTCTTACAGAACATGCAGAAAGGCATTCCAGTGGATTTCTGACAGCTGGTTGAGGCACCTGTATTAGTCTTCTAAACTTTAGCGAACTCCTTTCTTGGATTAGTGTTCTTCCTCTTCTTGGAAATGGTGGCAAGGTGAGCAATTTGAGGTTTGTCCATCTTCATACACTCTTCCTCTTGCACGCACATAGCAATCAGCTCACTCATAGTCCATTTATCCTTCTGGGTGTTGTAATTGATCTTGAAAGCTTCATAGGCAGCTGGAAGAGAGGTCATGATGAAGTGCACTAGAAGACCATCACTGATCTCCATGTCTAATCCCTTCAGCTTATGGGTCATGTCGTTCATCATCATAATGTGCCCATGAATGCCACTCCTTCCATCGTACTTAGTAGTTACAAGTTTGAGAATAAGAGTACTAGCATGCGCCTTAGACGTTCCTTTGAATTGTTCCTCCACAGAAGCCAGATAGGTTTTAGCATTTTCAGAGTCTGGAATGGATCCTCTTATGGTCATGCTAATGGAGTTTTTCATAAGCATTAGACACATGCGGTTGCTTCTCTTCCATTTTTCGAACAGTAAGTGCTCAGCAGGAGTACTATCAGCGGTTAGTGCTGGAGGTTTATCCTCATTTAGAACAAAGTCGAAATCCAGGAAGGCAAGATTAAGCATAAGAGAGTTCTTCCAGGCAGCAAAGTTATCTCCAGTTAATGATGTGATTCAACCATTCGGAGCTGTTATTGGAATTTATATGAGAATATTAAGATACTAAACTAGAAGAAACTTAGAGTGAACTAGTGGCAATTTAAACTAATGCAGGCATAGATAAGAACCATTTAAATTATGAAGCTGTGATAATAAATGTATTAAATCAAAATAATAGACTAATATAATTAATAAAATTCTACTTAAATAAAAGGTAAATCACATTTGAGCAATATTAAATTTCACTTAAATATATGTACAAAACAATTGTAACACATCACATTTGGGCAGAAGTGAGACAACCATTTTAATCATGCACGAGTTAGTTTTGCTTTGATATAGATGTATCGCATCACCTTTGGGAGAAGTGATACATTTAAATCATGTTTAAGCTAAACTAACACAATTTGTATTTAGACTTGAATGATATGTTAGATGTATCACATCACCTTTGGCTAGAAGTGTACATCATCATTCATTCAAGTTAAGATTTTTATATTTTTTGTAAAAGTAATTAATATGTATTTTAAGTCTTTACAAGACATTGGTTCAGTTAATAGCAAACAAACTATTAGCACGGATCGAATAGAAAACATGATATTATGATAAAGCTACAATTAAAACATACCTGTCACAGCTGAGAGAGAAGCCACCGCTGATGAGAAAGATCCAGACGACATGATAGTCAACTTGGTCGAGTTCCCATTTAGGATGTATATTAGTGATGGGGATTAGGGTTATTGAGAAACCGAATAATATATAGAGAGTGAGGGTCACGAATTATTATGTGAGGTTTAGGGTTATGTTGTGTGATATTAATTAGTCTCTCCATATATTTATATACACCCAAGGGAAACCCTTGATTAGAAAGAAAGGGTAATTTGGTCCATCAACAATTACCTAGCTAATATAATAATAAGGTATAATTAATTAACTTTAATCTATTATAATATAAATGATCATGAAGGCCATACATAAATATATATATCCATATATGTATTCTTACAATTGATTGTGTGCAAAAGCAGAAATTGTAACTTGTTAATTGCTATTATTAATGCCAAGTAGAGGTCTTTGGTCATGGTCAGTTTCTAAGCTTCTCTAAAGTCTTCCTATCAAATGTTTTCAAATAGGGAATTCAAATGGACCATTTAGATGGGGATAACGAGTCATGGGGATGGATACACATGTTTTATATCGGTAGCCTAATTCCTCCCGTGCGTGTCTGAGTTTTGATTTATATATATGATACACATATAATATATAGATATATACATATGTCATATGAGTGCCATCAAAGAGAGTAACCAGTGAGTTCATGATATCTAGAACTTGGTTGTCACATGCATATCAAGATCTTAATACCACCACTTGTATGGATAAATAGAACTGAGAAAACCCACTTTATATTGGCCTTACATAAATAAATAAAATAATACTCCCTACCCTACATTATCCCCAAGGAGCCAAGTTTGTGAATTTTCCCTTTCGTTTGTTTAAACCCACATTGCAAGCTGTGTTTGCCTTGGCCTTTTCTTATTTTTAACCCTGCGGACAAAACCTGATATGTTAGAGTTGTATTTAAGTTTCTTATTGAACATAGTACACAATGTACGTATGTCTCGAGTTAGTTAATTTTACATATCTTGTTATTCAAAAAAAAATCAGAAAAACTCAAAAAGAGTCAATGTTTGAGTCAGTATTGGTTGTAAATAGTAGTTACTGAGTAGGCCGATTGTTTGTTTAGTTGTTTGACTAAATTGGGTTTCATCCACCATAAGTTACTAAATAATTCCTATTCCACACCCGAACCTAAGCCACAGCAAAACCCTAGTCCTATTCTTTATGCAATTGGTGGGTAATGGGTGGAGATATGACTTGCTTGCAAGCTTATTACATTGTGTTCATACTTGGTATTGAGGGAAGAGAGATACTAGCACACTTTTTGCTGGTACAGATCTTAAACCGAGAGGAGAAGTATTTTATTAATAGGGGTGTAACCATGTGCTAGGGGTGAGCATAAAACCGAAAAAACCAAACCGTAACCGAATTAACCGAAAAACCAAATAGAAACATTAACCGACGCTTTTTTCTTAACCTGAAATTTCGGTTTCGGTTCGGTTACCCATTTCTAAAATATAGAGAAAAACCGAACCGAACCGATTAACTGAGCCAACATATTAACCGAACCGATGTATAACTAAACCGAACCGTATTGCTTGAGCACCCACTAGAATTTTTTAATTGTTCAACCCAACTTTGTGGTCCATAAGTCTTTTTTTTATATTACCAAGTGTGGCCCATTTAACATACAATATTATTTCACTTAATCATTTTTAACCTAATAGTAAACCGTCACTCTCAATTCTCCGTCATACTTAAATATTAATACAATTATATGTGTTGTTTTTAGATGTTTTTACCGGAAACAAAACAACAAAAGGATCTACCGTTGATGGTGATGAAGATTGAGAGTAACTTTGAAGAAGATGAAGAATGAAGATTGGAACAAAACTTTTAGTGTTTTTCTATTAAGAACTTTTTTGAATTTAAATTCTAGTACTCTTTCAAGTTTGTATTCGTTTGGTTCCACGTAACAAATGCTAATTTTTTTGTTTTGAATCTAATATGCATTTTCATTTTTTCAAAATTTTTTTGCAATGTCCACACACACACACACAAAAACCGAATATAATCGAACCAAAACCGAACCGAAGCCAAAAAACCAAAACCGATCGGTTTGTATATTTGAAAAACCAAATTTTCAGTTTCAGTTTCACCTAATAATCGAACCGTGCTCAGCCATACGATGTGTGTCTTAACCGGAAACAAAGTACTCTTGTTTGGGCGTTTCCGTAGTTTTAAATGCATTACTAAATTATGTGGTGGGTTATCAATCTTGACAGTGTAAGTTCTTGGGAATTGGGCATGACCTTATATCTCACTATTTTTAATAATGATAATTGATGAACCATCGATCGAGGTGTACGTGTTGCATGAGAGTTTGCTTAAGGTCAAACAAATGATAAGTGTGGGGATGTGATGTGCGGTTGAGGGCATGTATTTATACTGTGTAATCTCGTGTATTTTACTTGTTTATGTATCGAACACGAGTACTTTGAGTGGTTTTATGTTAACATGTGATTGGAGCTTAAAGGAACTAACTTGGATCACTTGGTATGGAAAGGAATTGAGTTATGTGGAAAAAGGAAGCAATCGGGTTTTCGGAGGTGATTCGTGCGCATCTAAAGTAAAAAGGGCATATCCGGGGCTAGAGAATGAGTTACGGAGCCCATAATAAATGAATTTTGTATTTCTTTATGAGACGAGAAAGAAAGTTGAATAATAGTAGTCGTAAGGAAGTTACTTGAGGCCGTAGCCTATGGCCCTGTCGTAAGTTACGGTGACCTCGTCGTATGCTAGGGCCAAGTATGACGGGAAGTATGTTTTGGGCCTGTTTTCTTTCATATTTTAGTCCGGTTAAACCCTAATTCGAGAATTCTTCATACCCTAGCCACCAAGGACGATTTTAGGGCCATTCTTCATCATCATAACACCTTCCAATAATCATAATCATCCATGTTATCATCCTTGCAACAATCAATGAAGCTATTCAGATCAAGATGCAAATCTAATCCACTTGTGACCACTTCAGATGTAGGGTTTTGTGTAATTGACTATGATCAGATTCTTTATGATTAATTGATTATAAACTTGGTTGAGTTTTGTTATTTAATCATGTTTACTTTGCCAATTGATTGTTTAAACAATTTGTGTTCTTGATTATTGAATTTTGCATCACTTATCTGGTTGGGTTCAACAACATTTAGGACTAGGTTCTTGTGTCATTGAACGAATAACTGCTAGTCATTGCAACCTAATTGATTTTATTAATATAAACCTGGTAATTTTGTAAATCAGGTTCAGTTGTGTCAACAATGCGATTAGGGTATCATTTGTCATCACAGCCCAACTATTAGGTCTAGTAACTACAGTGCAATTAATTTATCTGAATCCGTGATTGGTCGGTCATCACATTACCTGAACCTGAAGTGAATCACTTTTCCCACAATTTTTTACAGTTCTAAAAGTAATCGTGTGTTCTTAAAATATCTATCATAATTTCTTGACACCGACTGTCCGCTTAATATACTAATTAATAAATTATGGCTTTTACTTGCATTTTCCATTGATTTCCTGTGAATTCCACATTACTTACCCGTACTAGTTATACGTATTTAAGTGATATAAATACATGTTTTTTATTAGAGCATGATATATATGTATATATATATATATATATATATATATGTGTGGGGGGGGGGTTGAGTTCAAATAAGAAGTTTTTATTTCCTAAAAAGGATAGAAAGGAGGGTATATTTGTCCTTCCTAGTTATAACAGTCACAATTAAAAACAAAACCCATTTTACAATCAAATACCATATTGACGTATTCTCCAACCCCCATCATTCTACCGCCATTGTCACTTCCTAACACCACCGCCGGAAATCGTTGCTGGCCCCTGTGAATCGATGTAGCCTCCGTCTATCACTATTAACCGATGATTGAAGAGCATCCTATGACTGCTAGATCTCTCAACCGCATCTACTCCCTCTTTCTCTCTCTATATCACTCAACTGTCTCTTCTCATTATCCTTTTGCTGGAACAACACTACCACCACCAGATGTCGGAAAACCACGAAAAAGCCCAGTAAATTGTTGTTATTCACGTCGGAGTAATCGTCGTTGATTTGTTTGAGGAAAGTAGTGACCATTACGGCAGTTAAACTGAAGAAGAATATCGGTTGTGATTGTTCTGGTGGTGGGTAGTGTGTTGTTGAAGTGAGACTGTACGAAAGGGTAGTGTGATGATGATCTTTGTTTGTGATGAATATTTTTTTCTCATTGTGTTTTACAAGAAAATAGTTGAAAAAGTATTATGCTTTGTGACAGTGGTTGTGATGGTAAAGCACCATTGTGTAAAACCATTGCATTTCTGTAATATAGCTTAGGGACTTATTAGATAAGTGAATGAAATAATACAATATAAAAACACAACGAAAAAAGGCACTATGAAAAAATACAATTGAAAAAAAAAGCACAATGAAAAAACCACATGAGAAAACACAATGAAAAAACACTATGTTAAAACACAATGAAAAAGTCCAATTAATAACCAACATGAGAAAACACAATGAAAAAAATACTATGTTAAAACACAATGAAATAACCTAATTCATAGTGTTATATATATATATATTGAAACGCAATTAAAACACAATGGAAAAAATACGACTTGGTAAAACACAATAACGAAGATATGAATATATAACACAACATATAAAAAGCCACTAACTTTTTTGTATATTTATATACCAATATGATACTCATATTAAAGATAAAAAAACTCTTGTTATTATGGTGATTTTGTTTCAAAAAAAATATCGTATAAAAATGTTATGGACGTTATATGATTAAGGGGGGGTAATTTACATGTGTGTTGCATGAAGGAAGAGAAAGTCAATAAATGTGTTATTCCCTTTATGTCATTCCCCCTATGTCACTATTGATTTCTACCATAAGTTAATCACAACCATTTATTACGATATTAGTATTTCCCTTCTTGTTTTCAATTCAGATGTCGAATGAAGTTCTCTCTAACCAAAACAATCATGAAAATGAGCACAACCATGAATATTCTAATCAAACAATCATGAAAATTAGTATTTCCCTTCTTGTTTTCAATTCCTATGCTCAGCCTTTCTGTAAGATTCACAGAAAGAGGCATTCAGGGAGACGCTCTTTTAAAAAGACTAAGTACTGCAACTATTGCAAGATGGCTGGTCATACGAATGAAGAATGTAGAAGAGAAGAAACCAGTGCTTGATACAACTGTGGAGTACCCAGCCACATCCGTTTAGAATGCCCAAAGCTGACAAAGATACCTGACAACAAAGCAAAAAATGCATATGGACATAAGAAGAACGCGCGAGCTTTTCAACTTATTACACAAGAAGCAGCAATGATTTTAGACGTAATTGTGGTACGTTTCTTATTAATGGCGTTTACACTAAAGTATTGTTTAATTACGGAGAAAATCAAAGTTTCATAAACAAGAATTTTTCCCAAGCCCTAAACCAACCATTAACCAAACTTAATCAAGTCTGCACAATAGATACAGCCGATAGGAATTCCACTCATATTGATGAAGTACTTTTGAAGAAAATATTAACTTACTAGGTCACAAGTTTAAAGAAAATTTACTTCCAATGAATCTGGCTGGATTTGATGTTATATTCGGAATTGACTTGTTAGCAACCAATCATGCTCGAATCCTATGTAATAAGAATTTTGTTGAAATTCGTACGCCAACAGGAGAGATTATTACAATTCAAGGAGAAAGTTTCTAGACCTACAAAGTTTATATCAGTAATGAAAGCAGAAAACAACCTAAGGAAGCAAGGTGTAGTGTATATGATTTCTGTTATTCATAGTGCCAAAGGAAAGGAGCTAAAATAAATTTCGATAGTGTTAGAATATTCTGACATCTTTCCAAAAGATTTACCTAGACAACCGCCTGATTGTGAAGTAGAATTCAGAATAGGTAGAATTCCGAAATCATGTGATACCAACAACAATGCCAATTGCTAAAGCACCATATAGGTTAGCGCCAATCAAGATATTAGAACTAAATAAGCAATTAGACGGATTTCTAGAAAAGGGCTTCATATGACAAAGCTCGTTATCCTAGGAGCAACAGTATTGTTTTTCAAAAAGAAAGATGGGTTATTGCGTATGTGTATCGATTATTGATAATTAGATAAGGTCGCAATTAAAAATCGGTATCCACTACCGAGAACTGATTATCTATTTGATCTACTACAAGGAGCTCGATATTTTTCTAAAATAAAGCTCACTATACCATCAACTTAAAGTACAAAAAGAAGACACTTCTAATATTGCTTTTAGAACAAGATAGTCACTAGGAGTTTACAGTTATGTTGTTTGGTTTAACCAATGCACCTGCTGCATTAATGGATATGATGAATCAGATATGTAAACCGTATATGGATAAATTGGTAATAGTTTTTATACACAATATACTTTCATCCATTTTTATGCTTTATTTGGAAAAAAAGGACGTCCACTCTTCTTCATACTTATTTATTCTAAAACTAGTTATTATAATGTCAAACATCTTCATACACTTTTGACACTATTGAGAAAAGAGAAGCTTTATGCTAAGTTTTAAAAGTGTGAGTTTTGGTTAAAGAAGTACAATTCCTAGGTCACTTGATTAACCATGAAGGTATTCATATGGACCATGCCAAAATAGAAACTATCAATAAATAGGAAATTCCTTAAACTCCTACAGAAATTCGAAGTTACTTAGGATTAGCCTGCTAATATAGAGGCTTCATTCAAGATTTTTCCCGAATAGCATTTACGCTAACAAAGTTAACATGTAAAATGTCAAGTTTGAATGAGGACCCAAGCAAGAAGAAGCTTTTGTAACTTTACATTAAAAGTTAACAAATACTTGCATTACCAGAAGGAATTAAGGATTTCACAATTTGTTGTGATGCTACCAAATCAAGATTAGGATGTGTATTAATTCAACGTGAAAAGGTTATTGCTTATGCATTCAGACGAATGAAGAAGAATGAAGAGAATTACACAACACATGACTTGGAATTGGGAACAATATTTTTTTCCCTAAAGATCTGGATACATTATCTGTATGGCCGTAAGTTTACTATATTCACATACCATAAAAGTTTAAAATATATTTTTGGGCAAAAAGAGCTAAATATGAGGCAAAGACACTTGATGGAAATTTTTAGCGATTAAGATTGTGAAATCCAATATCGTGAAGGCAAGGCTAATGTAGTAGCCGATGCATTAAGCAAAAAGAGCATGAGAAACCTAAAAGAGTACGAGCTATAAGGTTAGAGCTTCCAATAAACTTAATTGATAAAGTGAAAATGCTCAGAAACAAGCAATGGAAGAAAATAACATTGCTGATGAGAAAAGAAATAATACCATTGATCAACTAGTCAAAGGAAATGATAAACTTTTCCGAATGGGGAACAAAATATGGGTACCAATCATAGAAAATCTACGAGAAGGTTTTTTTTTAAGAATCCCATAAATCCAACTATACGATGCATCCCCAAAAATATAAAATGTAACAAGATTTGAAGAAAATCTATTGGTGGATTGGAATAAAAAAGGATATAGGTAGTTTTGTTTTGAAGTACGTAAATTATTCGCAAGTTAAAGTTGAACATCAAAAGCCATCAGGATTACTTCAACTATTAGATATGCCAGAATGAAATGGGAATTAATAACAATGGATTTTGTTACTAAATTACCTACAACAAGAGAAATGCCCCAATCTAGGTGATTGTGGACTGATTAACAAAGTCAGCTCATTTTATACCAATGAAGGGAACTTTTAAAATAGAACCGTTAGCTAAATTATATGTAGACAAAGTCATCTCAATACATGGAGTTCCATTATTCATTATGTCTGATCGGCATAACCGTTTTACTTCTCTTTTTGGAAAAGTTTCCAAATAGCTATAAGAAAAAGGTTAAACTTAAGTACATCATACCATCCACTTACTGATGGTCAAAGTGAAAGGACCATACAAACATTGAAAGACACGCTAAGAGAATGTGTAATATATTTTGGTGGAAATTGGGATGACCATTTACCACTAATAGAATTCTCTTATAATAACAGTTATCATATAAGCATTAATGTTCCCCCAATTGAAGCGCTTTATGGATGAAAGTGCAGAACTCCAGTGTGTTAGCCAGAATAAGAAGGAAAATAGTTATCAAGTCCTGAAATCATACAAGAAACTACTGACAAGATAGATCAAGCCAAGGAAAGATTATAGTTTGCACGAGATCGTCAAAAAGTTGTGCGGATCATCGACGCAAGTTGGAGATAAACTTCTAGAGGATGTATCCCAATTGAAACACTTTAAGGATGAAAGTGCAGAACTCCAGTGTGTTGGCCAGAATAAGAAGAAAAACAATTATCAAGTCCTAAAATCATACAAGAAACCGCTGACAAGATAAACCAAGTCAAGGAAAGATTATAGTCTGCCCGAGATCATCAGAAGAGTTATGTGGATCATCGACGCAAACCATTGGAATTTAAAGTTGGAGATAAAGTGCTACTGAATGTATCTACATGGAAACGTGTAATTCGGTTTGGCAATAAAGGAAAGTTAAGTCCAACATTTGTTGGACCATTCCAAAATATTAAAATAATTGGACCAATAGCCTATCAGCTAGAGTTACTGTAACATCCTATTTTCGATAATAATAATAAAATAAACTTCGTCTATTTTATAATGGGTCGTTATCGGTTTAGATAAATAGAATGTGAGTTGGGCTAGTGTTGGGTTAAATGGATATGGGTTATGGACTTGGGTTATGAAAGAAAGAAGGAAAGACCATGGGCTAAGCCCATTATCCCTAAATATATAAACCATAATCACCATTAAATCCCTCATTTTACACATATCCCTTACACCACCCAAAACACACACTTAAGATCTCTCTCTAGTTTCTCCTTTTTCTCTAGCCGAAACCAAGAAGGAAACCGAGCACCGACCCGAGGTAATACTAGTATGATGTTTTATTGTATGAACTTAACCCGTTAGATATAGCCACGAAACGACGAGCCGACACCGTTAAACCGTTTAAGTCACGAGATCCGGGTGGAATCGGGTATAAACCGAACCTATGCTGAGCTTAGGGGTCACCCTAGCTCAGATCTGGATCGAACGGGATGAAAAACGTTGAAAAACGAGTTAAAACTCATTTTTACGACGAGTTCGCGGTTTTCCGGAGGCTTTTCGGCAATGGCGGCGCCGGAAAGTAGTACGAGTTTAAGGGGAATGTTAGAGAATGTTCTGACATTCTCTGACCTAACCCTAGTTCGCTATGGTAACTTAGCAAATTGAAGGGTGATTCGTTAGTTGAGAGCACAACGAACTAGCTCTAGTTCGCCTCTGATTCGTTAGGGAAAACGGGTAACGAATTACCCCTGATTCGTTATGACCGGTTCGTTAAAAGAGATAACGAATTAGATGGACTAATTCGCTATAGACTGATTCGCTAAGGAGTCCGGTTCATTAAAGGGTTTAATTCGTTATAAGAACCAGTTCGCTAAGATGAGCCAATTCGCTATGAACCAGTAACGAATCAGAAGTTTAACGGCATGTCAAGAACAGTCCTTGGACTTAGAAAGAATGATTTAATTACAAAGAAGCCCTTGAACTTTTAAGTAGCAAGTTAATTAACGATTCAAAATGTTAATGAAAAATGTGATACGACAGTTAATAGAAAGGATGGAGTGTACCAGACCCTAATAATATCCGAGGATGAAGGGTGACCGAACCCTAATAATATCCGAGGATGAAGGGTGACCAGACCCTAATAATACCCGAGGATGGAGGGTACCGGACCCTAATAATATCCGAGGCATGTAGGGCGAATGCTCTTTATAATGTAAGGTTAGTTATGATTGTGTATGATGAATGATGGACAGGTTAAGTATGTAATGCGTACCTTCGGGCACCTATATGTGTATGTAAAGTAAGTTATGTGATTACCTAGAACTCACTCAGCGTAGCTGACTTTTAGTATGCACGCAGGCAAATAGGTTGAAGCAGCTCGCATGACTGAAGACACATGGCATAGAGTCGAAGATACTGGCATCTCAAGAAAAGGTTATGATGTTTTCAAAGACTATGTTTTATGTTTAAATAAATTTAAATGTTGTTAAGACAAGATTTGACGGTTTTGTAATATGTTATGGTTGAAGTTATATTCGTTACCACAACGTATTTCATGTACTGGGACCAAAAAGTAGGGCTACCGGTAACGGAGCCTTACAGTTACCAGAAGTATGACATGTATACATAATGTATTTCATGTAAGTAACTTAAGAAAATTCTTGGCTGATGAATCATTAAAAGTACCCCTTCAAGATATAAAGGTAAACGTAAAGTTGAAATTCGTTGTGAAACCTTTACAAATTGAAGATAGAAAGACCAAAAATCTCAAGCATAAGAGAATCGTTCTAGTCAAAGTGAAGTGGAATTCAAGATGTGGACCAGAATATACTTGGGAATTGGAATCAGAAATGAAACGGAAGTACCCACACTTATTCCAATAAATCCTGAGGACAAGATTTAAAAATAATGAGGGGAGACTATAACTTATAATACAAGCAAAAAGGAAAAATAAAGAAAATAAAAGAAGTGAGTTTGATCCCACATTGGTGGAGAAAGGAAAATGGAATGCTTTCACCTTGGTATAAATAAGAAAGTGAGTTCTTGTACCACGTCGCTAGATTACAAAACTTGTAAACTCTTTATAAGAAAGATAGCTCATATGATAATATTCTTGTATGAAGACATACTCAGTGGTCCTAGTGGAGGTGCTAAGCACCCGATGCGCACACGCTTAGGCGAGTGCAATGGGCTCAATGTGGCGCTTTGATGGCGCACTTTGCACTTCGCTCGCATCGCCTAAGAGCCGCATTAGTACCTATTTTGGTAAATATGCGAAGACTTATAACTATCCAGAAAAATTTTTTGTTTATCGCGCTACGCGATAGGCTCCCATCATCGTGATACGCGATGTGGAGGCTACGCAACCATGACACGTCGCCTCCCAAATGGTGTGCGACAAGGCATAGCTAGCGACTCAACAACCCTATTGGTCTCGTCGCACTACGTGATGGCCTTATTACTGGACCATTATGATACGCTACCAACTTTGAAATCAACTATAAATAGGGTGGAAATCAGACCTTCACTCATCACTCATTTCACATATTTCTCTCATGTTTTCTTATAGAGACATATTAGTATAATACCTTGATTAGGCGAATGCTCTTTATAATGTAAGGTTAGTTATGATTGTGTATGATGAATGATGGACATGTTAAGTATGTAATGCGTACCTTCAGGCACGTATATGTGTATGTAAAGTAAGTTATGTGATTAACTAGAACTCACTTAGCATAGCTAACTTTTAGTATGCACGCAGGCAAATAGGTTGAAGCAGCTCACATGACTGAAGACACATGGCATAGAGTCGAAAATACTGGCATCTCAAGAAAATGTTATGATGTTTTCAAAGACTATGTTTTATGTTTAAATAAATTTAAATGTTGTTAAGACAAGATTTGACGGTTTTTTAATATGTTATGGTTGAAGTTATATTCCGCTTAAAGTTTTAATTAACTCTGATATTTAGAACTGTGTTTATGAGTAAATTCAACACTAAAGTAGGGCTACCGGTAACGGGGCCTTACAAGTTGGTATCAGAGCAAAGTTCGAGAGATTTAAGCATCCTACATGCTTAGACTCGAACAGAGAATGGGATTTAAATAAGAAAAGAAAGAAGATGCCAGTTCGAGATAGCCATGTGTCACTCAAGCAAGCTCAGTAACGGTAAAGTGTATGATTAATTATGTATGTAAATGTTAGCTTAATTGCTAAAGAAAGAATTTGTGAATGTTAGGGATATGATTAATTGATTGTTCGATCGGTTAACTTTTTAGAGTAGAACCAGCACAAATAGGCTCATAAAAGGAAGTTTATAGGACACGGAGAGTAACGTGATCAGCTAATCACAGCTGGCCACTGTTATTATCTGTTAGCCTTACTATCCTTGTACTAAATGGTTCCTTGTGTGATGACGTTTGTGTTTTCCTTTCCAGAATACGATGGCTGGATCTAGGGCAGTTGTTGGAGCAGGAGGCCGCACTGGACGTCGTGGCAGGCCTCGTCGTGTCCAACGACCTTCGGTAGAAACAGCTTCCAACATCGAAGAAGAAGGAAGCGCAGCTGGAGGAAACCTTAACAACAATGAAGGGGTCCAACTCGATCCCTTAATTCAAGAAGCTATTGTTCAAGCTGTGGCCACTCCTTTAAAGAACATGAACCCGGAGAGGTCTGCCGGAGATCGTGAAAGAACAGCTGAAGGAGCAGGAGGAGTTGGTAGGAAAGACGATGAAGGAGAAAGAGAGGCCTCGAGTGAGGTTAAGTCTGTGAAGGTTGATGATAGAAAGAGGGGCCGAGGTGGGTGCAACTACAAGTCTTTTAAGGGTTGTGACCCGCCAAAGCTGACTGGTTTGGGAGACGCAATCGCTACCCTTCAATGGATAACCGCCATGGATAAAATTATCCGCATTAGCGAGTGTCGTCCCGATCAAGCTGTCGGTTATGCCACCCAATCATTTGAAGAGGAGGCGACGTATTGGTGGGAAAGTGTGGAGCAGAGGAAGACTCGGGACGAGATTAAGGGCATGTAGTGGGAGGATCTGAAGGAGTTAGTTATGAACAAGTTCTGTGCTGACGCGGAAGTTGAGAGGGCGGAAATGAAGTTTCTGAATCTGAAGGCCGGGACGATGACACATCGTGAGTATACTACCGAGTTCAACCGAATGTCTAGGTTGGTACCCGATATGATCAACACCGAGGCTAAGAGAATCAAGTGTTATGTAAGGGGACTGCCACAAAAGGTTCGCATGTTGGTAAGGGCGAATAAACCTGTTACTTTTGACTCTGCTGTCGAACTCGCAGAGATGGTTTATGAGGATCTGGCTGCGGACGATGTTGTGGTGGGGGAAGAGAAGAAAGACAAGAAGTGGTTCGCTCCTGTTAAACGACTGGGTACCCAGTTGTGGAACTCTAAGGACAAGAAACAGAAGGTGTGGGAGAGAAAGACGTGCAAGACATGTGGGAAGGTGCACGGTGGAGTGTGCAAGTGGGGCACTGGTTCGGATGTGTGTCACAAATGTGGAAAGGCTCGTGGTAGGGAGTGTAGGCTTGGAACAAATGCCTGTTATAAGTGTGGGAAGGTGGGACACTATGCTAACGAGTGTGATGTAAAACCCGCATGCTACAAGTGTGGTAAGATGGGTCATATGGCAAGGGAGTGTACTGATGGTGGAGCTGGAGGTAGTGGAAAGAAGGATACCGATCAAGCTAGGCCAAGGACTAGAGCCTACATGCTGACCCAGGAACAGGCTAAACAGATTCCGGATGTTGTGACTGGTACGTTTTTAGTAAACGGTATTTCTGCTTCAGTATTATTTGATTCGGGTGCGAATAAGAGTTTCGTAGCTACACTGTTTAGTAAATTATCTAAAATGAAATGTTGCCGAGTTTTTGAAACCTTTATAGTAGAAACTGCTAGTGATACTTCGGTTAAAATAATGAAAATGGTTAAGGACTGTAAGATAGAATTAGAGGGACATGAGTTCCCTGTTACTTTGTATGTTATGACCTTAGGAGGGTTCTATGTAGTTTTGGGAATGGATTGGTTGTCTGAGTACGAAGCTCAGATAGTGTGTAAGAGTGGGGTAATAAGGTTAAATTCCTTGGATGGTAGTGCGGTGACGGTTTATGGTGATAAGGAAAGTTCTGGGCTTAATGTCATTTCGATGATGAAAGCCGAGGGATTGTTAAAGCGAGGGTGCGGTGCCTACCTGGCGTATGTCGTCAACGCTACGGCCGAGACAAAAGAAATGAAAGATGTTCCTATCGTGTGCGACTACCCAGAAGTATTCCCTGAGGATCTTCCGGGGTTGCCACCGGAGCGAGAGATAGAATTTCAGATAGATTTAGTACCAGGAGCCCAATCCGTCGCGAAAGCACCTTACCGTCTAGCATCGTCTGAGATGAAAGAATTGATGTACCAACTGCAGGAACTCCTCGACAAGGGTTTTATTAGACCAAGTGTTTCCCCGTGGGGCGCACCAGTGTTGTTCGTGAAGAAGAAGGATTGAAGTATGAGAATGTGCACAGACTATCGCGAGTTGAACAAGCTTACGGTAAAGAATAGATATCATTTGCCAATGATTGATGATCTGTTTGACCAACTGCAAGGTTCAAGTTGGTTCTCACGAATAGATCTCAGATCAGGCTGTCATCAGCTGAAAGTGAAATAGGCGGACATCCCTAAGACAGCGTTTCGGACGCGGTATGGACACTACGAGTTCCTCGTGATGTCATTCGGTCTAACAAATGCTCCTGCAGCATTTATGGACATGATGAATAGGGTGTGTCGGCCAATGTTGGATAAGTCAATAATCGTCTTTATCGACGATATATTGATCTATTCCAAGAGCGAGTCCGATCATGCTGAGCATCTGAAAGAAGTATTGGAGACTCTGAAGGAAGAAAAGTTATATGCTAGGTTTTCGAAATGCGCGTTCTGGTTGCGAGAAGTGCAATTTCTTGGTCACGTGATTAATCTTGAAGGGATTACCGTCGACCCAGCTAAGATTGAAGCGATAACTAATTGGAAGACTCCACAGAATCCGACTGATATACGAAGCTTCCTATGGTTAGCTGGCTACTATAAGAGATTTATCGAAGGTTTATCCAAGATAGCCGCACCGTTGACCGGCATGACCCGAAAGTCGATAGTATTCAGTTGGGGCAAGTTTCAAGAAGAGGCTTTTCAGGAGTTAAAGAAAAGGCTCACACAAGCACCAATCCTTACCTTGCCCGATGGTGACGAGGATTTAGTTGTTTGTGCTGATGCCTCACATCAAGGGCTAGGTTGCATTTTGATGCAACGAGGGAAAGTGATAGCTTACGCTTCTAGACAGTTGAAAGTCCATGAGAGTACTTATCCGACGCATGATTTGGAGCTAGCAGCTGTAGTGCATCCCTTAAAGATATGGAGACATTATCTGTATGGTACTAAGTGTACTATCTACACGGATCATAAAATTTTAAAGTACTTCTTCTAGCAGAAAGAGCTAAACATGAGGCAGAGGAGATGGTTAGAGTTAATCAAGGATTATGACTGCGATATTAAGTACTACCCTCGTAAAGCTAATGTAGTCACCGATGCGTTAAGCCGTAAGAATGAGGAAGTCCTTGCAACAGTGAAGTCATACCAGTTGATTATGAATTCAAGCCTTTTCGAATGAATCATCAAAGTATAGTCAGAGGTGTTGGAAGATGAAGGGTTAGTCAAAAAAGAAAGAATTTATGGCCAACATGATGAGTTGATGGAAAACACTTACGGTGTTAAGACTAGGTTTGATCGTATGTGGATTCCACGCCATGGAGATCTCAGAGGTCGAATCTTAGATGAAGCTCATAAGTCAAGATAATCGATTCATCCAGAAACTACGAAGATGTACCAAGATTTGAAAAGAGATTACTGGTGGCCAGGCATGAAGAATGAAGTAGTAGATTGTGTCAGTAAGTGCCTAACTTGCTTGCAAGTCAAGGCAGAGCACCAGAAACCTTATGGAAAGATGCAGCCTCTAGAGATACCATAATGGAAATGGGAACACATCACCATGGATTTCATAACTAAGCTACCTCGTACAGCTAAGCATCATGATACCATCTGGGTGATAGTGGACCGTTTGACTAAAAGTGCTCACTTTCTGCCCATACGAGAGTCCATCTCGTCAGAAATGTTAGCAAATTTGTTCATAAAAGAGGTTGTGGCCAAGCATGTAGTGTCGTTATCGATCGTGTCTGATAGAGATACTCGATTCACTTTGATATTTTGGAAGAAGTTCCATGAAGCTATGGGAACGAGATTGAACATCAGTACAGCGTATCATCCTCAAACCGATGGACAGTCTGAAAGGACGATCCAAACCCTTGAGGATATGCTACATGCTTGTGTTTTAGACTTTGGAGGAAGTTGGGATGATCATCTGCATCTAGCAGAGTTATCCTATAACAAGAGCTACCATTCGAGTATTGGTATTCCGCCGTTTGAGATGCTTTACGGTAGACGATGTAGGACCCCGGTGTGTTGGGAGAGATTGGTCAGAAAGAGATGGGAAGCCTAGAAGTTGTGTAGGTAACCTCTTCGAAATTCGATCAGATCAAGGCAAGAATGAAAGCTGCCCAAGACAGACAGAAGTCGTATGCTGATAAGCGGCGACGGCCGATTGAGTTTAACGTTGGTGACAATGTGATGCTCAAGGTCTCGCCTTGGAAATGAATCATTCGTTTCAGGAAGAGGGGAAAGTTGAGTCCAAGGTACATTGGACCGTTTAAGATTATAGATCGTGTTGGTGAAGTGGCTTATAAACTAGACTTGCCAGAAGAGTTAGAAGGAATTCATTAAACCTTCCATGTTTCTCACCTAAGGAAATGCCTAGCTGATGGCACGTCTCATGTGCCATTAATGGACATTGAGGTTGATGAACAGTTGAACTATATTGAACAACCGATCGAGATAGTCGACCGCAAGGAGAAGCAGCTTCGTCACAAGGTTATACCTTTAGTGAAAGTGATATGGAAGCATCGCAAGGGTTCAGATGCTACTTGGGAAGCTGAGGATGAGATGCGCAAGTTTTACCCGAATTTGTTTATGTAATAGTTAGGTTTCGGGGACGAAACCTCTTTAAGGAGGGAAGACTTGTAACATCCTACTTTCGATAATAATAATAAGTTAAACTTCGTCTATTTTATAATGGGTCGTTATCGGTTTAGATAAATAGAATGTGAGTTGGGCTAGTGTTGGGTTAAATGGATATGGGTTATGGACTTGGGTTATGAAAGAAAGAAGGAAAGACCATGGGCTAAGCCCATTATCCCTAAATATATAGACCATAATCACCATTAAATCCCTCATTTTACACATATCCCTTACACCACCCAAAACACACACTTAAGATCTCTCTCTAGTTTCTCCTTTTTCTCTAGCTGAAACCAAGAAGGAAACCAAGCACCGACCCGAGGTAATACTAGTATGATGTTTTATTGTATGAGCTTAACCCGTTAGATATAGCCACGAAACGACGAAACAACACCGTTAAACCTTTTAAGTCACGATATCCGGTTGGAATCGGGTATAAACAGAACCTATGATGAGCTTAGGGGTCACCCTAGCTCATATCTGAATCGAACGGGACGAAAAACGGTGAAAAACGAGTTAAAACTCGTTTTTCCGACGAGTTCGCGGTTTTCTGGCGGCTTTCCGGCAATGGCGGCGCCGGAAAGTGGTACGAGGTTAAGGGGAATGTCAGAGAATGTTCTGACATTCTCTGACCTAACCCAAGTTCACTATGGTAACTTAGCGAATTGAAGGGTGATTCGTTAGTTGAGAGCACAACGAACTAGCTCTAGTTCGCCTCTGATTCGTTAGGGAAAAGGGGTAACGAATTACCCCTGATTCGTTATGACCGGTTCGTTAAAAGAGATAACGAATTAGATGGACTAATTCGTTATATGGACTGGTTCTCTATGGACTGATTCGCTAAGGAGTCCGGTTCATTAAAGGGTTCAATTCGTTATAAGAACTAGTTCGCTAAGATGAGCCAATTCGCTATGAACCAGTAACAAATCATAAGTTTAACGGCATGACAAGAACAGTCCCTAGACTTAGAAAGAATAATTTAATTACAAAGAAGCCCTTGAACTTTTAAGTAGCAAGTTAATTAACGATTCAAAATGTTAATGGAAAATGTGATACGACAGTTAATAGAAATAAAATTTTTCCAAGCTGACCTGGCAGCTCGACCCCAGCCAGGAGCTCTGCCCCTTGGACCCTGCGAGGGGCTGTTGCCTCTAGACCCCGCTGCCAGGGGCGCTGCCCCCGGACCCCAGTCCGTTGAGGGTTATAATTAGAATAGAAACGTGATATGGCTAGTGATAGATAATTGATACGAGTAATTGTTATACAGTTAGTCGCGCACAGCTAAAGAAGGGAATAACTATTAACGGAGAATGTAACCGACTTCAGGTGAGTTTCTAGCCCCATTCCTTGTTATGTTTTTAGGGCTGTGTGCATACTCGATGTGATTAGTTAATGCACTTATCCTAAGTGATAAGTGTATGCCATATGTGTATTATGTGAAATGTATGAATGGTTTCTTGTCAGTACATGAACGATCTTTGGAATTGCATGTACTGCCAGGAAATGGTTGATGTTATACGATTGTTGTAAGATGAAGAATGAATGATGTATGTATGTGCGAAACTTACGATTATGTTTATAGAAAGTATGTTAAGAAGGTATGGAAGAAAGGGTACCGGACCCTAATAATATCCGAGGATGGAGGGTACCGAACCCTAATAATATCCGAGGATGAAGGGTGACCCGACCCTAATAATATCCAAGGATGAAGGGTGACCGGACCCTAATAATATCCGAGGCATATAGGGCGAATGCTCTTTATAATGTAAGGTTAGTTATGATTGTGTATGATGAATGATGGACAGGTTAAGTATGTAATGCGTACCTTCGGGCACGTATATGTGTATGTAAAGTAAGTTATGTGATTAACTAGAACTCACTCAGCGTAGCTGACTTTTAGTATGCACGCAGGCAAATAGGTTGAAGCAGCTCGCATGACTGAAGACACATGGCATAGAGTCGAAGATACTGGCATCTCAAGAAAATGTTATGATGTTTTCAAATACTATGTTTTATGTTTAAATAAATTTAAATGTTGTTAAGAGAAGATTTGACGGTTTTGTAATATGTTATGGTTGAAGTCATATTCCACGTAAAGTTTTAATTAACTCTGATATTTAAAACTGTGTTTATGAGTAAATCCAACACCAAAGTAGGGCTACCGGTAACGGAGCCTTACAGTTACCAGAAGAATGACATATATACATAATGTATTTCATGTAAGTAACTTAAGAAAATTCTTGGCTGATGAATCATTAAAAGTACCCCTTCAAGATATAAAGGTAAACGTAAAGTTGAAATTCGTTGTGAAACCTTTACAAATTGAAGATAGAAAGACCAAAAATCTCAAGCATAAGAGAATCGTTCTAGTCAAAGTGTAGTGGAATTCAAGATGTGGACCAGAATATACTTGGGAATTGGGATCAGAAATGAAGCGGAAGTACCCACACTTATTCCAATAAATCCTGAGGACAAGATTTAAAAATAATGAGGGGAGACTATAACTTATAATACAAGCAAAAAGGAAAAATAAAGAAAATAAAAGAAGTGAGTTTGATCCCACATTGGTGGAGAAAGGAAAATGGAATGCTTTCACCTTGGTATAAATAAGAAAGTGAGTTCTTGTACCACGTCGCTAGATTACAAAACTTGTAAACTCTTTATAAGAAAGATAGCTCATATGATAATATTCTTGTATGAAGACATACTCAGTGGTCCTAGTGGAGGTTCTAAGCACCCGATGCGCACACGCTTAGGCGAGTGCAATGGGCTCAATGTGGCGCTTTGACGGCGCACTTTGCACTTCGCTCGCATCGCCTAAGAGCCGCATTAGTACCTATTTTGGGTAAAAAAACAATTTTTTTTCTTTCCATCGAACTACGCGGCGGATCGTTAGAGGACTCATTATGATATGCGAAGACTTATAACTATCCAGAAAATTTTGTTGTTTATCGCGCTACGCGATAGGCTCCCATCATCGCGATACGCGATGTGGAGGCTACGCAACCATGACACGTCGCCTCCCAAATGGTGTGCGACAAGGCATAGCTAGTGACTCAACAACCCTATTGGTCTCGTCGCACTACGTGATGGCCTTATTACTGGACCATTATGATACGCTACCAACTTTGAAATCAACTATAAATAGGGTGGAAATCAGACCTTCACTCATCACTCATTTCACATATTTCTCTCACGTTTTCTTATATAGACATATTAGTATAATACCTTGATTAGGCGAATGCTCTTTATAATGTAAGGTTAGTTATGATTGTGTATGATGAATGATGGACAGGTTAAGTATGTAATGCGTACCTTCGGGCACGTATATGTGTATGTAAAGTAAGTTATGTGATTAACTAGAACTCACTCAGCGTAGCTAACTTTTAGTATGCACGCAGGCAAATAGGTTGAAGCAGCTCGCATGACTGAAGACACATGGCATAGAGTCGAAGATACTGGCATCTCAAGAAAATGTTATGATGTTTTCAAAGACTATGTTTTATGTTTAAATAAATTTAAATGTTGTTAAGACAAGATTTGACGGTTTTGTAATATGTTATGGTTGAAGTTATATTCTGCGTAAAGTTTTAATTAACTATGATATTTACAACTGTGTTTATGAGTAAATCCAACACCAAAGTAGGGCTACCGGTAACGGAGCCTTTGGGTTGTCACACTCCGACGAAAGGCGGCGGAACATGCCGGGGTGCAACGGATTGCCAAAACACAAGACACTATTAAAGTGACAATATATATTCAACTCGTTTATTTCATAAATCAATAAACAACACATCCTGTTCATACAAAACAAATTGAATACAAGTAAACAAATATATATTGTTCGTTTTGCTAATATCCTAATAGTCTTGATAACGTTTTTCGTCAAGTCCTCGAGTCAACTAAAGTCAAACCAGTAACATTGCATAACATAAAGTTTGTCAACACAAAGGTTGGTGAGCAATTTCATAGTTTTGAACAATAAGTATATAATAGTATATTCCACAACTTGTATACGAAACAATAAATAATAGCAACAATTTGGATAAATGAGATCGCTAAATAGCATACATTAGCGACACCGTCTATAAGAGAAT
Organism: Bidens hawaiensis; assembly: GCF_021521415.1. Taxonomy (NCBI): domain Eukaryota; kingdom Viridiplantae; phylum Streptophyta; class Magnoliopsida; order Asterales; family Asteraceae; genus Bidens; species Bidens hawaiensis. The sequence continues at coordinate 507,911 of NW_027491042.1, forward strand.
ACAAAATAGATTCGGATTATTATATGAGATCGTTAATAAGCATACATTAACGACACCGTCTATAAGAGTATATCAAATAGATTCGGCTTTCTATGAGATCGTTAGTAAGAATACATTAACGACACCGTCTATAAGAGAATACCAAATAGATTCGGATTTCCTGATTCAACCAACCAAAAGCGGTAAACACATTTGCATATAAGCATGTAAGCATAGAACACCGAATCGAGCATTTATTTAAGTAAAGTATACAAAACATTTTGTGGTTTAAGACTCATGTATAAAGCATTTAGTTTGAATAATATGGAATATCTGCCCCAAAACGAAAGATGGAAAAACGGGGAATGAAAGTACTCACATTTAAGTAATAAACTTGGTCGGTAAAATGACGAGTAATCAAAAGGATGAGGTTTAAGGAGAAAAGTCTAGATGGATGGAAGTCTTGTATTAGAAAGGTTGTCAAGGAAGTATTTAAGTAAATAAATGATAAGAAATGCAAACAATTTAAAGTTTAAGGTTTTTAAAATGTATACCTTCAAGAAATTATAATAATAGTCTTTTAAAATATAAGTTTGCTCGAAACCAGGTTAAAGTATCTAGCCCTTAGTATTTACTCAACCTATGTTTAGTAATAAGGTGGGTAAAAAATGCAAGAACGCAAGTCCCTTTATAATATAGATACTAAAACGGGTTTTGACGAATGTTTCGGGTTGTTGGTTCGGGTCTTGATAATTGTCAAACCCAAAGTCAACTTTCCAAAGTAATGAATGTTATGAGATAACTCAATAAAATTTAATAAGACTTAACCAAGTATATAGTTCTAATGTTTTAGAACTAACAAAGTCCGTTAGCGAGTGTTCGGTTTTGTCGGACCAAACTTTGTTATGAGATCAAGTTGGATCCAACATTCCCAAGTACATAAGAAAATAATTAAAATCAGTTTATAAAGTATTTTTAAAAATTTATACAAGTCTTGATAGCTAGAAACACACTTGTGTGTCTTATGCGAGTGAAAATCGGTTTAGTTCGGTTGGTTCGGTTTCCATCTCGCAATAAGTTCATAGATGGTTTCCACATGCCCAAATATCAAAGAACTTGTATAATAATTTATAAATGAAGATACTTAAGTTTTACAACCAAAAAGTTAACAATAAAGTCTTTAAACGAAAGTTTGGTTTTTGGTACGGATCTTGTTTCGGGTTAAGACCGAGGTAAGATTCTACAAACCCGACACTCCATCGACCGAAACCGTGTAAGTGACCACCAAAGGTAACAAGGGGTGTATATTATATATATATATATATATATATATATATATATTTATATATATATATATATATATATATATATGTTGTAATAACAATCTTTAAGTAACAAGAATTAGTTATAAACAAGGTTAACATTAATGTGGAAAATGAATTAAGAACTTGAAGAATGGATACTTGAGATTTTTGGAGAAGAAGGAGCAACCAAAAGAAGATGGAATGGTCTTGTTTATATAGGGAAAGAGTAAGGGTTTGGGTATAATGATTCTTTCAAGTGTTTATATGCAAATGGGTTGGTTAATTTGGTCACGCAAGGTATAAAAAAACAAAAACGAGTTGGGAACATCTGCAGGCATCCCTAGGCGCTACGCGACCCCTGGCCCTTAGTAACCGTGCGGCGCGGTGCCCCCTAGGGGTGGGGTTTTTCCAGCTCGTCTTGTGTGGTTCGTTTTGCATCCCGAAAGTTCGTTTTCGATGTAATTTAATCGTTTTAAATACGTTTTCAAATCCGTAGAAGGGGTTTTTCAAATTGAACAAGTGGGAATGATTTAGTAACATAAAATACAATTTTTATATATTTGAAATGTTCGGCATATAAATCGTCGGTTTTCATGATAAACGAATACACAAACGAATACAAATAGGAACCGAAATTGGCGAATATCACAATATCCCCAACTTTTTGGAAATTTCGTCCCTAAATTAAAATAAACTTAAAGTAAAGAGGTAATTACTACCGAATGTTTCTTTTAGTAAAGCAATGTAAGAAAGATTTTAAGAAAATAATAACGTCAAATCCATACATGACTCGAAAAACGCCACAAATGAGAAACATAATAACGCCACCATGCCCTTATCATAACTCGCACTTCTACCGTTTTTCCGCTATCATTCTCGGGTTTGAGTTATCGCACACAACCGCACTTACTATGGCTTCCATACGGGGATTTCGATAATTAAGTGTGCACCCATAATTATTTAGATCGTCGTATGGTCCACATGGTTCGTCCCATTGTGTGTTCTAAAAGATATATTTATTTTTAAATCTTAAACATTAGAAACATACATAAAATCTGTCGAATTTTACCAATATTGACAAACTAATACTAGCGGTTGAAAATTTTGAGGTTGACTTTTATATAAGTAGGAAAAATGGGATAAATAGTTGAAATAACTAAAATTTTAAGATTTATACCAAGGTGAGAATAACAATTCGGTCTAAATAAGTAATGACGATCGAATAAATAAAAAATTAAAATTTAGGGTAAACAATATGAAATGGGATTTGGAGTCAAAAGTCATCAAGATAAATGTCAAAGTCTATAAATCAAGGTACTAAATAAAATCGATAAATGAAACCCGATAATAAGGACTCCGGTAAGTGGAAAGGAAGAATCCAATAAGCGAAAATGAGAAGATCCAATGAGTACATGAGGTTGGGATAAACAACGATACCATTAACAATAATATCATACGATGAGCTTAATACGTGCACCAACTTTAGGTTATAAGCATTTGATGATCTGATTGCGTGAAATACGATTAAATATCATGAGAATGAGGTGAGTTCTATGGGGTGATGTATACATATATCAAACTAAAAATAAATAGAATTTTGATTAACAAACCAATCGATGAAATGTGATAAAATGTGAATACGGCCTCTATTGTGAAACCATTTATATAATCATGATTATAGTAACGGTTTCCATTAGCACCAAAACTTGCGGACAGCCACACATAGGCCGTTGATTGATTAAATGAAATGACGTAGAATAATGCATAGAATCGTGTCTTGCTTGAAAAGTATAAATGCTCAAACATGAACAACATAGTCATGAAAATATCGTTATAAAATGTAAACGAAATTTTTAACGAAAATGAGGCTTTGAAAGTAGTACACAAATTGTTATTGGATAACTTGAATTTGGTCATGAATAATCAAACACAAAATGAATTCTCGTGTGCATAAAATTACCATCGAAACATCTCATCAATTGAAAGACAATCGCAATAACAGTGGGACTCGAAGAAAGGACGAAATATGTAAATCGCGTATCATAAACTCTTTTATAATTTTAAAAAAGTAACATCGAAAATGAAGTCTCAAGTAAAGTCATTCTATCGTTTCCAAGAAAATGTATATAATAACAAATCATCGCGGTAACGTGTAGCTAGAGAAACATTTAAGTTGCTATCAAATGAAAATCTTGTATGTTAAGCGTTAAAGGAATTTAGCATACGTAACGTTGTCGCGATGATAATAAATCATGAAAGACACGATGCTTGTGATAATAAGGAGTAAAAAAAATTCGCATAAACCGTTATCGAACAAAATTTATGTTACAATATTTAATGTAAGAAGCATTTATGAGTGTGTCCCAAAAAAAAAAGATTTTGTTACGACATGATCCTTGAGTTTATGCAAAATACCAAAAGTTGTAACTTGTTATTGAATAAGTCCTGAATTCAACATTCAAAATGAAACCTCGTATTAAAAGTCATTATGAGATTTATCAACATAGGTGACAATATTTAAAACTTGAAATCACACGTAATCCTTTGTTAACCCTTGAAAGCAAATCCTCATAATAGAATTTTGTTGTCATGACAATATTATATTTTTCAAAAAAAATCATTTATAAAGTATGGACGTAATACGTAAATCGTTATTCTTGAAAGAGTTTATGATTTTAAAAGTGATTATTTGAAAACATGAGGTCGTTATAAATACACTAGTTGTATATATATATATATATATATATATATATAAACATTTTGGTGAAAAATGAAGCTTGTGTGTGTATAGAAAGGTTTTTGGCTTCAAATGATGAATGGTTTGGGAATTTGGTGAAGAGTGAGTGCGCTTCGGGTGTCTTACGTAGTTGGGTTTTCTTGAGTTGGATTGATGGGGTTGGTTGAATTTAGGTTGTTTGAGTGGGTTAGGTTTAGATGACTTGTGTGAGTATTGGTTGGGCTATTTGGATGAGGTTTTCTTATTTGAGTTCGGGTTAAGTTGATTGGGTTGGATAAGTCGACCTTGACTAGTTTGGGTTGAGATTCAGTTTATACATGTATTTTGTAAGGAGTGTTTGGGGTTGCAAATTTCGATTGATTTGGATGGGAACGGTGTGGCGACATGGTTTGTGATTTGACATAGCATGGGTCGAAGGGTTGAGTCATAGTTGGGTAAACTTTGGTTTATATATGTTCAAGGCATTTGCGGATGGGTTTGTCGGTTTTTTTAAAGTATTAGTATGGCGAGTTTGATAAGTTTTCATGACGTAAAAGTGTCGGTATTTAGGGCTTTTTGTTGGATTGTTTCTGTACATCTTGGATTTGCTTGGGGTTCGAGTTGGTGAAGGTGTAACTTTGGTATGTTAGGTTTCGTTCATATCGAGGAAAGATTTGAGTGTGTGGGAAACTTTTTGGAAGTGGATGGATGGTTTAATTTAAGGTGGTAGTTTGAGTTGGAATACGAGTGTTTGGAAGCTTGTGGTGGCGTTTAGGGGAATTTTTGACTAATAACAATTTTTTAAATTGAAAATATCATAATTTATAAATAATGATTGAAACATTCATGAAATTTTTGATAATTAAAATTACAAGTTAATATATATATATATATATATATATATATATATATATATATATATATTATAAATAGAATTTTGAGATCCAAGCTTGTGAATCACACAATTTTTTGCTAAAAGTTTTCCACTAAAACGGGAGTTGTTACAATACGTCGGGTCTGCTTAAGTTGTAAAATAATTTACGAGCATCTTTTTGAAATAAACCAACCCGCGTAACGTAAATCGTTCTTGAAATTCTTAAAATTAAGTAGTGGGAAATATCATGAGAACTATGATAATAAGGTTTGTATTTTAAAGTTTATTTAAAATACCTTTTTCGTATTCAAGTTCATCCTGTGTTATAGAAACATCCAAACGATTTACAATGAAGTGGCAGGTAAGCGGGCAACAAGCTGCGCCGCAACCCCCTTTTGGATAGCAAACCCAATCCGACTAAAAACAAAGTTTTGATTCTTATGGGCTGATACGTTACTATACACAACTTTCTGAACCCTATTCAAAAGGTCCACGGCATCCGGAGCTAAGAAACCAAATGTGTCAAAGGCGAAGGGGATAAACACGTGTTGATTCTCCAAACAAGCTCTCTCGTGTTTAGCAACCTTGCCCGATGCCACCTTCAATGCTGCCTGGCCTGCTACAAATCCAGTGTCCCTAATCCCAACAAGAGGGGACACTCCTGTGAGGTCGACACAAGCGTGTTTATTGTAAAAATAAAAGTTGATCGTCATGAGGAAGCAAAATAATTTTTTTATAAAAATTCAAAATAAAATTTTTCTTAAGAAGAAAATAAGAATAAGTGAATTGAATGTCGAAATTGGTTACGAGGTATCAATATGAATGATGAATGTCGTTTTGGGAATACAAAGTTTGCGTAATGAAAATTTTTTTACCAAGTTCGCTATTTAATACCGTATAACGAAAATATCATGGTAAGTTAAAAATGACCGGCATTGTGAATCGAGAATCAGAATAAACGATTTCTTCTTTAAAAATAGAATTTCTATGAAGTTTTGCATGAGGATTTCAAGACAATTACAAGCTATAAGTTTTGTGAATTTCTTGAAAAATCAAGACAAAACTATCTTAACAAATTTAAAACAAGTTGAATCGTATAATGCAATTTTTTTTCTTTGAAAAGTTATAATGAATCAAAAATTTCATAATGAAAGTTGTTAAGAGAATTCGGGTAATGAAAGTTCTACCATGTGTATTACATAATATAGTGTAATTAAAATGTCATGAGAAATTTAAATAATCCATATTATGAAATGATAGTTCAAAATAAACGGGATTGTTATAAAATAAAATTTTATGAACCTTGTATGAAAACTTTAAAGATTTTTTAAAATCTATATAATGGGAATTTACTTGAATATTTAAGGTAAAATTTATCATAAAACCTTTTTTTATGATAAAATTCATATGATAAAAGTTGGGTTTATAAATAGTTTTAATGAACAAAGATGGCATATTAAAAATCACCATAAATAGTTCAAAATATATATATTATTATTATATTATTTTAACTTACATTGAATAGATCGTAATAAATGAATTTTTGTAACAAAATCACGATGGGAAATCAAAATGAGAAAATTTGTATAGAAATTTTATCATGTGAAATCAGAACATATTAGAATGAATCATAACGGTCAAATAGAATTATTTAAATGAGAATTTTTGTGATGAGAATTTATACGACAAAGTAAAAAGGAAAAATTATTTAAATCTTTGAAATTTGTATAAATGGCTTAAGATTTATAGGCGGAAAAATCGTGTATGAACCACCATGACTTGATATTCCAACACTAAAAACCCTTTTTACAAAAATACCATGTTGGAGTCTAAACATGTGCACGTACCACCTCATCTTTTTCATGTTTTTGACTCAATTAACGATTGTAACAAAAATAATAAATCGTAATACGTCATATCAAAACACTAGTCCACGAACCACCGTGGTTCTATTGTTTCAACACCGAAATTAGGATAGTGACCGGAACGCTCGCATTCAACTACTTAAAGTGGTAATCTCATATGAGACCATTTTTAAGGAGATTTTAAACAACGGGATCCAAGTTAAGCTCGTTTATAAAACATAATAAAAACTAATGTTTTTGCGGTAAGGTAAGGATACCTTAGATTATTATGAGAGTGCATGTATGTGTATATATATAAACTTAAACAAAAGTATGGTAAGGATACCTTAAAATGTTTCGAGTGTTTGTGTATATCTACGATTTAATGAGATAAATGAGTATATAAATAAATAAATGTAATGAACAATCGAGTAGGGTAAACACGTATAGGCAACATGTATAAGGACCCTAAAGCATAGACTATACTAGGTCGTTACGTCTAACCACCTATCTTATAGTCTTGTGGTTCTGATACCAATCTGTCACACCCCGACCAAAGGCGGCGGAACATTCCAGGGTGTAACATCCCAATTTTTCCGTTCGGTTAATAATAAGAATAATAAAATATGATAGGATAAGTAGGCTTTTAGATGGAATTAATTATTGACCAAAAGGGAAAGATGGGCCTTAGGTCCATGGGCTTAAGGGAGTATAAATACCCCTTAAACCTAATCCTTTCCATTATTATCTATCACTACACCATAGCCTACACCTTGATAACACACACAAACACCATCCTATAACCCGAGCCAAGATTCTAAGGTGGAAACCCGAACCCGTTGGTGCTAGATCGTCGTGAAGAACCAAAACAACATCAAGACTAGACCGTGTTCGTTTAACCGACTCGTTTAAGGTATGTTTATATCAAGAACTTGTTCGTAAAGTTCGGTTTTAGTCTAGAGATCATAGATCTGTTTTAGTATGGTAAAAACGAATCCAACAAAGCCAAACTTACTAAAATTGATTAACGTTTGATAGGTTAATTTTTAACCTAAATAACCCGTATTATAGATGCTTAAATCGCACCCTACAAACACGAATATCTGTATGATTGGACCCTTGGGGTTTGTAGGAGCTGCATAGGCGATTCCAACGGTACCTAAATCATGTTATTTCGTTAAGAAACGAAGATTTAATTGCATATCTGAGATAGGTTGACTGTTTACGTTCTTGGTGATTTTGACTTTGACCCTGTAGTCAAAGTCTGGATATGAACAGAGGTGATTCGTTATGATTGACTAATTCGTTACGCGTTCATAATGAATGGGACCCAATTCGTGAGACTTGATAACGAATGAGCTCTTAGTTCGTTATCTATCCATTCGTTAGATAAGATAACGAATCCGGTAGTTCGTTACTCGCCCATTCGTTCTGTCAAGATAACAAATTAGCTACCCAGTTCGTTATGATTCAAATAACGAATCAAGCGATTCGTTACTCACTATTCGTCATAATTCAGATAACGAATTAAGTTGTGTCTTGGTAACGAATCAAATGAAGATAAGGTAACGAATCAGTTAGCGAATCAAACTCAATTCGTTATAATTGAGATAACGAACTAGGCCATTCGTTATATCGAATGAAGGAGGATTTGGTAACGAAATAGACAGTGAATTGATAACGAATTAGCCAACGAATTAGGCTTAATTCGTTATAGAAAGTGAGTTAACGAGTTAGATAGTAATTAAAAATCCTAATGGAAAAATGTGTTAAGACAGTTAATGTAAATAAAATTTTTCCAAGCTGACCTGGCAGCTCGACCCCAGCCAGAGGCTCTGCCCCTTGGACCCTGCTAGGGGCTGCCGCCCCTAGACTCCGCTGCCAAGGGCCCTGCCTCCGGACCCCCGTTCGATGTGGGTTATGAATAAACTAGAAACGCGATATAGATAGTGATAGTTAATTGATACGTGTAATTGTTATACAGTTAGTCGTGCACAGCTCAAGAAAGGAATAACTACTATCGGTGAACGTCACAGAATTTAGGTGAGTTTCTAGCCCCACTTCCTTGTTATGTTTTCGGGGTTGTGTGTATACTCGATGTGACAGTTAATACATTTAACTTAAATGGTAAGTGTATGCCATGTATGATATATGTGTTAGATACGATTGATTGCTTGTCGGTACGTGAACGATCTTCGGATATTGCATGTACCGTTAGGTTATAAATAAAGATATGGATATTGTATGTAATGCAGAGATGATTACTTGTCGATACGTGCATGATCTTCGGATATTGCATGTATTGCCAAGAATAGCGATGATTGTCTCCTTATATGGATATTAAATGGTAACTTATATATAGAGTTTCCTCTACGGATATATATAGAGTGTTCCTTAAATGGAAAGCATAGTGTTCCTTTAATGGAAAGCCCCGTGTTCCTTTGATGGAAAGCATAGTGTTCCTTTAATGGAAAGCCCAGTTTTCCTTTAATGGAAAGCATAGTGTTCCTTTAATGGAAATCATAGTGTTCCTTCTATGGATGTATATAGGATGTTCCTTCAATGAATAATATATATAGAGAGTGTCCTTCTATGGAGAATATAAATAGTAGGGTAATAGTAATAGTTCTTTTAATATATATTATGTGACGTCCTCTTATGGATATTTACACAAGGTTAAGATATGTATGTATGTATGTAAGATATGTGTATGTATTGTATGTCGCCGGATTAACTATAACTCACTCAGCGTAGCTGACTTTTAGTATGCACGCAGGTATATATGTTTATCGAGAAGGCATGAGGATGACACATGGCATGGATTGAACGGCTGGCATATGAAGATAGAAGAAACGATGTTTTAACTATGATGTCTTATGTTATGGTTTTAAAGAAAAGATTAAATGTTTTGTAACAAATGATTAATCTTTTATATTCCGCGAAAGTTTTAATTAACTCTAATTTATAAGAACTGTGTTTATGAGTAAATCCAACACCAAAGTAGGGCTACCGGTAACGGGGCCTTACACAAGGTGCAACGAATTGCCCAAAACACAAGACACTATTAAAGTGACAGTATTTAATCAACTCAACACATCTTGTTCATATAAAACAAATTGAATACAAGTAAACAAATATATACTGTTCGTTTTGCTAATATCCTAGTAGTCTTGATAACGTTTTTCGTCAAGTCCTCGAGTCAACTAAAGTCAAACCTGTAACATTGCATAAAATAAAGTTTGTCAACACAAAGGTTGGTGAGCAATTTCATAGTTTTAAACAATAAGTATATAATAGGAAATTCCACAACTTGTATACGAAACAATAAATAAAAGCAACAATTTGGATAAATGAGATCGGCTAAATAGCATACATTAGCGATGCAGTCTATAAGAGAATACCAAATAGATTCAGATTATTATATGAGATCGTTAATAAGAATACATTAACGACACCGTCTATAAGAGAATACCAAATAGATTCAGATTTCTATGAGATCGTTAATAAGAATACATTAACGACACCGTCTATAAGAGAATACCAAATAGATTCGGATTTCATGATTCAACCCACCAAAAGCGGTAAACACATTTGCATGTAAGCATAGAACACCAAATCGAGCATTTATTTAAGTAAAGTATACAATAAAGTTTGTGGTTTATAACTCAAGTATAAAGCTTTTAGTTAGAATAATATGCAATATCACCCTTAAAACGAAAAATGGAAAAACGGGGAATGAAAGTACTCACATTCAAGTAATAAATTTGGTCGGTAAAATGACGAGTAACTAGAATGATGAGGTTTAACGAGCAAAGTCTAGATGGAAGGAAGTCTTGTATTAGAAAGGTTGTCTAGAAAGTCTTTAAGTAAAATAAATGATAAGAAATGCAAAAAATTTAAAGTTTAAGGTTTTTAAAATATAAACCTTCAAGAAATTATAATAATACTCTTTTAAAATATAAGTTTGCTCGAAACCGGGTTAAAGTATCTAGCCCTTAATATTTACTCAACCTACGTTAAGTAATAAGGTGGGTAAAAAATGAAAGAATGCAAGTCCCTTTATAATATAGATACTAAAATGGGTTTTAACGAGTGTTTCAGGTTGTTGGTTCGGGTCTTGATAATTGTCAAACCCAAAGTCAACTTTCCAAAGTAATGAATGTTATGAGATAACTCAATAAAATTTAATAAGACTTAACCAAGTATGTAGTTCTGTTGTTTTAGAACTAACAACGTCCATTAAGCGAGTGTTCAGTTTTGTCGGTACAAGCTTTGTTATGGGATCAAGTTGGATCCAACATTCTCAAGTACATAAGAAAATAATTAAAAGCAGTTTATAAAGTATATTTAAATATTTATACAAGTATTGATAGCTAAAAACACACTTGTGTATCTTAAGCGAGTGAAAATCGGTTTAGTTCGGTTTCCATCTTGCAATAAGTTCATAGATGGTTTCCACATGCCCAAATATCAAAGAACTTGTATAATAATTTATAAATGAAGATACATAACTTTTACAACCAAAAAGTTAACACTAAAGTCTTAAAAACGAAAGTTCGGTTTTCGATTCAGATCTTGTTTCGGGTTAAGACCGAGGTAAGATTCTACAAACCCATAACCATAGAACTTAATAAAAATGATTTTAGAAAATTAAATCAAACATAAAACATGTTTAAACAATTATTTAACAAAACGAGCAAACAAATTAAGTTCGGTTTACGGTTTTGAGCTATTTACGGTTAAACCGAGGCTAGTCTCTACAAACCCATAACCATGGAACTTCATAAATATGAAAGACAAACTAAAATGAGCAGAAGTTAAGCATGGTTAATAAGCATAAACAAGTTATATAATTATATGTGTGTGTGTGTGTGTATATATATATAGGTATTGGATCATTTCAGAAGTTTTTTTACAGCGAGAAGTGAATGTGTAACTCCATTAATCCCTAATTCAATCCATTTCTTATGTGTAGGTGCGTTGTGTAGGTGCATATGTATGTGTGTAGGTACGTATGTTTGTGTATGCGTACGTATGTTTGTATATGTGTATGTATGTTTGTATGTGTGTAGGTACATTGGTTTGAATGTGGCTCGGTACATTTATATGTTTGTAGGTAGGTTTGAATATGTAATTAAGACATAAATACAATCAACCTACATCTATGTATGTAACATCATATGAAAGGTAGTGAAATTAGGGATTAATAGAGTTATACCTTCACTTCTCGCAAGATCCATCCCCTATATAGGTATATATATATATATATATATATATATATATATATCAAGGACCACGTGAGTCCTCCATGTAGCCTTGCCTTACGGGGCCCGACACTCCACCGACCGAGACCGTAGAAGTGACCACCAAAGGTAACAAGGGTGTATATTATATATATAAATATATATATATATATATATATATATATATATATATATATATATATGTTGTAATAACAATCTTTAAGTAACAAGAATTAGTTATAAACAAGGTTAACATTAATGTGGAAGATGAATTAAGAACTTGAAGAATGGATACTTGAGATTTTTGGAGAAGAAGGAGCAACCAAAAGAAGATGGAATGGTCTTGTTTATATAGGGAAAGAGTAAGGGTTTGGGTATAATGATATTCTTTCAAGTGTTTATATGCAAATGGGTTGGTTAATTTGGTCAAACAAGGTATAAAACAACAAAAACGAGTTGGGAACATCTTCAGACATCATTAGGAGCTGTGCGACCCCCTGCCCCTTAGTGGCCGCGCGGCGCGGCGCTCCCTAGGGGCGGGGTTGGTCCAGCTCATCTTGCGTGGTTCGTTTTGTATCCCGAAAGTTCGTTTTCGATGTAATTTGATCGTTTTAAAGGCGTTTTCGAATCCGTAAAAGGGGTTTTTCAAATTGAACAAGTGGAAATGAATTAGTAATATAAAATCCAATGTTTTATATATTTGAAATGTTTGGGTCATAAATCGGGTCGGTTTCATGATAAACGAATACACAAACGAATACAAATAAGACCCGAAATTGACGAATGTCACATGGGCTTTCATCTTAAAGAAGTGGCTTGTCACCAGAATTAAGGTTGCAAAAGTCGATAGACGGACCCTAGGCGGCCGACTGAGGAGTTAGGAGTACTTAGAGAGTACTCAGGCATGGTAAATATAAATAAAATAAATTTTTGGATATTATATATTTGTCAAAATAAGCATAATTCACGTCAAAATGGTACTTTAGCTGACTCGGCAACATTTGAATGACTTTTAAGTGACTTTTAAAGAGCCTTAGCCCCACCTAGTCCGACTGGTGACCGCCGAGCCCGACTTTTTGTCCGACTTTTTCTCGACTTTTAAAAATTCTTGGCCCGACTAGCCCGCCTCACCGGACTTTAGACCGACTTTGACTGCCTCCGACTAGTTCATGCTGACTTGGAAAAAGTTTCAAAGGCAGGGGTCCGAGGACCGACTAGTCGACCTTGGAATCCGACTTTTACAACACTGACCAGAATAAAGAAATGTGTTTATAAATTAGAGTTTAACCCAATAAAACTTATGTTTGTATTAAAAAAGGTTTTAATGCCGGTTTATGAAATAAGTATCCTGGTGTTTTTATAACTTTTACCACTTTTGCTAACTAAATTTCTAATGAAATATTCCACTGCAATTTTATATTAATAAAAACCGATACCATCACTCGATGTTCGCGAATCCCCTCCCGGTGTATATGGTCACGGGATGTGACACATATACTCAGCCCCTAGTATACCCTACTTCAACTTGTAAATCCATTTGCATTACACAAGCTTCAATCCCTTAGGTTTATCAACTAAAACCCATGTATTGTTGGAATCTAACTCATCCTCCATTTCTTTAGTCGACAACTCCTTATGAACAGAGTTGATTCCTTCATTAAAGCTAATATTGAACACAAAAGCATAAACGTCCTCCATCTCCCAATATACTGGTGGAACAATAACCCTTATAGTTCTTTCTTTGGCCAAATAAAAACTAGTTTGAACCATACTAGACGTCTCCGGTTATCTGGAACTTTCACCCATATCAATAACACCATCATCGTTTTCCTCCACCTCCATCTTAATTTGTTTGAAAAATAAAAAATAAAAAAATTTGGATATCTTAAAAAGGTTGCTCAAGTCTCGCAAATAGAATTTTAATAACTTTCGTAGCCTTATAAATATAAATGATGCATTTGATGTTTAGTTTAGAGTTTAGAATTGAACTTTCACTTTGATAATCTAGCAATAATTTAACTTATTCATCCCCGTAAAGGTAACGAAAATGAGTGAAGAATAAACTAAGTTTCTTTTAGAAAATAATTATAAAGACAATTTCGTCCATTTTTACTATTTTTATAACAATATCATATATAATTAACACACTAGCTACTACGTGAAAGGTTACAATATTAACAATCCAAAATTATTATATGGATGTTACATTAACACATTACTAGGTGAAACTTGAAAGGTTGTTAGAATTATTATATGGATATGCCCAATGTACGTATAAATAAGTAGCGTACTGCATGGAAGGTAAAGTAATGGGTGAAGCATTAAATTATGAGTTTAGCCAATTACAAGTTTTAAAAGTTGCCACTATAAGAAAAGTGGAAATTGATTAAATATGTACTAGTATCATGTGCAAATTGGAAATAAGTAACCAATGCAAATCTAAAATCTTTGGGGAGATACAGTGTTCTTTTCCTTTGCTTGTGACGAAGTAAACCTTATAAGAAACTTGTGAAGAGTTAGATATTTGAATTGCGGCATATAACTGAAATTGGTTTTTGTACATAAGATGTCATGAGGCGTAAAGGTTGCGGATGTGAACATAAATTAATGTCATCTTAGGCAGCACCATCTCATCTAGTGTGTACACCTTGACTTATACGAGTTAGGCACCACAACATACATTGATTGTTATGCCTTGGTTAAATTGTTATAAAACTTGAATGTGCAGCAACCTAAATGATGAGGGTTATACTAATGTTTTCAGACCCGGCCCGGATGTTGACCCGGACGCCTTACCGGGTCAAAGGTCGGACCGACCCGGGAGGGCGGACCGGACATTGACCCGGATAGCGTGATAAATAAATAAATAATAATAATAATAATAATAATAATAATAACAATAATAATAACCAACTACAAAAGAAAAGTAAAGCTTCAAAAATAAGAATATAAAACTAAACATTAGAAGAAGTTTAGGGTTAAATTTAATAAAACTATTAACTTTCAAGGTGAAAAATAGAACTTTGTAAAAAAAATTAACCTAAATGCCTAAATAAACAGACCTGCACTCCCTCTCATCTTTATGCACTTCATCTCTCTTTATCAAACCCTAAATCTATACAGCAGCCGCCTCCACTCAATTGATTGAATCATGGAAGTTTTTTAACTGAATCATCTCACATCCTTCATCTCCATCTCCTTCAGACCCATATTTCATTTTCTCATTCACATTTCCGTTTGTTTTTAGAGTAATCGGATGTATATCGGCCGGAATTGTGGCCGGAATTACAGCCGGATTATGTCAGATTTTTGCAAACTGGTTAAAATGTTAAATTTTATTACGTTTTACCGGTTCAACCGGCGGTTCGCCGGGTCCGGCCTGACCGCAAACCGCAAGGACCGGCCGGATTTTTAGAAAACGGGCTAAACCCAAGACCCGAACCGGTGTTTGTAGCGGGCCCCGGTCCGACCGGCCGGTCCGGGCCGGGTTTGAAAACACTGGGTTATACATTTTTCCTAGGCCTCATGAAAGCTATACTTTAACAAGTTCTTTATTTGAAAATAATATATAAGTTTGACGGACCAAATTTCAATTCAAATTATTGGAAAATGATATTCAACTTAAAGCAATCTTTACCTATAAAATTACTGAAATAACCATTTCACTCGAAAATGTATCTTAAGTACAATTTGACAAAAGCCCGAAAATGTATAAGTTGATTTCTACAAGGTAGAAGCATGTTGCTGCTAACGGATCACGTTTGGGGCTTCTGTTTTGTAAAGCACGCCTGGGACACACCTAGGCATAAAGCGACCTCAGGTGCGAGGCTCAACGCTTATTACTCGAAAAGGCACACAAAATGCTATCGAGGTGCACAAAGTGCATAATTTATATGACGACGAAAATCTCCCTTTACGCTTTTCATCCCCAAAACTGCACCATCTTCCAGTTCTTTTATTGGTTCTTCGGCAGCACCATGTTCGACCTTTAAGCCCAAAATCATGCTTGTCGAGTTCCAAGTCCATGTGGTGTCTTTTAATTAAATTATACTTTCATGTAATCATTAAGGCTATGTGTGATAGAGAGACTACAAAATGTGGCGTTTTATGACACATGGCAAAAAAGGGCGACATGTAGCCCGGGGGCGGTGTTCTCGCCCACAAATCGGCCCCACCTTCCAATCACTTATCGCCACATCATCATCATCATCATCATTTCTCCACCCAGCAACAAATTCCCGTCGCCCCCTCCACTTATCACCCCTTGTTCTTCTAGGGGGGGTGGGGGGGCAGTGTTACCGCCCTCGTCGCCCACATTCGTAGCCCCACTACGTATAGCCTAACGGTCCAATGGTTATTTTTACATAATGCCTTACAAAATCCACACTCTAACCTATAACTTTACCATACTAGAGTAAAAACATCGTGCAGGTGTAAGTCAGATTCATCACTGTATCAACGTGATCAATGACATAGATTTGTAGCCAAAAGATTTACCAAAAAAAGACTAAAAAATAATAATAACTGGAAGCTGATCTTCAACGTACAGCAGTATTTGCAGCAAAATGATCAGCCAAAGGCACATGGTACTATCATTAAATCCAAAAGCATTCAACCAACTTGCATTCATAAAAAAACAGACGAAAATTAAGTACGTACAACCTAAAACAAGCAATTATGGACCCTCTCACTTTGACTTGATGCAACGAATACGTCAATAATCATAACTCTAATAATAACTACAACCCCATGTTAAGTTCGTTATTCTCTTTCAGACATTTTGACAAACAACCTTATGTGCATTAAAGTCCAAACCTATTCATCATGTTCAACGGTTAAAAGTTGAAATTTGTATGAAATTAAGTTGATTGACTTGAGATTTGGAAGAGATGTGAACGCAAACATGTGGCTGTGAGGTGTGGCGGCTGTGAGATAACCGACAAAACCACGTCGTAGAAAATGATCAACTGATCATCAGCGCTTACGTACTTACGTATGTGGTCGTTATCACGTGTTTCCTTATAAGTCGTATTTGTTTATTAAAACCCTTTTAGAACCAAATAAAATAATATTTTTTTATTTAATGATACAGCATGTAGAAAAGGATTCATGAATAAATTTATAATGATTTCATCGTTTATAAAAGTTGAACACAAAATTACTACGATGGCAACTTGACAATAAAGGATAACTTACGATGATTAATGTTGCTTTAATAATATTTATAAACTAATAAAAACAAAAAATATTTTTTTTAAACCCATCAGCACATATTTATTCACTTTGATTTTGGTACATTTAATTTTTCTTACCCCGATGCTGCTATGTTATCAAAAAAGTTCAATGAGTCGTGCGTAGAACTTATCGTCATCGAAGAACGTACTATAACTTTATTTTAAGGTGGATCGCTTTTGCATTTAAAATTGTTGCATGCCTGCCTCTTTATTGTAATTGTTCATTTTGTTTTATAATATTTCATCCGTCCAATTAAAGCGTCCATAATTTCTTTTTTTATTTGTTTAATTACAACGTTCACTTTCAAAATTTATTAGCCAATTTCAAAGTTTACCCTTAGACAAACACAACTAACATTAATAAACAATATTGATGGACCCAATTTCCATTGACATTATTGTCATTTAGTTAGCAAAAAAAGTAATTATTCAATTTAACTTGAACTTTGTATTTTTAAAACCATGACACTTTTAATTAGATAAAGGGAGTATAAGTTTATCACGTGTATTTATAAACATTACGGGAAAAAAATATATAAGAAAAGAAAAACTAGCCCACACCTTTTCTATTAGACTACTTCAAAATGCACCGATTAAACCTTTTTCATATATTTTTCTTTTATTTGGTTTATTTTCTAGTTAGTTCGTAACACATATGCTAAAGTGTTGGTTAATTAATGATTTTCTGTTTAGGCTTTACGTGACGTTTTAACTAGAGAACTCTAGTTAGTCCATAAGACGTAACCTTATTAAAGATTAAATAATGTAATGGTGGGTTAGACTTTATTATACGATTTTAAATCTTTTATCAGGAATGGTATTTAATTTATAAAAAAGCTTTTATAAATGAATTATATAGCAATTTTTGAGTGTTTTATAAGCTTCGTGATAATAAAAAGTCCAAAACTGATGACCGGTGACATATGTCGGTAGCTAAAGTTTGTTCAAAGAAAAAGTAAAAAGTACGTGGAGTACTAATTGGGGTAGAGAACATGATTGACTTTTAGTAACTTCAAAGTCAACATCATCTATTTCTCATTCGTTTTTTAATAAACGAAATAGTTGATTCAACAAAAAAAAATTGGCCAAAAGTTTCTTAATTAGTGGCACGTGTATGATCATATCTAGGGGGTTAATTTCTGACGGAACCCAAAACTCGATATGAAAAAATATATGTTTTGAGTCGGCTGACACGACCCGTTTCCTTAAATAGTTCAACTCAAACCCGACAAATTTAGAAATGGGTCAACCCGAATCCAACCTATTAAAAAGTGGGTTGACTTATTAACCTTAAGATTTTTAAAAAATGATATTCTGATTTTAGAGGTAAGAAGTTTTAAATTTTAAAGTTAAATACATAAATTTTTAATTTTTCATAAATCAATTAACTTTTAAAAGTAAAACTAAATTCTTTTTAAAATACTTTTATCTACTTTTTGTTTTCAACATTTTTATTTCATTAGTTTTATCCGCTTATTTTTTGGTTATTTCTATTTGTTTATTCTTATATTGAACCAAATATTTGAGTCTAAGTTCATTAATTGAGAATGAAATATTAATATACAAAAACAATTAGATGTATCACAAATTATTAACCAGTTTTATACGAATAAGGAATAAGGGTAACTAATTGTGTAGTTTATTACTAAGTCAATAAGTATTACTGATATTCGCATATGAACGTAAAATGGGTTGACGAAAAACACAACCCGAACACGTACGACACTAATTTAAATGGGTCAACACAACATGACACAAATAAATACATGGGTTGGGTTCAGGTTGAAGAATCTCAAGATGCTAACCCGCCAACCCGAAACCCATCAACCCGCCAACCCGACACGATTGACACCCCTAATTATATCATTCTGGGTTCGTTAGATTGCATGGCTTGTGTTGAAGCCAAGAAGACGTCTGAGCATATCGCTATTTCATAGGTACGAGTACAAGTACAGGTATTACGAGTACTAGTACCCGTTTAGAATATGTAGGGGCTTTTATTAGGTTTCCAACACTTATAACTTAACTTTCAATCGAGATTTTCAAAAGATAATATATCAGTTGAATAAGTTCATTCTCAATCTATATACATATATTCATATATTGTGTACCCGTATACTTTTATTTCATGTATGTGTAATTGTGTATATCATTAAATAACTTGTATTAACTTTCTTTCTTGTTTTTATATAGAAATTTAGAAAGTAATAAACAAAGAAACGGAAAAGGAAAAATGGAAAGATGACTAGCGAAGTTTAAACAAATGTTAACTTTCTTTGTATAAGTTAATTTTGTTATAAACATTTTGATAAAGAAATTTTTGATACTTTACATGTTTTTGTTTTACTTTCTTGATTTTAAATGGATTTTATATTATGTGTGATTTGTTTCATTTTTAGTATTGATATTATGTTTTGGTTGTGGTATTACAGTTTGGGTATTATAGATAATTGAATGTCGGTACCGTTACTGATAACTAGTTTAGTGGAGATTTAAAAAAAAGAATAAAGGGGCACCAAAGCTAGTTCCATACCCAAAGTATTTGTACCCGTACCCATACCCATACCCATACCATATAATTCATGTACGGATATAAATACCAAAATTTACTGATTTGAAATACAGGTTTTTCCGGGTACAGATACAGGTACAACCCGATCTCATCGTGCAATACCGGCAGAGGTTAAAAGAAGATAGTACTGGAAATCAACAGTGACACATAACGAAGTCATCAAATAATGTTTACATAAATAAAGTTGCCAATGGAAATCAAGTATTACTAATTTTTAAAAGTTAGATAAAAAGATCCGAATGCAACTTTTCTTATAAAATAAAAAAATGTTATTTTCTAAATAAGTCTTGAATTATTAAATACTTTAAACGTGTGTTATTTTTAAAATAAGAAAACTGTTATCATCCATAAGTGTGCTTATCCATCCAACACACAGCCCACACACTTCAGTTCGAAAACTACTGCCAAGTTGTGCCTACTTGGAATCTCTTTATTGAAAAGTCCAACATCCACCCTTTGACCACAACTAGTTTGACCTTTATGGTGTTTTGACTTTTTTTATTGCCTGTGTATAAATTCAGAAACTTCAAATTTCATAATCATTATTTTCTTCATAAGTTTATTCAAAATTCACAAGAGAACCCAAATCTAGAATCTTTACCAGTCATATGATGAGTGATTCCAAAAAAGGAATAGATATTCCTTCTTTTTTTGTATGCCCAATTTCTCTTGATATCATGAAAGACCCTGTAACACTTTCTACTGGGATCACATATGATCGCGAATCCATCGAGAAATGGCTGTCCAACAAAAAGAACAACACTTGCCCCATAACCAAACAAACCCTTACCGATATAGAGCTCATCCCGAACCACACCCTTCGTAGATTGATCCAATCTTGGTGCACAATTAACGCCCCGTTCGGGTTTGAAAGATTTCCCACTCCACGACTTCCTATATCCAAATCCCAAATATTAAAGCTTCTACAAGATTCAAAGTCTCCACAATTGCAGATGAAGTGTTTAAAAAGACTTAAAACAATCGTGTTGGAGAGTGATATGAATAAACGCTCAGTCGAAGCAGTTGGAGCAGCTGAATACCTAGCTAATTGTATTATTAAAAACCCTAGCAGTGATGTGACCTCATCACCGCTTGCCGGAGAACTTTCGGGGTTTGAGACTGTGGTCGATGAAGCGGTTAGCATCCTTTACCACCTTCGTTTATCCCAAACCGGCCTTAAGGCGTTGTTTGAAAAGAACGATGAGTTTGTTGAAGCGTTGACTCACATGATGCAACACGCCGCTAATGACGAGTCACGCACTTACGCTGTCTTACTGCTTATGTACATTATGGAGGTGGCAGAGCCTGTTCAAATGATGTCACTAAAGCCTCAGTTCTTCACTGAGTTTACGCGTATCTTGGTTAACCAAGTTTCACTAAAGGCGACCAAAGCTGCATTGAAAATATTAATTGCAGTTTGTCCATGGGGGAGGAATAGGGTAAAGACAGTGGATGCTGGAGCTGTTCCGGTATTGGTGGACATCCTTTTAGACAATAATGATAAGAGGATGACAGAGACGGTGTTAATGTTGTTACACCAGCTTTGTTTGTGTGCGGACGGCCGTGCAGAATTTCTTAAACATGGCGCGGGTTTAGCTGTTGTCTCGAAGAAAATCTTTCGTGTTTCGCCGGTAACAGGCGAGAGAGCGGTGAGGATACTTCATTCGGTGGCTAGGTTTTCCGGGAATGTGAGTGTAGTTCAAGAGATGTTGCAGGTGGGTGTGGTGGGAAAGCTATGCCTTCTGTTACAAGTAGATTATTGTGGGAGTAAGACTAGTGAGAAAGCCAAGGAGATTCTAAAGATGCATTCTAGAGCTTGGAAGAATTCTTCTTGTATACCTCGTAATTTGGTTTCCTCCTATCCATCTTAGTAGAGTAGACTAATATATGCATCAAGGCTGTTCATTCCGATCATAGAAAGAGAACAATATTAGTTTACTGTTCATATTTCTAGTGTAGGTAGATGCATTGGTGACATATTTGTATTTTTCAAAATTTGGCATCTCAAAGTTACGGTGCATTTTTGGATTAAAATGATTTGTGATCACGTTCTAACAGAAAAAGAAAAAAAGAATTGTGATTACATGGTTTATCCTTCCAATTTGGGACGCAAAAATGATTCCCAAGTTATCTATGAAAAATGTATAGTTTAAAGCTCACTAAAACCTGAGATGTATCAAAATACATAAAACGAAAAGAAACATTTTACTTAATATTCTGAGTTAAGTAGATTTGACCATTTTAACTATTTTTAGTATAAAATGTATTTTTAACCTCTTTTCATCACGGTGGTTTCGATTTTAAACCCTTTACGTCTTCGACAACTGACGCTCTGTTAGATTTATCTTTTAGTTTTCATTGAACGATGGAAATATTCTCACCTTTTAATGAAAAAAAAGAATATTAAAAGTACGAAAACCATAAAAACATAAAAAAAAATTGAAATAACTCCACATCACATTATTTGTGCTGGTACCGTCACACCACCACTACCGTCAATATCACCTCCATCTCCACTACTAATTTCCACAGTTGGGTTCGTAGGTCTTGTGTGGCCTGGTTTATTATCTGAAGTCTAAAGGGCGGACGAGTGAAGGATGGCTAGACCGAAGCCCGGTCCGGTTTGGATTTCTTGGTCAATAATGTACAAACATTAGTTCAATCTCTATTTAAACAATGCTATATACCTGTAACTATTTGTCACTCAATAAAAAATATCTAGTTGCCACCCGTGGACGTAAGTCAGTTTAGACCAAACCACAATAAATCCTCGTGTTCGTTTATTGCTTTCATGTGTTGTGTTCGGTGCGTGTGTGTGTCTAATCCTAACAAGTGGTATCAAGAGCTTAGGTTTGGATCATATGAGAACACGTTGAACCAGTTCCACTCATCCCCGTCGCACCTGAAGTCGGAGCTAGGGTTCCGTCATATTCGGTTGGTCGAGGTCATAGTCGGTTAGGGATTGTTCCCAGCCATCGACGTTCGTTTGTTGATGTTATGTTTCGAAAGATGAAGAAGCCGGCAGTCTACACTGTCACCGCTGTGTAGGGTTCCCCATGCCGGAATTCCGTTTAATACCACCAGCATAACCACAGTGTCCCGCCGTTTAATTCTTGAGTTTTTTTTCAATGAGATAAGAAAGGAAATGATAAGATTTTAATTTGAATCTTCATTCTTGAGGTTTTTTTTATAAAAGAAATGATAGGAAATGATATGAAAACTTGGGTGTTTTAAGTCCCAAAGTTTTCTTGTCAATTTAGCATGATTTGGAAAGAAAGGAAAGGATAAATATTTAAAATTATCACTTTACCCTTCAATCTACATCTAATAATTGTTTTAAAATGACTATATTTGTAAAACTACACATTTTTTTCTTTTCATTTCCTTTCATTTAAACTAAAGAATGTAATTAACCATTTCTTTTCTTCCCATTTCTTTCATTTTTCATTAAACTTGAGAATGCATTATATGCATGTACTTTCTTTTCTTCTCCCATCCTATCCAATCTTATGCTTTCCTTTCTTTTAATTAAAAACTCGAAAACGCAGTGTAAGGGTTCGGGCAGAATTTAAAGGCCGTGCAAGTTCCTTTCTTTTTGGAATTTAAAGGTCGTGCAAGTTCCTTTCTTTTGGATCACCGGATTGTCGAAGAACGAAACGGAAATATTTCACCTTTTTTGTTTGTCGTTGCATTCGACCAGAAAGACGAAGAAGAAAGAAAATTTATTATTATTATTTTTTGGTCTTGGAGTTCACACCAAGGAAAAAGGGAATTTTTTTGTACACCAGAGTCTTTATTTTATTCGTTTGGTGTGTTAACTAAGGGGTTCTTTGATCAAAACTTGACCGTTTGTTTGACAACAGCGTTCGGGTCCAAGAACAGTTGAATTAAGATTCTATTTTTGTTGAAGAACCGTTGTCAATCAGAAGAAGCGTTAAAGAAACCAAAACCAGTGCCAACTTTGTTTGTCAGGTTTCAGTGTAAAATTTTAGTTTCCGAGTTTTAGTTCGTTATTCCGCTATGATTAACTAGGTTGAATGTTTAACAGAGTTCAGTAGAATAGCTGTTAAATTCAGGCTCGTGCCATTGTTGTGTCTATCTCATATTTTTATCCAGACTTCCTTTTTAATCATTGTCATGTCGGAAGGCGGAAAGGTTTTGATACAGAAGTTTGATGGACCAAGTTTGGTTAGTGGAAGATGCAGATTGAAGTGCTACTTTGTCAGAAAGATTTAAATGTAGTTCTTGAGGATGAAAAACCAGAAAAGTTGTCAGATAAATATTAGAAGAAGTTAGACAAGAAAGCTAGGGCTTGTATTACATTGTCATTGTCGGAAGATGTGGCGTTTAATATCATGAAAGACACAGCCCGTGGTATGATGGATGCACTATCTAACATGTATGAGAAGCCTTCGGCAACGAATAATATCTTATCCGAGAGCTAGTGACAGCAAAAATGAAAGAGGGTGGGTCAATTACAATGCATGTTAATAACCTTAATTCGATCATGTCCTTCTTAGTATCAGTCAACATTAATTTTGATGATGAAGCTCAAGGTTTTTTGTTGTTATCCTCTTTGCCCGACAGTTGGTCTCAAACAGTGACTGCAGTTTGTAGTTCATCTACAAAATTACCTTTGATGGGATTTGGGATTTGATTCTTGTAGAAGATTCAAGACGCAGAGGTTCAGATGAATCATCGGGAAATATGTTAGTCACAGAAGGCAGAGGTAGGGGAAAACAATGAGGCAGTGAGAGGAGCCAATCTAGGACTCGTAAAGATATTGAATGCTGGGGTTGTAAAGAGAAAGAATACTTCAGGAATTAGTGTCCGAGTGGTAAAAAAAGCGGGGAACGTGACAGAAGACAACACAGATGACGGGGTCAGTAGGGATGAGATTTTGGTTTGCAGTGTTGAGAGTAACGTTATTGATTGGGTGATGGATTTTGGTGCATAGTTTCATGCCACTCACTGTAGTGAAACGATGAAAAATCTAAAGTTTGGGGATTTTTGAAAGGTTAGACTAGCAAACGATGATATTCTAGAGGTTAGGGGTGTGGGAGATTTTGATCTGATAACTCCAACTGTACTTCTTGGACTTTGAAAGATGTAATGGTTATTCCAAGTTTGAAGAAACGTTTGATTTCAGTTACGATGTTAAGTTCGGGAATGAGCAGTGAAAGGTAGTCAAAGGGAATCTTGTGGTTACTCGTGGCAAGAAAATGGGTTCGTTGTATATGGTCGATATGTCACTGAAAGGAGTGGATCCAGTTTTGGTGAAAGACAAAGTCTGGTTTACAGAATCATGTGGGCAGAAGAAGGTTCGTTTTGCAAGTAACAAACCCAGAGCCAAGTGAAGAATCATGACGAAAGAGCTAGGAAAGTTAAATCAGTTGAAGGACATCGTGATAGTGGGAGCACGTGTCATGTTCAGTTATAGTTCCAGGTTGACAATGGATTAAAAAACCAGTATTCCAGCTGTAAAAGTCTCTCCGGTAGATTACTTGTTGAATTTGGAGAGTGTTTGTTCTCAGGGTATCTCAGGATCTGGTAGTTTGTTTCAGTGGGAGCTGGTAGGGACAGAGAACGAGTCATGGGCATGTTTAACCGTGACTGATATGTTGGAACTCCAGGGAGCTTCAACGGGCCTTCAGGTTAATTGATGATAATGTGGTGGCAACTAGAAGATGTTTAATGTTCAGATTACAGAAGTATAATCAGGAGTGTAGACGAGAGTGCTCAAGGCCTCCGAGTGGGAGATTGTTGGGTTCGTAGGCCTTGTGTGGCTCGGTTTATTATTTGAAGTCCAAAGGGCAGACGGTTGTAGGGTGGCCTGATCGAAGCCCGAGCTGGTTTGGATTTGTTGGTCAATAATTCACAAACCCTAGTTTAATATATATTTAAACAACGCTATGTACTTGTAACTATTTGTCACTCAATAAATAATATCTAGTTGCCACCAGTGGACGTAGGTCAGTTTTGACCGAACCACGTTAAATCCCCGTGTTCGTTGCTTTTGTGTGTTGTATTCGGTTCATGTGTGTGTTTAATCCTAACATCCACCACGTCACTTCATCCATTTCCTCCTCATCATTTCAGTTGCATGAAACCCTTCTCTCACATTAGTTTGAGATCTACACATCCCTCGCCAAATCTGTGTTTAATCCACTACTGATTTCCACTCAAGGGTTGACTTTGCAGGGTAAATTTGAGTTACCCTCGATAACAGTTTTGTTAAAAAAAAGGATAAGGGTGAGGGAACACACTACAAAAAAGTGATAATTGGTGACTAAATTATCAAGGAACGATATATCATTTTCAGATACGTAGTATATGAAACTTGTTAATCAATTGTTGCTGATATTGACGAATGACTTTTTTGAGACTTATGCTAGTGATGATAATCAGTCACTTGTACTTTGACACCTTATTTGAGACCAAGTTTTAGTCACAAATATGTGTGTATTATGAAAGATTTTGACGGGAATCTTTTTGTCTACTATAATTTTATCTAAAATGTTCACCCATTGAAATGAAAAATTGGCGAAGATATATGGAGGCTGATCTTTAGTATGGGAGACTTAAAATTAGTTCCTCATAATCCCAAAAGGTGTTAAATTAGAGATTGATATTTAGTTTTAAATGCCTTTTACAGGAAATAATTAACGAATGGATTTCAGCCTCCAACCATTTGACGCAAATTATACTATTTCAAGGAGAAAAAAAACCTTTTTTGAAGTTGGTGTTTAGTCTTCGAAGAGTCTTGTAAAGGGAACCTCAATGCCTGATCTCTAGTACGCCGCCCCTTCCTTAAAATGCAGTTATCAATCAACACCGCCATTGGAATAGAAACCGTTAGAGGTTAAATTAATCTTGATTAGTATAGCTAATACCTCTTGATTAATGTAACAAATTCCTGTGTAGCTCGAATCAAGGTAAACGCCACCTTGAGTTTCATCTAACTGATCTAAGGACTAGGGGTGGTATTCAACTTTTGGTTAAACCTGAGGTTCGACATTCGGTGGGAAAGAGGACACTGTGAAGATATGATCGAGTAGGTGTCAATCCTATGTACAATATTGATGCCTATTAATATCTAACTGTTGTGTTGATCAATGTTTTATAATGAGCAAGTGTATATGTTGATTAATGTTTTCTTGATCATTGTCTTTTTCTTGATTAATTTCATTGCTTCTAATTGGCTTGAATGCAACTAGTGGTACCTTAGTTCGTAATAAATATGGATATTTTTAATAAAATTTTGCAATGTTATGGTTGGTTAAGGATAATTAAGGTGTAAATGATTATGGTTTGTTAAGGTGTAAATCATTATTGAAATTTGGTTAATTACTAGAAAAAAAGGCTTCCATGACATGCGCACAATAACACGCGTCGATTTATGGCGTGCAATTGTGCGAGTCATTAATACAATGTTATAATTTTTGAAAATTAGAAGATTTATGGCATTCATTTTTGTGTCATTAAACAAGTGTCATAAATAGCAAAAATAGGTCTACTTGTCATATATGTGAGTCATAATTCACTCAGAAATTAAAAACTCTAATCCCCGCCATATATGCGTGTCATATATCCAAGGGACCAAGACCCATTTTGACCTAATAAATACCAAAACCACAAGCTCTTCTTTCTCTCTTCTCTAAAAACATCACATCCGGCTGTTCATCTCCAAACATCATCGGCACCAGCCACGAACGCCATCACCACTACGTCATTCTGACACCACCACTAGCCACGAACGTCGGAATTTTGGAGAATTGAAACAAAGTTTTGAGTCTATTGAAGGAATTTTTGAAGGATTTCATCTTCTTTGAGATACATGTCTTCAGTTTTACCTTATTCTACTATTAATTGTTTAGGGCTTAATAATAGATTGTTAAGTTATTTCTAAAACAATTTTTTTTGTTTTCTAAATGTTGAATTCTGAAACATAATTGACAGTGAATGAGTTTTTGGTCTTTGGGGTGCAATCAATAGTTGTAGATGATCTAGGGAAAGTTTTCAATATCATGATGATACGAGTTGGAGCGAACTTATTAAACGATCATATAGTAACACGTACAAGAACATTCAAAGGGAGATTGAGATGCCGATGCTTGATTCTTTCTCTGCCAAGGTTGCTTTTAAGGGCTCCGAATGGTAAATCTAGTTTATTCGCTTAATTCTTCGGATTTGTAACTCTTTTCATCTCGATTTACATTTAGTTTGTTGGTTAGTACTGAAACTAAAGTTCTATATATGTTTAACTTGACCTAGAAGCATACTTATAACTGTTTTTGGTTGTGAATTGTTGATTTCTAGTGAGATGTTTATTATTATTGTTTCTTTATATCTAGTTTAAATGCCTTAAAGGTTTAATTGGAACCGATATAGGTAGAGCATATAATAAGGGAATTAGGGAAACGAAAAATGATGACAGCTCAAGAACTCATTGAGATATTTTCCTTCTTAGGTAGAGCATACAATTTTTTTTTTGTTTTTTAATGTTGAATTCTGAAACATAATTGCCAGTAAATATCAGTTTTTGGTCTTAGGGGTACAATCAACAATTGTAGATGATCTAGTGCTAGTTTTCGATATCATGATGAAATGAGTTGGAGCGAACTTATTAAACGATCACATAGTAACACGTACAAGAACATTCAAAGCGAGATTGAGATGTCGATGCTTGATTCTTTCTCTGCCAAGGTCGCTTTCAAGGGCTCCGAATGGTAAATCTATTTTATTCACTTAATTTTTCGGATTTGTAACTATTTTCATCTCGATTTACCTTTAAGTTTTTGATTAGTACTGAAATTGAAGTTCTATATATGTTTAACTTGACCTAGAAGCATACTTATAACTATTTTTGGTTGTGAATTATTGATTGCTAGTGAGATGTTTATTATTATTGTTTCCGTAGTGCTTAATTTAAAGTATTATCTAGTTTAATTGACTCAGAGGTTTAATTGTAACTAATATAGGTAGAGCATATAATAAGGGAATTAGGGAAACGAAAATGATGATAGCTCAATAAATCATTGAGCTATTTTGTGAGCTTGTGGTTGTTCATCCACCGATTGTGAGTTGTGGTTATTCGTTTATCAATTATTGAGCTATTTTCCTTCTTAGATAGAGCATATATATCGTTGTCTTCCAATTAGAATAACTTATGTTATGTTAGACTGTTCGTACATAACCTCGATTGTATTTTGTTATGACATCAGATTTGACCCCGTCAGGTATCGTATGCTTACTTAGTATGATGTAAGCGGCGATTTTGTATCATTATTTCTGATTCGTGGTTCTATAAGAAGAAATTTTATTATTCTTATCTATGGAATATTTAATTGGGGATCTCAATTATGGTAATTTGGTAATACTAATCTGTTTAGTTTACAATCTTTTAAGGCAGGGTAAGGCTAGGCGGAAGGTTTTTAGAAATAAGAGGTGGCTTATAGATCTGAAAGTAGAATTGAAGCAATAGGAGATGGGTAACATGAAAATATAATTCATTGTAACTTGGACGGCTGGTAATTTTGCAAATACGGCAACTACGATGAGTAAGACATAGCTTTCTCAACTACTTGTAATCTTTTCATCAGAATGCACCTTGTCGAACTGGAATCGTCAATTCAAGGCTCAAACAATGTATATATACAGCGCCCCATAAACTGGAGTTCTATTGCACGTTCTTTAATTGACAATATAATTGGGTTTTGTATGAAAATTAACTTTGCCTTAAGCTTATATATGCAATTATTATGCAACACATTCATATTTTGTAATTATTAGTAACATCAATGTTTCTTTTATATTTTATTTTTGTGGGACGAGACTTCAATATGTATCAGGTTGTTTCGAAAAGACTTTGAGCAAGGGACTTCTACAGTATTATTGTGTTAGCTATCCACTGTAAAATATTTTTGTCGGAAAGTGGTGGAACAACTCTTAACTAATTTTATGATAGGGACTAAAACTGTCAAGTATGGCTCCTCTTGTGGTAGATTCTCATAGAAAAGCTTTGAATTTCAGCCGACCTTCTTCAACTAACAATTTTGATTTGAATGTAAGAATATTACAGATTTTTTTTTTTGTTATTTATTGTGATTGACATGTGAATTGTAGGGGTGTGCGTGTATTGGTTTTGGCCCAAAACCGTAACCATAACACTTTTGGTTAACCGGAACCAACAAATTTTGGTTAAGTGAGTTTTGGTTAACCAATATCTTAAACTTTGGTTAAAAAAAACTATACTTTTGTTAATAACTAAAGTTTTGAGATATGAATGTTATATTATAATTTGGTTTTATAGTTTGGTTTTATAGAGTGGATAAATATGTAAGACTTAATATTAATATTATCAACTTATCAATATGAATGAAAATTACAATGTTACAAAAACTGTATGATATATGAACGTGTTCCTCATATTTGATTTGCAATTTTTAATAGGTTTAAAACGTTTTATCTTCCTAATGTCAATAGAAACTATATTTTAAACCACACTTAGTTGTTTTCTATCAATGTTGCTTCAATTAGGCTAATTAAGTTATAACACATATATAACCAAAAAATCATCACACAAATTTTGGTTTATCAGTTATGACTTAACCAAATCATTGGTTAATCATTATGGATGATGTTTTTTTGGTAACGTCAAACTGTTAATATCTGATAAGGAATTTAAGCTGACTCTTAGTGTTACATGATCTCACCATTATTTCCAGAACATGCGGGTAAAAGTCATCTGGGTCAACTGCAGGTTGAGAAGTAATATTTTTTGTATTCTTGACAGCATGTTATAAGCATAAATTATGGACATTTTTAATTAACTCTACTATATTCTTGTTTATAAATCACTAAAAACCTTAATTATGTCTTATAATTATATTGTTTGTAATTTTGTAGTGTTAGACTCAGCCGGGAAGTACCGAGTGTGGTTGTTAACAATGTAAGTGCAATTTATTTGTTTTATTATGTTTATATTGGTTTGTCAGAATTTACTTTATAACTTGTTGACTTTATCTGGATTAATATGTTCAACTGTTGGTACTACTTTTTGCTAGCTTTTTTGCCTTCGGAAATTGTTGTTTTATTGTGGTATATACGCCTGGTTTAGCTTAAAGGGAAAATTGGTCATTTGACCAATTGATTCAGATGATAAATTTTATGACTGTTCATGGTTTATATATGATATTCAGTGTGTGTACCAGCTGCACCTTTGAGATCCTTTTTTTTATATATAAAACCAAGTGCAGATTAAGTAGAAACTGTACTTTTAAGGTTTCTGATGCATGCTTATAGATTATAATCTCTCAAGTTCTAATTTACCACATTAAGTTTTTTGCTTCAACTAAATGAGTTTAAGGTGTATTTATGTAATTTCAACGGCTCGGTTTCGGTTTTTAATAACCAAAAACTGTAACTAGCGGTTTAACTCATGGTTTGACATAACGTTTTTTTTTGTTTAATTTTCAACTTAGGTTGGGGGAGGCAAACACGAATACACGGAGGCGGATTTTGATGAGGTTCGAGAAGATTGGTCAGCGTATACGACGTAGTTTATATTACGTTAGTGATATGTATTATATTAAATATTAACCGATACTTTTGTTAACTTGGATTATAGGTAACATTTTGTTTCAAGATGTTTAATTTGGAAATGGAATGTATAGTTTTCCTCTGATATTTTGAGTCATTAATTTAAATATTATTAATTATGCAAAAAAAAAAAGTAAAAAAAATTAAAAGTTATACGATGACATGGATAAATGCATGTCGTTAGTTAGTGTCGTAAACACTAGTATTGAAATTGCATCATAAATGCATGTCAAAAAACGTATGTCACAAATCGATGTCATTAAATATGACACACTGGAAGAGTGTCATATTCAATTTATGACAGGGGCTTCAATGACATACATTTGTGTGTCATAAGGACACTTTTATGACACACAATGCGTGTCATTGAAGGCCTTTTTTCTAGAAGTGTTACATTTTTGAATTTAGGAGGAAATAAGCATAAGCATGCAAATTGCATGCATGGAAAGCACCGAGTAATATGAATCATATCATTATTGGCAGACTAGAATGTAGTAATATCTTGTATTTACCTAGTAAGACATTATTTTGTAAATTAGAGACTTCTATTTAATTATATATTGTACATATTAATGAAGGCAAGGAATTGTTGCATACATATTTTTACATGGTATCAAGAGTTTTTACCTAAACTCTACCAATCACCCACCACCTTCCTCCTCATGAAACTTTTACTTATATCTCACCCAGCCTCCACATTCATCTACTCTATATTACACTCCTACCTCTCTAATCATCTGTCATGGAAACAAGATCCACCCTGCCGTTACCATCTCAAACACTAAAAACTTCATCCCATCGCACTTGAGATGGAATCCGCTCACTTCTCCTCTTGATACGAACTTTTCAAGATCCATTGCAAGGCTTTTCTCGTATACAACCACCTCTTTCCCTGTGTTACTACCACCACACCCCCCGAACCCGTTGATGCTCAAAAGATATATGCTCCACCGATCGATATATGGGAAAAAATAGATGCCATCCTACTACAATGGATCTATGTAACTATTTCCAACGATCTAACACATACGATTAAGAAGACCGGAACCACCGCCTATTTCACCTGGGAAACCTACACCAATATATTTCATGATAAGAAGGTTGTGAGGGCTCTTCAACTTCGCAACAGGTTGCAAAACACTCGCATTAAAAACTTCCTGGGTGCCTCCGAATACAGTCAAGAAATGAAAAGCCTTTCCGATCTTGGAAAATGTCGGGAAACCAATTGCTAATATTAATCTGGTTATGCAATTAATTACCGATCTAAATGAACAATACACCGTATTTACCAACGCCCTTAAACGCACGAAACCTATTCCAAACTTTTACAATGCTCGTTCACAATTTATACTCGAAGAAACCACCCAGGTAGCCATTGCCATAGCTTCCACAACCGCTAACGTTATGACTCTTCACGTCGAGACCACTAAATATCCGACACAACAAAAACTAGCTGATATAATGCTAAATATTTATGTTTCCCGTGTATATTTTAGTTAACATTTTAATTGTTTTTGTTCGTTTATAGTCGAGATTTGTATACTACTAACATTTTTATGTTTCGTAGGTTCCGGGATTTGATCGTGATTAAAAAGGGCAAAAAACGAGCTAAAAAGAGCCAAAATGGAGATCCGGAACGCGTCAGGAAGGAGTCAGAACAGAGAACCGGTTAGACCGGGCCGGTCCAACCAGTTCCTAGGAGGAACACGCCGCACCGCGCGGCAAGGTTCTTATCTCCTGGTCGCACGGCGCCTAAGAGGTGTTAGGTGGACTTTATTTCGTTTTTGCTTCAAGTTGGGCCTTGTTTTGGGTATTTAAACACATTTAACTTAAACTTGAACATAACCGGAAGCCACTAGACGAATTTGGGAGTTCTTGGAGCTATCTTTCGAGTTTCGTGTGGATTTTGAAGGCAAGAAGACAGCCGGTGAAGAGCTACACGTTCACGTTTGAAGTTTAAGGGTTTTATCATCTTTGATTCCTCATTCTTTATATTTTCACCATGTTTCAGTATTACTTGTTTTGTTTGATTTAGACTTTATGATGCTAGGCTAAATTCCATAAACTGCCTTGGTCGTGATGAACCATTGTTCGGTTTGATTTTGTTTGGATTTCGTTTCGTTATGGATTTTATGTTTTAAGTAAACTGTTGAGCTTGATTCCATATGTGTTTGATTGCTTGATTTTGTTTACTTGGATTTATTGTTTCACATTGCCCTTGTTGATTGTTTCATAGGATAGGGTTTTGTTAGGTCATTTACTATGTGTTCTTGACTAGTTTGTGATTAATATCGACTAAAATCATAAACAATAAAACCAATTAAATAAATAAAAGTGAGTTGCTAGCCTAAAAAGCTGTAAAGTGATAGGTTATTGACAGATCTTTACTTGTCGGGATTGCTTGATTTAGTTCTCCTAAGGAGTCCGTCTATGTTTGATTGTCAGCTTAGTCTATTAAATCAATTATGTGTGCTTTACTATCTTTGATTTTCACGCTGTAAGGTAGGATTTAGTTATAAAGATACTTGAACATAATTTGTTAAATAACCGTAAGGAAGTTTAATTCATAAAACTGGTGAGTCTTAAAATTTGTTAGAAATCCATAGGCGTCTTCTTGAAGTTCAAGGGTCCTGTTCTGGTTTTCTGTCAAGGGTCTATTTTATGATCCCGGTTCCATAACGTAAATTTCTCATTTAATTAATAACCGTAACTTTGGGGATTCTGGCCTGGGTAGTTATCTTTGTCATCTGAATTAATCTAAGTGTTAAATTGTTTATTAGTTTAAAAGTAATTAGGGTTAAGGTTTTATTAATTAATTAATTAGTTTAAGGTTATGATTATGTTTTATTTTTATTATATTAATTAGGGTTAGGTTTTAATTAGTTTAATAGTTAGGTAATTATTAGTTA
Organism: Bidens hawaiensis; assembly: GCF_021521415.1. Taxonomy (NCBI): domain Eukaryota; kingdom Viridiplantae; phylum Streptophyta; class Magnoliopsida; order Asterales; family Asteraceae; genus Bidens; species Bidens hawaiensis. The sequence goes on from NW_027491042.1 coordinate 542,187, forward strand.
ATTATTAGTAAGTTAATTATTATTAGTTAATTATTATTTAGAGTTTTAATTATTAGTATTAGTTCCCCCTCAAATATTATTAATAAATAGTCATGTCTTGTAGTTGAGTCTAATTTGCTAGTTTCGTAATTTAAAGAGTCTAGTGTGTTCGATATCCGGACTTACCGGTTAGTAGTTTAAGTTAAGTTTAAGGGTCTAGAGTATTACTTAGTGTCTAGATTAGTATAATTTTAGTTAATAATTATTTGACTACTTTTAGCACATCAAGTTTTTGGTGCCGTTGCCGGAGATTCTTAGCGATTGCGTTATTTGCTTTAATTGGACATATTTGCTACATACGTGCTATTTGTTTTATTTTCGTTTTGAGTCGTAGGAGTCTAATTAAATTTTAGTTTATTTTGTTTTAGTTTTTATTTTTTTAGTATACCTACTTGGTCTGTTGCGTTTTTCAGGTTTATGCCACGTCTTCGTTCGCAAGGACAACCGCTGAAAAACCTGGAATTTTCTCTGTTGAATACCGAGGCTAGCTCATCAGCAAAGACACAACTGCCAGAAGCCAGTTCTACACCAAAGTCTTCCCCAACCAGTTCACCACCTGAAAGTCCTAGAATTCAAGTTCAAATGGATGACGAAATGACAATTGCTGCTCAAGCCTTCAATAGCTTAACTGGGGCCAGTCATGCATCGTTGTTCCCCAGATCGACAACCCCAACTCGTGGCAAATTCCATCATACGTCATGAACAACATCGTCCAAACTAATCAGTTTCATGGGAACGGTGACGAGATGAACCGGCTCACATTAACCGACTTTACCTCGTTTTGAAAACTTTTAATTTGCAAGGTGCTACTGAAGATGCAATTTTCTTACATTTTTTTCCTTTTTCACTTGCAGGTAAAGCAGCTCTTTGGCTCGACACTCAGCCGCCTGGCACATTCTCCACTTGGGAAGCACTATGTTCTGCTTTTATCAAGAGATACTTCCCATCGGCTAAAGCGGCTATTCTCTGTGATGAGATTCACTCGTTTCACATGGAGCCAGATGAACAATATTGCCATGCTTGGGAGCGTTTTCAGAATTTGCTTGCTTGTTATTCACGGAATGGTCTTACACCATGGGTTCTCATGGAAAAATTTTACAACGGGCTGACATATGAAACCCAAGTTCGTTTTGACACTGCTGCTGGAGATAACTTAATAGCAAGGAAAAATGTCACCGAATGTAACGAGATGTTTGAAAGCTTCGCTCAATCGGACCTCGCCAAAGGGCCACGACACGGGAATTCCACTCCTGTTAGCAGTATATCCTCATCTTCTCAAGGTGTACACCAGGTTAATCTGTATACTACTGTGGCTGCTGCTTTGGAATCACTGACCCGAGAGGTGAAGGAACTTAAGACTAAGGTGAACAAGTGTGAGTTTTGTAGAGGTGGACATGGCACTTTGGAGTGCCCGGTGATGAATCAGCAAGTCGATTATGTTGGTGGTCAGAATAGGTTTCCTAACAACAACTTCATAAACAATCAGAATTGGAACACCTACAAGAACCCAAATTAGAATAACTCCAACTGGCGTCTGTCGGGCGCACCATCCAGCAATCAAAATTCTTACAATCAAGGACAAGGTCAGTACAATAATAATAATAATAATAATAATAATAATAATAATAATAACAATGTTACTAATGTTCAAAATAATGTGCAGGATTCTAATGGAGGAATTAGACGTCTAGAAGATATGATGAAACAAATCTTGGAGAGGGACCAAATTACACAGAAAAAGTTTGACGAACACGATTTGCTCCTCAAAAATCAACAATCCTCTTTACTTGACCTTCAAAGGTCCGTTGGGGATATTTCCCTTCGTCTCGATGAAAGGCCTCAAGGACAGTTTTTGGGTTCTACTAAGCCGAATTTGGCCGCTCAACCGAATGCAATTACTACTCGTAGAAGAAGTGTTTTAGGTCCCGAGGTCGTTAAAGAAAGGGTTGGAGTTGAAGAAGAGGAAGTGGTGGATGAAGAAATTGAGATGGAGGCTCCAGGTAAGTCACAAGTTAAAACACCAATTATTGGGCCACAACTTGAGAAAAAGCCGGTTGAATTCCGGCCACCACCCAAAATTAATATTGCCCATGTTCCTTGTCCCGCTCGTCTAAAGAATCAAAAGTACACGAGGGAATACATGCATATTTTGGATATGTTTAGACAGTTAAAGATTAATCTTCCGTTTGTGAAGCTCTCCAACACATGGCAAAGTATACGAAATTTTGAAAGACTTGCTCAAGAGAAAAGATCGGTTGGGAGAGGTTTCGTCTATTCCACTTAGTGGGGATTGTTCGGCGGTTGTGTTGAATCAGGTCCCGGAAAAGTTATCGGATCTGGGTGTGTTTACAATCCCATGTACGTTCGGAAGTGATATGATGAGTCAAGCGTTGGCGGATTTGGGTGCGAGTATTAATCTTATGCCATATTCATTGTTTGAGAAGTTGGAATTGGGTGAGCTTACACCGACTTGTATGTCGTTGTCGTTGGCGGATCGTTCGGTTAAGTTTCCGCGAAGTATTATTGAGAATTTGTTAGTGAAAGTTGACAAGTTTGTATTTCCGTTGATTTCGTGGTACTTGACATGGAGGCTGACGAGAAAGTTCCCATTATTCTCGGTCGGCCGTTTTTGAGAACGGCTAAGGCTCTTATTGATGTGTATGAGAGGCGGGTCACACTTCGGGTCAGTGATGAGAACGTTACTTATGATATTGCAAAGTCCATGAAGCACCTAGATGATAATGATGATTTTAGTGGTCCATGCCATTCCGGGTATTTTCTTAATTCTTTTATTCCGAGCTTAGATAAGTGTCTTGATTACATTTGTGGAACCGATTTGGTTGGGATGGGCGTGGATGACGAGTTGACGGAAATTATGGAGGATAGTGAGGAAGAAGTATTAGATGACGCTTCTTGTTTGGCGGTGATCATGGAGGTTAGTGAGATTATTTGTGAAAAAGAGGTGGAAAAACCCGCCCCATTGGAATTAAAGGTACTTCCGTCACATTTGGAGTATGCGTATCTTGAAGAGGGCTCGGTTGCCTGTTATTGTTTCTTCTAAGTTGAGTGAGGAAGAGAAGGCAAAGTTGATTGAGGTGTTGAAGGTGAATGAAGGGGCGATTGCATGGAGACTTTCAAATATTCAAGGTATTAGCCCCGCTTATTGTACCCATCGGATTTTGATGGAAGATGAGTATAAACCGATGGTTCAACCCCAAAGGCGTTTGAATCCAAATATGCAAGAGGTTTTCAAGAAAGAGGTTCTTAAGTTGTTGGATGCCGGGGTAATTTATCCGATTTCGGATTCTCCATGGGTAAGTCCGACTCAAGTTGTTCCAAAGAATGGGGGGGGGGTGACGGTTGTCATGAACGAGAAGAATGAACTCATCCCTTCACGTACAGATACCGGTTGGAGGGTTTGTATTGATTACCGGAGGTTGAATGATGCTACTCGAAAAGACCACTTTCCGTTGCCGTTTATTGATCAAATGTTGGAACGTCTTGCACGTCAGCAATTTTATTGTTTTCTTAATGGTTTTTCAGGTTATTTTCATATTCCAATAGCATCGGAAGACCAAGAGAAGACGACTTTTACATGTCCGTATGGTACATATGCGTATCGTCGCATGCCGTTTGGGTTGTGTAATGCTCCGGCTACCTTTCAGCGTTGCATGGTGGCAATTTTTCAAGATATGATAGAGACGTCCATGGAGGTTTTTATGGATAATTTTTCGGTGTACGATACTTATTTCAATCATTGTTTGGGTAATCTTGAGAGGATGTTGAAGAGGTGCATCGAGACGAAGTTAATGTTGAATTGGGAAAAATGTCACTTTATGGTGACGGAAGGGATAGTGTTGGGTCATAAAATTTCAAGAGATGGTATAGAGGTGGATAGGGCGAAGATTGACACGATTAGTAGGCTCCCTCCACCGACAAATGTTAAGGCTATAAGAAGTTTTCTTGGTCATGCGGTTTTTTACCCGCGGTTTATTAAAGACTTTTCAAAGATTACCCGCCCGATGACCCGATTATTAGAGAAATATGTCCCTTTTGTGTTTGATGAAGAGTGTTTGAAGGCATTCAAGTTTCTGAAAGATCAACTCGTTAGTGCTCCTATTCTCGGGTCACCAGATTGGAATTTACCTTTTGAGCTCATGTGTGATGCGAGCGATTATGCGGTTGGAGCGGTTTTGGGGAAAAGGCATAAGAAACATTTTGACCCTATTTATTATGCAAGCACGACGTTGAATGATGCCCAAGAGAACCACACTACCACCAAGAAGGAACTTTTAGCAGTTGTGTTTGCATTTGACAAGTTCCGGTCTTATCTCGTACTTTCTAAGACCACCATTTTTACCGATCATGCAGCTTTGTTTTTTCTCTTTCACAAGAAAGACGCGAAGCCCCGTCTCATACGGTGGATTCTTTTACTTTCCGAGTTTGATATAGAGATTAAAGACAAGAATGGGCAGAGAATGTTGCAGCGGATCATCTTTCCCTTTTAGAAGATCCAAAGAGAGAATAGATTCGTGAGGAAGAGATTAGTGATAGATTCCCGCATGATTCAACTGATTTTGTTACGGCCGAAAAGCAAGGTTTGCCATGGTTCACCGATTTTGCAAATTATTTATCTACGGGCCTTGTGTTGAAAGGGATGACTACTCAACAAAAGAAGAAGTTTTTCCGGGATGTTACTCGGTATGTTTGGGACGATCCTTTTCTTTTTAAGATGGGTGGTGACCTGATTCTTAGAAGATGTGTGTCGAAAGAAGAAGGGTTGAATATTATGAAGCATGTTCATGAAGGTTTAACGGGAGGTCATCATGGTGCGCATGCCACGGCTCAAAAGGTATTTGATAGTGGTTTTTATTGGCCGTCGGTTGTAAAAGATGCGGTGGAGTTTGTTAAAACGTGTGTTGCTTGTCAACATACCGGAAATATTTCATCGAATAACGAGATGCCTGAAAACCCCATACAAACTCTTGAAATATTTGATGTTTGGGGCATCGATTTTATGGGACCGTTTCCCGTTTCCAGTGGTCACAAGTATATTTTGGTGGCAATAGATTATGTTTCAAAGTGGGTTGAATCCCAAGCACTGGCCACAAATGATGCTAGAGTTGTTGTGAAATTTTTAAAGAAGTTGTTTACTCGGTTCGGAACTCCACGGGCGATTATTAGTGACCGTGGTACTCATTTTTGTAATTCCGTCATGGAGAAAGCTTTAGCTCGTTATGGAGTTACTCATCGCACCTCTACCGTTTACCATCCTCAAACGAATGGTCAAGTCGAGAATGCTAATAGAAGGGTGAAGAGAATTTTGGAGAAGACGGTGGGAATAAGTCGGAAGGATTGGTCGGAGAAATTGGATGACACTCTATGGGCATTCAGAACCGTGTACAAGACACCGTTGGGTACTACGCCATTTATGCTAGTTTACGGTAAAGCATGTCATCTTCCCGTTGAGTAGGAGCATCGAGCGTTTTGGGTGTTGAAGACGGTAAATGTTGATCTTACTGAGGCCGCAAGGAAGAGGTATTTTCAAATTCATGAGTTAGAGGAGCTTCATGATGCGGCGTATTCTCGATTGTTGGATATCAAGGAAAAGACGAAAGTGTTGCACGATCAACGTTTAAAGGGAGGTAAAGACTTCAAAAAGGTGATAAAGTATTGTTATTTAATTCTCGTTTGAAGTTATTTGCAGGTAAGTTGAGATCCAAGTAGACGGGACCTTATTTGGTGAAGGAAGTGTTTCCGTATGGAGTGGTGGAGTTAGAGAATCCGGACAATGGATCCTCGTGGAAAGTAAACGACCATCGTCTAAAGCATTATCTTGGAGGGCCGGAGGATTCAACCGAGGTGGAGGAAACTCCCCTCGATCCATCGAACTAAATTATCGAAACGGGTTCTTAAGTGAAAACTCAAGTGTAGAGTTTGTTTAATTTCTTTAGTTTATTTTCGTTTCGTTGAGTCGCTAACTTTAGTTTTTGTGGTTTAGTTGCGTCGTTGAGTCGTTTCAAGGAATCATCACCAACATAAAGAGAGGTTTTACGAGGATTCAAAGGATGCCAGGTAAGTTTTGCACGTAAAAATAACATAAAATGGGCATAACAAAGAGTTGGTAACTTTTAAAAAAATTTTCCAAGGCAAAAAGGCTTCAAAATTCGTCATAACGTTCTGTTAAAAAACCCCGTCGCGCGCGAGATGGGTTTATACTCTACTCACCGCGCGACGCGGAGTCAAGGAGAACCCAGCCACACACGCCGCGCCACGCGGAGACTAGAAGACCCAAGGGTCGCGCGACGCGGCTGAACAGCAGCCCCATGTCATTATATTTTTTGATTTTTTAACCATGTTATACCATTTTTCACCAAAATTTTCAAATCCCCTTTCCTCCTACACAAACCCTAACCCGCGACTATCACCACCTCCACCTATATTCACTATTTTTTCACCCTTAATCTTCAAATTAAACATCCTAATCACTTTCCTATCACCCTAATATCGTAACCCACCATCAATTTTCATCAAATCTTCCCTAAATCTCTCACTTGCACACTTTAATTCTTAATTTTTTGCAAGTTCATTCGGGTTTACACTACACTAAGGTATGATTTCTTGTATTTTTTGTAATCTTTGTACATTCTAATGTTAGTTATAGCTTAGGTTTTGCTAACTTTGTTGTTAGGATTTGTTCAAGAAAGTTGTTTAGGTTCGTTGTTGGGTGCGGTTTGGTAAGGTCTGGCAGTTTACTTGACATTTTGGGTGCGGTTGGTTGGGTTGGAATATGTTGAAACTTTATTTTTGGTTGCGGTCAGGTTGTCGGTTTGGGATTTTACAGAATGTATTAAGTGTTGGAATTTGGTTTGAGATGTTGAACTATTGACGTTTTAGTAGTTAAAAACGACCCGGAAAACACTTTTCGTGCAAGATATATTTCACCAAAGTGTGGTTTTTCGCTCGTTTTCAACTCAATTTTTCGTGTTGTCGGCACTTGGGTTTAATTGGACAATTAAGGTGCCGGGAGGGGTGACATATATTGAGTCGGTATGATTGTTTTCGGGTTTATATACTAGTAAAAGTCTATAAAAAGTTGGTTTTCCGTTAGCTTTTAAGTAAAAAATAAACCGCTCGCACTTATTCACTTTTCATTTAAACGAGTCGGTTTGAAATATTTTGTAACCCGGACTTCCAAGTTTATTTTATTTTCAGTTTTTATATAAAAAAAATATATTAAAAAAATCCGAAAATAAAAAAATGTTTTGTTTTATTCTTTTTAGTTTATTTACTTACTCCCATGTTTGTTTGCTTGTTTAAATGTGTTTAGATGTCAAAAGAAGTAGGAAAACGTAAACGAGGCCCGGCTGCGCGACCGCGAGGTGAGCCGGAACCGGTTATTTTCATGGAACCAAGGACTCGGGTGATTGAATACCAACCCGGAGCGATTGTGTATAAAAGAGCTTCAAACCTTATGAAAAGTACATTGCTTAAGTTCGAGGTAGATTCGCATGAATATGATTACGTATGTAAGTTAATAAATTCGGATCTTCTCACTTTCAAGACTATAGATTGGGATTTGTTGAGTACGATTGGTCAAAGAGAGAGAATTGAAGAGTTATTGGGTCCGAAATTTAGGGCCATGCTATGTTTAAACGAACCGCAATATCACGAGCTGACATTAGAGTTTCTGAGCACGTTTCAATACAAAGATGGTAATTTTGCTCAGTCAAATGCGGTGTCGTTTGCTTTGGGAAGGAAGTTGTATAATATGACTATCGCTCAGTTTGTGGTAGTAAGCGGTTTTTATATGAAAGAAGTGGTAAAATAGTCGGGGTTTCTGACAAGTATTCAAGGTGCGTTTACAAGTAAGCAAGATGTGAGTTTTGGTCACGATGAGGTGGCTGCGTTTTGGAATAAAATTTCTATATGTTCGTTTTCGGGATCGAATGTGGCTTCGGATATTCGGGATCACGTGCTTCGGTTTATTCACCGGGTTTTGGTGAATACGCTGATTGGTCGTGGTTCGGGCGATAATAAAGTAAATTGGTTGGATATCTTTTGCTTGTTGGCGATGGTGGATCAGGTTCCGATTAATTATGCGAGTCTTTTGGCGTGCTCGTTTCATTGGACGAGACATGGGGGAACCAAAAATATGTCAAAGCTAGATATGGGCCCATACATTACACTTATTGCTAAAAATTTGGGTGTGCTTGATAGGTTTAAACTGACATATATGTGATTGGAGCCCATAAGAGAGTTTTTGGGAGTTAAGAATTTGAGAAAAGTGGATATTTTGAAGGGGACTGACCCATTAGCGTGGGAGGATGTTAAGATGGGCCCACAGATTCATCCACCATCGAGCACCGCGGCTGCTTCGGCTATAAGAGCCGGCTTACCGACACGTCACCAGAGGCCACTTCACAGATCCGAGAGACCGGGTGTTTAGTTCCCGGTCAGTGAGCCTCGCCCCGAGAGTATTACTATGGACTCATTGTTTGACCGGGTGGAGTCCGGTTTTGATCAGATTAGGAGGTATGTGACCGAGCAATGGGATGAGCTGAGACAGATGATGCAAGAACAGTAGAGGATGATAGAGGCGAATCAGAGAAGGCAAGATGAGAACATGAGATATATGATGACTGATTTGAGGATTGGGTTGCCTGCGTCTCTCCGACAGCCGGATGTTGCGGGTCCGAGCGGGTCGAGCGCTCCCGGTGGTGCGGGGTTTGGTCATGGGGTACCTTTTTATGAGCCGGGTCATCCGGAATTTGATAATGTTATGCCATACCCTTATTATGAGCAGGAGTCGGATGAGGAAGAAGAGGACGAGGATTGATCTTGAGTTGGCGAGCGAGCATGGGATTTTATGTCTTTGTTTCCGTTTTTATTTTATTTTATGATTTTTTTTTATTTTTTAGTTGGTTTGTACGAATATTATTTTAGACTATTTGGTTGGGTTGGCGGGTTGGAAGTTGGTGGATGTTGAAAACCTTATAAGTAACCTTTATTTTTTAGATGTTATGTTTGATGCTACTTAGGTTTGTCGAGAGGAGTGGTCGTGTCCGTTCAGAGAGAGAGAGAATGAGTTACCAATTCTTGTTGAGCGGTCGGTGAGAAGAGCACCCATGGAAATAGACTGGCACATTGACAGTCTCGCATATAACCACCTAAGTCTTTTCCATTGTACTTTGTTTTTGTGTTTTTATTTTTTTAATTTTTTAGGTTTTTGTTTTATCTTTTTAGCTTTCTGTTTTTTTTGTTTTTATAATTTTCAGCTTTTGTTTTTATTTTTTTCGAGTCGTGTTTCCCGTGCCCGCATTGAGGACAATGCAAAATTTAAGTGTGGGGATGGGACACAAGTATTTCAACTAATTTTAGTTTTGTTTACGTTTTTTGTACTTGAGTTTGATTTAAAAAAATAAAAAATAATAAAAAATGTTTTTAAAATGTCCCTTGAGTCTAGTTTTCGTTGCGTGAAAGTGGGAGATGATGATATTTATCAGAAATTGGTTTTTCAAACTACTAATAATATGAGATAAATAAAAGAAAACACACTTAACTTGGGATGTGTCGGTAGGCTCAGCTTTAAAAATGAAAGGGCAAATTTGATAAAATGGTTCGGAAATCTCTTGTGGGTAAAGCATTTTGTCCGTAGAAAATAAGTAATGAAAGGTCGGGCCATACTCAAGCCTCAAATTCTTCATATGAAAAGTGGAAATATCATAAATTTTGAAAAGTTTAAAAAATTGAATACGTTATCATATGATGCTTGGGTAGGTTTAACGTTAGAGTATGCCGTGTAGCATGTGATATAAATCTTAACTGCTAGTTTTAGTGTTTTACACTTCATTGGCGTATGGTTTTATAACCTTAAATCTTGTATTGTTGGGATGCCCCAGGTCCGGAGACCATGGGTCTGTATGCCGACTACTCATTTAAGCTAACTTATTAACCTCTTTTGCACCCACCACCATAATCTAGGGACCTGGTTGCAAATTCTATTCAAATGTTTTTCCCTCTTCCTTCCTGCCGACACCATATCCCCCCTTCAATTTTGAACTTGTTAACGCGTGATTGACATTGCCAGATCCTTTGCTTACCATAATCCGATCCTACTGACACCCTAAACATGGGAATTGGCAATCAATTGACAACTAATGAATCTCAACCAACCGCGACCAAAATCTTCCCTAAACCACTATAAATACGTGACCATATTTCGATTAAACTTGCCCACACATCCCTCACTACCTCATAACTATAAACCCTAACTCAATTCCAGCATTTGAAGCCGTCCAGACCCTCATCAATCTCAAACTTGAGTCGCAAACCCTAGTTCGTCGATCTCCCTTAATCCATCATCAATTTCGGTAATTAATTTATGTAGTTAGGTCGTTTTTAGTCAATAATTGATAACCATAACTCAATTTGATTCAACAATAAACAATTAAACAGATTTAAGTTCTAGGGTTTTGATTTGGGGAGGAACTTAAACTGCGCATAATGTATTTATATATGCGGTTTCCTTGATTTATCAAACTAATGCGCTGGCCTGATGGCCAGCGTGTGTTTTCTAAAGTTTTAAACCGGCCTGGGGCGCGGGATCGAATCCCCCAGGCTCGGTTTTGATTTTTTTAATTGTTATTATTATTATTTTTGGTTACTTTTAATTAAATATTTTGATTACAATACATTTATGTATACTCAAATACGCATTTCCTTTAAAAAACGAACTCCGAATTTAATGTTTCGTGTATTTGGACTTTTATTAACCTTGTAATATACATATATATGTATATATATATATATGTCATACATATAACAAATATAATAACAATAATTTCTTTTCTTTTTACTAATAGCTTAAATGAGAAACTAAATTATCTCGTATCTTTCTGTTAATATATATTGTATATAATATTTATTTTATCTATATTAGAATCAACAACAACAACAACAATAATAATAATAATAAACTAATAATGATAACTATAATATGGATAATTAAATTAATTATTTACAAACTTTACTTAAGACTCATCAAACCCAAAATCCGTTAGAAGTCTTATTACATTTTCGTTTATAATTAGGAACGTTTGTTGTTGTATCTAGAGGAGTTTGACCGTTGTCATCCTAGTTCTTTTTATTATCTCATCATCACTTGATCCACTTGTTAATGTAAGTAAATTCACATCCTCCTTTTTACTGTTTTACATTATTGGGGGCGTTATGCGTTCGCAATCAAATTTATTATAGATTTTCACTACGATTCCAATATATGCGTATATTGAAATTGCTCGATTAGTTGATATGTGTGAATGTGACTATGTGTTTACTTTTTTTATGGTGGTTGGTATCGCATCCTCATTGTCATCCTCAATAGTATGATCATACGCCATCAAAATAACTCGTTATCAATATGATTCGAGTGAAAAGACAACTTTTACTTATTGTTATTCTAGTCGTAGTGATTTACAATTACCGCATGGAATTGTCTTTTTAAATATTATATATACACAAAATTGTGATTTACTTGCTCAACTTTATGTTAACAAATATATATATTTTCACGCATGATGCAGGTAGCTTTATTGGATGAATCGTGTATTAAAGCTTAGTGATACCTTAGGTTGCTATGATGAATGAAGAATACATTTATTTTAAGTTATTTATGATTTGAATATTTATTTGTTACTATATTTTTGAAACAATGTTTGTGCTTTTGAAATTTGATATATGAATGAATAATTTAGATATTGACACGTGTATTTTACTTAGTGTCTTCTGAGCTATGATACAATATTGTCGCGCCCTGGCATGTTCCGCCGTAGGTTAGGGCATGACAGATTATGGGGATACGTTTAGCCCGGTTGTTAAACCGACGATTATTTTAACCGTCTTGACATTGGCTCTTTCACAGTCTTGGTCGGTTCATCAATTAGATGTGACAAATGCATTCTTACATGAAAAATTAATTGAGACAGTATACATTAACCAACGCATGGATTTTCTTAACAAAACATTCCTTAACCACGTTTGTCTGCTAAAAAATCTCTATACGGTCTTAAGCATGCACTAAGGGCTTGGTACCAATGATTTATAGATTATATTCTCACCTTGGAATTTATTCAAAGAAAGTGTGACAAATCCTTATTCACGTTCCACTATAATTATACCACAACATATATCCTCCTATACGTGGATGACATTCTTCTTATTACATCTACTAATACACTTCGAGAACATCAAATGACTAGTCTCACATCTGAATTCACAATGAAAGATCTTGGGCCACTTCATTAATTTTTGGGTATAAACGTCTCATGAACGAGAGACTATGTTATCGTCACAACAAGCAAATGCTATATATGGAATATATCAAACGTGTTGGCATGCAATCATGTTAGTCCACTGATATCTTGGTTGACACTAGGGGTGTTCAAGGTCCGATTTTCGCGGTTTTTATGTCAAACCGCGAACCAAACCGTTAGTAACCGTTTTTTATTTTCGTAAACCAAAACCAAACAGTTGAGCTTTTAAACCGAACCAAAACAAACTGTTTGTAACGGTTTGGTTCCGGTTTGGTTTCACGGTTTGGGCTTATCGAGGTTTTATATTAAGGTTGTTTTTGTTTTTGCTTCAAACATCTGCAAGAGGCTTATGTCTGTGGGCACGCAGACATAAGTCTTTGAAGACAATTTGATTTAAAATAAAAAAAGATCTGAAATCAGTTTTATGGTCTTAAAAATAAGCTAATATTCACCATCTTCACACTTCTTCACACCTCTTAACATCCTACCAACATCCAATGTCCAACACCACCACCACCCACCATGCGCCACCACCACCACCACCCACCGTCCGCCGCCACCACCACCACCCACCATCTGCCACCATCATCGTCAACCACCATCCCCCACCACCCACCGTCCGCCACCACCACCACCCGCCACCACCACCACCCATACCATCCATCACCACCACCCACCGTCGGACACAACCACCATCCACCACCACCCACCGTCTGCCACAACCACAGTCTCTCACCCACCACCACCGTTCATCACCACCACCACCCATTGTCGGCCACCATCACTATCCACTACCAGCTTCCACCACCCACCACAACTATCGATCACCACCACCGTTCACTGTCTACCACCAATCGTCCACCACCACCCACTTCCATAGTTCGTACACCACCACCCACTTCCATAGTTTGTACACCACCAACAATTATGTTAACAGTTTACAAATGTTAAATGACTTCTATCTACTGTGATATATATGACATGTAACTAATTTCAGCTTATCCAGACCATATCCAGTTTATAAAAAACAAACAATATTATATTTTCAGATTGCAGACATTCAGACCACATATTCAGTTAAAGACATAAAATCAGATGAAATCAAATTGCTGACAATTTTGATATTAAAAAAACAAACAACACCTACATGTCCAAAATAGTTTTTGATATATTATTGGTATAGCTCTCAATAATTTATGGAATTTAAAAAAAAAACAATTTTTTTCTCATTTAAAAAATTGAATGATGGATTAAACTTTCCTGAGTTTTAGACTTGTGTTTAGCCCACTCTATTTCTTTTACTTACTTTCAATATTAAGAAATGTATAATTTATATACATATATATAATATATAATATAAAATACTTATATATATATACAAACCTATGGTTCGGTTCAGTTTTATACGGTAGGTTTCGGTACAAACCATAAACCAAACTGTTCGCTACGGTTTGAAAATTTTCAAACCTACCGACTGAAAGTTAAGAAAGAAAACCAACCGTGAAACTAAACTGATGACCGGTTTGGACGGTTTCGCGGTTTCGAACCGAAGCGTGAACACCTCTAGTTGACACTAATCCTAAGCTCGATGCTAACGCCGATGACCTTTTTCATGACCCAACACTATATAAAAGTCTCGCCAGCAAAGTACAATATTTAACATTTACCCACCTTGATATTACATATGTTGTACAACAAATTTTCATGCACATGCATGCCCCTCGTACTGACCATTGGTAGTTTACACGGACGCCTACATGGCTAATACATTGACACCCGTCGATCCACCTCTGGCTATTGTGTATACCTTGGTAACAATCTCATATCCTAGTCTTCTAAGCGATAACCTAAAATTCCCAGGTCTAGCACTGAAGCTGAATATCACGGAGTCGCTAATGTCTTGGTTGAAATTTGTTGGCTACACAAACTGCTTTTGGAATTAGGCCAACCGTTTTCATGCACCACACTTGTATATTGTGACAATTGCCATTTACCTCTCGGATTATCCTATTAAATACACACGTAAAGCACATTGAACTCAACATTCATTTTGTGCGTGATCATGTTCAATGGGGCGTGTGTTGATTCTTCACATGCTTAGTCGCAATTAAATCACACATATCTTAACCAAAGGCTTTCCGCGTACATTATTTAAACATTTTCAGCCTAGTCTCATCATCCGGTCACCTCTCGCTTCAACTGCGAGGATATAATAGGAATAATTTCATTATTGGTAGAATGGTGATTCAGTAATAGTAATATCTGATAAGTATAATCCCGATTCATTAAAGATAAACCAATGGGTGACTATGTCGATCTAAAGGGGAGGATAAGGAAGAGATCAAATCTATCTATTGTTCAAGTTTTTATTTAAGTTTATGTTTATCGTTTTTTTAATTTATTTCTTAGTTCTAGTCAAGTTATATTTGCTAGGTTTATAAATACTATCGTTTATTTCTAGTTTGTATTCAGAGTTTAAATTTAATAAAGAAGTTCTTTGTTACTCTTTTATCCCATGTAATTTGCATCAAGGCTTGCAAAACTTTTGGGTACATATTATACACTGTTCCAAGCAGGTTCTAAATTCTATTTCATTGATTGCCAAACTATCTTGTACTTACTTAGCGAGATTCTATGTAGTTATATATTCTACATGTTAATGTTAATGAGAATGGAGGCAATGGATTGTGCCATACGATTGTTTACATAGGGACGCAATTAGAACATAAGAAAAAGGCTTAAAACTTTTTTCAATAGGTTTTTAAATGGTAAACAAAGGAACTCAACCGATACCAACCGAAAACCTCAAAAATTCAACAAGTTCATTATTAATGAAATGAACGCAAGTGTTCTGGCCCTAAAACCAAATGAACACAATTTATTAATTATAGAAAGAAATCAAGATACACAATAAATAAAGAAGGTCAAGAGTTCACTTTCTAGCCACCTAATTGTATTGTCTATTAGATCTACTTGTAAAATTAGTACACACCAAATATGAAACTCGAACAGTAGATTATCTTTTTTATTATTCTACCAGCCACCGATTCAGCAAGCACTTGCGGTGTGGAAAGATGGATCTGGTTTTGCTGACTTGGTTCTTTCTCTCTTTGATAACGTGGGGGGAGCACTTTTTCTAAAAGAGAGGTCGGAGGGGAGGAGGGTTCTGAAAACAGCCTTAATATTAAACAATGTCTCAGGAAAGTCAGGGATGGTCATTTCACAGCTGCAGTCAAGGTATTATGCTCAAGTGGGGTTGCCCCTCTCGGAGATTCAACCATGAAAGCCCTCATTGATAAACACCCAGTGGTGCCGCCTCCGTCCTTGCCTTCTAGCTTTGTCGTCCTGCCTACTCTCTCTGTGGATGGGGACTGTGTGCTTAGATGTATCCGATCATTTCCTAAAGGGACCTCATGCGGGAGAGACGGGATGCGGGCGCAACACTTGTTGGACGCTCTTAGTGGTGAGGGATCAGTGACTTCCATGGGTCTGCTCTCAGCCATCACTGAAGTCGTCAACTTATGGCTAGGGGTTCTGTGCCCCAAGGTGCTCGCTGAGTTTATTGCTTCGGCCCCCTTACCCCTTTATTAAAGCCGGATAATGGAATTCGGCCCATTGCTGTGGGGGCTATCTGGCGTAGGTTGGTTTCTAAAGTGGCTATGAAGATGGTTGGGAAGGAAATGACTCAGTATTTAGGGGACTTTCAGTTTGGGGTGGGGACCCCTAATGGGGCAGAGGCGGTGCTTCACAGCGCGAACCGGTTTCTTAACTCCTTTCACGCGGACGGCTCTTTAGCTATGTTTACCGTGGACTTCTCCAACGCCTTCAATACGGTCGACCGCACAGCCCTTCTCCGAGAGGTTCATCATCATTGCCCGTCTATCTATCTATGGGTCCAGTTCCTTTATGCCCAGCCGGCTAGGTTGTACGTTGATGATGACTGTATAGGGGCTACTACTGGGGTCAGCAGGGAGACCCCCTTGGGCCCTTCCTCTTTGCCTTAGCATTACACCCTCTTGTTCTCTGGGTACAAAATGACTGTAACCTCCCATTTCATGCTTGGTACTTGGATGATGGGACTATTATTGGTGGTGCCAACGAAGTCGCTAAAGCCCTAGACATTATCAACTCGGAAGGGCCATCATTGGGGCTGCAACTTAATATTAAGAAAACCGAGGTTTTTTGGCCAACGTGTAATGGGGTGAAAGTCAAAGATGGGCTCTTCCCTAGTGGGATTGGTAGACCAGAGAGAGGGGTAAAGCTCCTTGGAGGGGCTGTTAGTCGAGATCCCTACTTTATTAAGGAGTTGGCGAGGGGGAGAGCATCTCGTGCGGTTGATCTTATGAAACTCTTACCTTGCCTTAGGGATCCCCAGAGCGAACTCCTTCTGCTTAGGTCTTGCATGGGGGTTGCTAAGTTGCTTTTTGGGTTACGAACATGTCACCCCATATGATGGATGATGCGGTATCCTGTTTTGATAAGGGGCTACGAGAAGCCATCGAAGACATAGTTGTATGTGGAGGCCCGTTCTTTGGTGATCTTCAGCGGCGACTTGCATCTTTACCGATGCGCTTAGGGGGTTTAGGCCTTCTTTCGGCTCATGATGTTGGGGTTTACGCTTTTGTAGCGTCGAGGGCTCAGTCTTGAAAGCTACAGAATCACATCTTAAGGAATAGCGGAGTTGTCGACCTGGACCCAGACTACGTGCAGGCCCTGGAACGCCTAAATGGCGCTCTCCCAGACTTTGACATTGGCGGTTTCTCTAATATGGACACCTCCCCACCAAAGCCTCAAAAAACTTTGGCGATTGCCCTTTTTGGAAAAATCGCTCAGAGCCTGGGAGAAGTTTTTGGATTGTCCTCCCGACAGAAGGCGGTTTTTGAATGTTTACAAGGTCCTCATGCCCAAGATTTTCTGACCGTTATCCCGATTGATGGCTTGGGCCAAAGCATGTCTGCGGTCGAGTATATGGCCATTCTTAAGTACCGTTTGATGGTCCCAATGTACCCAGAAGACGAAACATGTCCGATCTGCCGTAAGGCCTGCCTGGATAAATTCGGAGAGCATGCGGTTCATTGCAAGGAGATGCCTGGGTTCAAATACTGACATGATTGGGTGCGGGACGTTCTTTGGGACATCTTAAGGCGAGCTGGGATATCAGCTAAAAAGGAAGCCCCCGTAAACTTCCTTACAGACCCCACGGAAGGGAGATCCACTCCATGACCGGCAGATTTGCTCGTCTTTGGTTGGGCCGGGGGAAAACACGCTTGTGTTGACCTCACAGGGGTATCTCCCTTAGCTGGTTTGAGGATAATGGGTTTGTAGCTGGGCAAGCAATGAAAAGGGCTGAAATGAAGAAGGTGGAGAAACATGCTAAAGCCTGCGAAGAGAACCAACATGTTTTTGTCCCTCTGGCTTTTGATACATTTGGCTCCTTGGCACCGGAAGCTATCATTTTTCTAACCAGGGTCCAACAGGTTGTGCATAGCAATGTGTCGACTCCATAGGGGCAGGGGTATGTCTTTAGCAGGTTAGGGTTTGCAATTCAGAAAGGGGTTGCGGCGCAGCTTGTTGCCCGCCTACCTGCTATATTGATGTAATATCTATGTTTCTACATATTGGAACCCAATTTTTGACACATCTAAATAAAGAAAATTGATATGTTTATTTAAAAAAAAAAAAACACATATATATATTTAAAATAAAGTTCTCTAGAGCAGCCTTACACATGATACGCACCGCAATTTTTTTCTTAGTTTCACATTTGTCGTGGAACCTGAAAAGGTATTTAAGTAAACGACTACGTACCCCACAACTTTTAGAATACAAATCTATATTTTAATTGAAAAACTAAAGTTTGAATCATGTTTGATGCAACTCGTTTACATATTTAACATAAGCAATGTTTTGCAGCCTTGATTTATATTTGTAAATTGAAAGTCCATTACTCGATCTGACGTTAGTCAGTAGTTAAAATTTAGATCAAAGAGCATTTGACCTAAATGTATCCGGTGGTGTAATAGGTGGTTCCGCTCATTGTAGCTTCATGGCTCAAATCATACATGTAACATGTTAGATATATTTAGAAGTATATTTTAGTTAACTTTTAATATATTTAAAGTCTATTTCTCATTGGCTTTTAATAAATAAAATACTTGATTTAACATGAAAATTAACCAAAAAGTTATTAATTAGTGGTACCACATATGATCATATCGTTACTAAATTTATGGTGGTTACCTGAAATGTTAATCTCCATTTGAGAGAATCTTATAAATAATCGTCATTGTATTTAACTTTTAATATATAAAAAGAAAGACATTTTATTGAGCGAACAACGAATGATATTATTAAAATCGGAAACAAAACGGTACAACAAACAAAACAGTAGAGACCGATGCTCTGAACGCTTCACAACTTTTTTCAATTAGGGAATAGAGCAAATGTACCAATCACGTGGTTCCGTAGCGTCCTCCCTCCAATTCCCTGTTCACTCCCCTTCAATTTCTTCGTTGACAAGAATATGCGAATTGGGGGCAGACCTTTCTACCACACGAAGTTCAAACCTCGCCGAAGAGGAATTGAAAACCGGGTAAAAAGCCCCTTGCAAGTGTAGGTGAAAGCGGTGGGTTGTACGTTAGAGGTTTGATTTCTGGCCCATGTGTTCGCTTTGAAATATGAGCTTTAAGGGGGATTCAAACTTGAGTAATAGAAACGGCACGCGTGAGAGAAACACCGCAGCCTTTGCCATAGACGCCTTTTGGGGAAAAAGAAAAGGGGGGGGGGGGGGGGTTGTTGGGTGTTGTTTAAGTAATCTTTAAATTTTCCTTACCATGCAAATTGGAAAAAATCTTAATTTTGTTTGAACGACAATAACTTTTTTTTTTAATAACTATCTAGTACTTTAAACGTGTGTTAAATTACATTAAAAAAATATATATGTATAATCCATAAGTGTGCTTATCCATTCACGCATTTTGTACACACATTGCCCACAGACTTCACTTCAAAAACCTTTGAAAAGTCAAACATCTTCCTTCCTTTTGACCACATCTAACCTTTTTTTTAATATTCTTAACATAGAAAACATGACCGCCAAACTTTGTATAAATTCAGAATCATCAAACTTCCTAATCATCATTTACAACTTCACCAAAAGTTCAAATACTATCCTCATTCAAGATTCAAAACACAACCCAAATTTAGATTCTGTATTAAATTCCTATATATAATGAGTGCTTCTGATCAAAAGGATATAGAGATTCCTTCCTTTTTTGTATGCCCAATTTCTCTTGATATGATGAAAGACCCTGTAACACTTTCTACTGGGATCACATATGATCGCGAATCCATCGAGAAATGGCTGTCCAACAAAAAGAACAACACTTGCCCCATAACCAAACAATCCCTTACCGATATAGAGCTCATCCCGAACCACACCCTTCGTAGATTAATCCAATCTTGGTGCACAATTAACGCCCCGTTCGGCTTTGAAAGATTTCCCACTCCACGACTTCCAATATCCAAATCACAAATATTAAAGCTTCTACATGATTCAAAGTCTCCACAATTGCAGATGAAGTGTTTAAAAAGACTTAAAACAATCGTGTTGGAGAGTGATATGAATAAACGCTCAGTCGAAGCAGTTGGAGCAGCTGAATACCTAGCTAATTGTATTATTAAAAACCCTAGTAGTGATGTGGCGTCATCATCTTCAGCAGAAGATGAAGCTGTGAGCATTCTTTACCACCTTCGTTTATCCCAAACTGGTCTCAAGGCGTTGTTTGGAAAGAACGGTGAGTTTGTTGAAGCGTTGACTAGCGTAATGCAACGCTCCGCCAATGACGAATCACGCACTAACGCGGTCTTATTGCTCTGGTCGATGATGGAGGTGGCGGAGCCCTTTCAAACGATGTCACTAAAGCCTCACTTCTTCATCGAGCTTACGCACATCCTGGTCGACAAAATTTCCCCAAAAGCGACGAAAGCAGCATTGAAAATATTAATAGGAGTTTGCCAAGTTGGGAGGAATAGGGTAAAGACGGTGGTATCCGGAGCAGTTTCGGTATTGGTGGACATCCTTTTAGACAATAATGACAAGAGGATAATAGAGACGGTGTTAATGCTGTTACACCAGCTTTGTTTGTGTGCACACGGCCGTGCAGAACTGCTTAAAC
This sequence comes from Bidens hawaiensis, assembly GCF_021521415.1. Classification (NCBI taxonomy): domain Eukaryota; kingdom Viridiplantae; phylum Streptophyta; class Magnoliopsida; order Asterales; family Asteraceae; genus Bidens; species Bidens hawaiensis. Next base: position 562,717 of record NW_027491042.1, read on the forward strand.
ATGGTGCGGGTTTAGCTGTTGTCTCCAAGAAAATCTTTCGCGTTTCACCAGTGGCAAGCGAGATGGCGGTAAAGATACTTCATTCGGTGGCAAAGTTTTCCGGGAATGCGAGTGTCTTACAAGAGATGTTGCAGGTGGGGGTGATGGGGAAGCTATGCTTTCTGTTACAGGTAGATTATTGTGGGAGTAAGACTAGTGAGATAGCCATGGAGATTTTAAAGTTGCATTCTAGAGTTTGGAAAAATTCTTCTTGTATACCATACAATTTGGTCTCTTTTTATCCATCCTAGCTGTACTTAACAATCAAGTAGTTCAAGTGTACAACGTTTTTTGTTTTAAGTTTTAAATTTATACCGTCTTTTCTAATTTAAACATGGTTAAAGATCCTATTTTGCATCATGGAGAAAGAAAGAAGATTAGTTTTGTATTCTTCGTGTGCAGTTAGATCCCCTAGTAATTGATATATGTTCTCGAAATTTAGAATGCATTTTTGTTTTTAAAACGGTTGTGTTTCTATGGTTTGTCCCTCAAATTGGATGTAAAAAGGATTCCCAATTTATCTTCTGTCAAATATATATAAGGTTAGCTATATATACTGCCGTTCATAAAAGAATATAACGTGGTAATTAATTAGCTATGCCAATTATGTGAAATTATATCAAAATGAATATAACTCAACAATTCAAATGTATAACTGAGCATCCAAAAAACAATGCATAGTGTTGGAATATTTGGATCAAAGAACACGAATTTTGTGAGAACTTCTCATAACTCTTTGCATATTATTAAGAACTAAAACCACACATTACAGTTAACCCTAGACCATTTATTTATACTAATCAATACTTGAAAAACAAGTAACTCAAATCTAATCCTAATAATGCTCAAACTCAAATATACTAATTAAAATAACCCAAACTTTTCACTTAACCCATCAACTTTATTTTAAGTTTGTTTCAGGATTAACTTCTAATATTCCCTCTTAATCGTGAAATCGACTTCTTAATCTTCACTGCAATACCGGATCTCCACGAGCTTTGCCTCTTCCTCTTCTGGTTGTCGGCTAGTGCATTCATATGCAAAAGACCAAACTCTCCACATCGATAACATTGAACCCATGACTTGTCTCGTCCTTCTTTTGATTCCCTTTGGTCATTACTTGAACTTGAACCTGGTCGATTATCACGAACCCTTCCTCTTCCCCAACTTCGACCTCTACAATCACGGTTAACCCATCTACGACCTTCACGGCCTTGTTGATGATGATCACTATCGTTTCTTGGTTTTCATTGTTCACCATCAAGTGTGAACAATAACTTATTTTGTGTATCTTCAATTTCATCTTGGGATTTTACCCGATATTCTCTTTCAACCGGCCAACAACTTCTTCAAACGACATATTCTCTATCTCCGGGTATTGCTCAGTTGAAGCAACAATTGGCAAATGTTTCTTTGACATGAAATTCAAAATTTTTTTCACCAGAATCTCGTCCTCAAGTGAAGATCCAAGGCTTGAGTACTTTGATTGTAACCCGCTTAACTTACCCGCAAACTCATCAATAGTTTCGGTCTCTCTCATCTTGAACACCTCCATCTCGCTTCGAAGTGTTTGCTGGCGAGCATTTTGAACCCTCTCGCCTCCCAAATATCCTTATGCTTTGATACTTGAAGTACAACTTTCCGGTATCGATTAATAAATTAACGCCTTCTCCATAAACTTTTCTCTTTCCTCTATTGTGCCTCCATTCACTGGATCTATGGCCTCTTGCAAACCATGAGCAACCAAAATTTTCGCCATCATAATCGACCAAGCGGTATAGTTAGTCAATGTCAATTTCGGGCATTGCAACGCCACGCAGCTCGTTTGTTTGATTGGTACAATCGCTTTGCCATCATCGCCTTCTGCCATGTTTTCCTTGATTCCATCGGTTCCGCTTCACAAGGTTCCTCCTTGATGCACTCTTCACACAGAATAATTGGATCAAGAACACGAATTTTGTTAGAACTCCTCACGACTCTATCACCATTATTAAGAACTAAAAACCACACATTATAATTAACCCTCGACCCTCAGTTTATACTAATCAAAATTTTATAAACAAGTAACCCAAATCTAAACCTATTAAAACTCAAACTCAAATATAACTAATTAAAATAACCCAAACTTTTCACTTAACCCCTTCAAATTTATTTTAAGTTTGTTTCAGGATTAACTTCTAATATAGAGAACGTAAATATAACGAAATCACGCTATGGGGACGTGTATCTTAGTTGGCGAGATGCTAGGAAGATTCTAACTAAGAGCATCTAAGTCGAGAAAGCCATACAAACCACCACATCATCATTACTTCATATTCCATATTTTTCTTAAAACCCTTACTTTTTTTACAACAATAAAGCATTCACAAACCATATTAAAAAAACATTAAAACTACACATACAATGAGAGAGAGAGAGAGAGAGAGAGAGAGAGAGAGAGAGAGAGCACCATGTTGTCCACCACAAGTTTGTAGATGAGGATTTCACACACTAAACTCGAGTACTCCACAACAATGAAATTTGTAACCTCTAGTTTGTTATTTTATATATTTAGACATTGGGATTTGAAGCTTGTTGTGGATTCTTTAACTAATAATCTAAAGCATCAAGAATGATTAACAAAGTAGTGATTTGATTTTTATATATAAAATACATAAAATAGTAGTGTTTACATCGATTTGAAATAAGAAAATTATAACTCGTGCCCCATGTTATTCACATAATCCCCCTTTTAACCCTCTCGTATAACTATATGGGTTAAATTATACTACAAAGGATGACAAAAATAAAATGGATGAGCATGATTTGTGGCCTAATAAAAAACCCCTTAAAAATAATAAAATAGTAAAAAATCATAACTCGAAATATAAATTAAAAAAATGAGTAAAAAATACAAAAATGTTTCCAACGTGTTCATTGTTCAAGAAAAAAGAGAAAACCAAAAATAACAACACAGCGTTAAGGAAAATAGATCATTGTGTCTTTTTATTTATCATTGTGTTTGTGTTTATTTTCGTCATTAATTATGAATTTTTACCTTGACATTATGTTTTTTTTATTCTTGACATTATATCTTTTTTCTTGATATTGTGTTATATCACTAAAAGAAATTCTAGTTTTAGCGACGACTCCTTTAGCGGCGACATGAAGCTTTAGCGACGACATTGTCAGGTGTCGTCGCTAATTCCTCTTGTCGTCGCTAAAGGAGTCGTCACAAAAAGTCCCAATTCTTGTGAATCTACAATATTAATTTGTGACCCTTGATAAAAAAGAGATCTAACGGATGAAACTCGTTGCCATAAGTTAAAATCCTTATATTTGACCTTATCTTCCATCTCCATCTTCTAAACCCTACACCCATCTTCAACCTTGAAATCTTCCATCTCCATCTTCACTTTCTTCCTCTAAATCCAAATTTAAAACCATCAATCTGCAACAATCGACCGGTTGTTCCTTCACTGTCGCATCTTCAACATCCTCCGGCACGACCATCCACCTCCACTCCATATTCAACCTCCTTCTGCTACAACAATGGCACCATCTTCAAACACCACCTCATGTGACAACACCTACAACTTCAGCTCCGACACCACCGGCAACCACCATGGCAAATCCTGCAACTTCAGATATGGCCACCATTGTCAACAACCATGGCAACGCCTGCAACTGTATCTCCGGCCACCACAACTAGTTCATGTCTTTTGTAATTTGATGTATAAATTATGTAGTGCTTGTTTAGCTAGAGTTCTGGTGACTTGTACATCCCGTGTTTCTTGAAAATTTGTATATTTTTACCCATTTTTATAAGAAATTAAACGTGTTGTTGTTTCATTTCCAATTAAAGTTCTCGTTTAAGTTAATCGTGTAGTGTTTGTTTAAAAAGTTTACTAATCCATCACCAAAAGGTTTTCCGGTGAAATCTCCGCGTAGCCATTAGCGGCGACGGGTTTGGTAGTAGCGGCGGCGATTTTGGTATCAACGGCGAAGAACTAGCGGCGACATGTGCCGCTAAAAGTAATAGCGGCAACTTTTGGGCTTTGTCGCCGCTAAAACTGAAATTTCTTATAGTGTATTACTTAAAATTGTGTTATATTTTGTTTGACATTGTGTTATATTTTGCAATCTATTGCCTTTTTTTTATCATTGTGTTTTTTTTTGTTTGTTTTCATTATTATGTCTATTTTATCGACATTGTATCTTTTTTTTTTGTTTTTTTATAAAGTAGAAGGCGGGGACACATTTTAGTTTTTTTTCGCGCTTTTATTTTTATTTTGAGTTATGATTTTTTTATTACTTTTATTGAATTTCTTTAAGGTGTTTTAGTCCTCAAATCATTCTCACGTTTTTTCCTTTTTGTCTCCATTTGTATTTTAACATTTATAACTGCTTATACTTTATAACAACCCTTTAAAAAGTTTAAGGAACCTACATTTAGCACCTATAGACTAAGTGAATTAATCAAGCGCCTCAATCCCTATACTACCAATTTAACATATATTGATACTATGCAATACATATTTAACAATCAGCACTGTATTGCATAGTCAAATCCGAAACTCACTCAACGCCTTCACTAAGCTCAAACATTTTGAAACTTTTGAACCTTGTAACACCTTTGTATCGCCTTCACTATCTAGCTTGAATATGTTTTGAATTAATGATATCCAAGAGAGATGTGGCCTTACATTAGTATACTTTGAACATTCCTGATTTTAGACATATACAAGTACACTTTGAATCACTTAAGGACACAACACTACCATTAATCTTAACTTCAGCTTTGAAACAAAACCTTTTAGCCATATAGGTTCCTTTACTTCTTGGGTCAAGGCTTACACTAAGCCTATTTCTTATGCTGTAAATCAAGCTAGTATATTTCTTCATGTTCCCATTTTAGCACATTTTAGTTGGTTAAATGCATTCTCCGATATGCTAAAGGCAACCATATATATTCTATTGTCTATGTAGGTCCTATCAATAGGATCAAACAACTAGTTCTTAATTCAATCGCAACTACAAGCTAGCGGAAATCACCTGTAACCAACCGAGATCTTGTTTATGGTTTGGTTATTACCCAAAGTGGAAAGAAAGAAGATAAGGTAAAGAGAACAATGTTGAAAGTTGGTAAGATTTGAAAAAAGGTTATGGAATGCATGTTCATGCTTCACTATTTATAGTGAAACCATGTCATGCTTTCTATACATTATAACGGCCCAATGGGCTAAACTTTACAAGGCCTCGGGCCCAAACATTATAATATACATGTGAAAACTAACAGAATACATCGTGATATAACTGAACAAATACAAACAAAACAAATGGGCTATACAATATCTCTCTAATCTTTTAGTATGTGTTGTAGCTTCCATCTTTAATTCGTCTCGTACTCGAAGGGCGAATCATAGTCAAATAGTTGGTTGTCAACATCGTGGCGAACAAAATTGTTGAACTTTCCAACTATTTCATTTGTGTTTTTCTTCCCATGATCTTCAAGAGTACGTATATACGAGACTTGTATAGCTTCAACAAGTCTTCCTTGCTGAGACCCATCAACTCGTGCTCGTCAAATACACGAAGAGGATGCAAGGACTGGCAACGTATGCCTGCTTCACCAGTATTATTATCAAACTCCCAACAGAGAAAATCATGAAGCATGTTGAGCGGAAAGGTTCTCCATGATAAAGAAGCCTCCTTTCTTTAGGAATATTGTATCTCCATACCTTTCTTCTCTTTCTAGTAGTTGGATCAATTTCGGTTGGATGCACGTAAGTTCTTCCTTTGTTGAGCTTGAAGTTTGAATAGTCAACTTTCGACTGTTTGTGAATATGTCGCTTGAACCAACCTTCCAGCTTCTTCTCAACTATTCCATCACCTGCTGCCCTTATAAAGTAATTTATATCAACTTCACGCAATGAATGCATCTCAGTGTGATGCAGGTAGGCGATGTCGCCATTTTGACGCCGTATTGCCCAAGACTCACTATCAACATGCCATTTGGTGTATATGATGAGTGAGTCATTATGGTAAGGATAGTTCCCGCCTTGCATGCTGGTAACCCTAGAATAAACGTGTCACTTTCTCTTTCTTGCCTTTGGCACATCAGCAACAACATTTGTTGGAAGAGCAACAACTGCAGTAGTCTTGGGATTTGGATCTCTGACTTCCGGTTCTGGGGTTGGGGATCAGTTGATGTAGTCATAACAGTCAGAGTCCTCCTTTTTCTCCACTTATTACGGGGTAGGACCTGCAAGAGCATCAACCTCAAAAATAGAACAAAACCCTTCATCCAAACCTACATCCATGTCCCTTATCTTCTTTATGCAATCATCATATGGAGCAGATTGTTTGCCTCCTCCACTGCCACCACCAAACCAGCACCTCAATTACCACCATCATTATTTTCACTTGAGTCGTCATCATTATCATCATCCGACTCATCATAGCTATATCTTGTTTCTTCTTCATCTTCATCCTCATCGTCATTAGTATCTTCTTCATCATTACCAGCACCAGTTTCAGCACCAACAATCGTGCCAAGCACAATCGAATCACCATTAGCTCCACTACCACCAGCACCAACACTGCTAACACCAGAACCAACACTAACACCAACACCACTACCACCAATCACAAGACCCCTCCTAGCGAAATATATTTTCTTTCTCTTATCACCTTAATTCTCGTCATTGGAATTTACCCAACTTACAAAGACGGCCTTTATTCGATCTTTCAGATCATCAATGTCTTCAACTATCATCATCATAATCTCATATGCAAAGACGTACTTAGCAACAAGGTCTTCATTGATCTTGATTTAAGCCTCATTTAAACGACTCTTTTCTTCAGTCTTAGCCTTAAACATTTCGATCTCTGACATGTCTGAATCGTCGATCCTTTTCATGGAAAACAGTCCTTGACTCCAACCTTTGAATCTCACATCTCAACCTGTCGATCTTTGAAAGCAACTGCCTCCTCAGACTTGCTTCAATATTGGAAGAGGACAACAAATCATTCTCAAGAAAAGCTATTCTTGATTCCAGTCTTATAATCTCATCATGACGTTCAACGATGGACAATGATAGAGTGGTTTACAAGTTTTGTTGACTGTCCACACACGATTGGAGAGATGCGATCAATGCCTCCTGTCTAGCTATCTTCTCCTTATCCTCAGCCATTTCCTTCTCCATCTCCGACATTTTATCCTTTTGTTTCTTCACAAAATCCAACATGAAGTTCTCCGTTCAACTCGTTTTGCATTGGATTCCTCCAGTGCAACAATCCAATCTAAGATAGGGTATGTGAACATCGGAGCCTTATTGTATTTACCATTGGACAGAGGCTTGGGGATTAGGATTTTGGTTGAGGGTGGGATTAAAGAATGGGTAGGTTGGGTTATAGTTTGGAAGGGCATGGTTATGTTTGGGTTTGGTAAGGAATATGCTGGGCTAAGGGTAGGGTTTGGGTTTGGTCAGTGGTGGGAATTAGAATGATGATGGGTAAGGACATTGGTGAGAAAATTAATGTGGATGTCCAAACGGATGTGGTCCTAAAGGGTGAGGTAAAAAAGGTTAGGTGACTTAGGTAGGGAATTTCTAGCTGGTGATGATTGTGGAAAGGTTTTGGGTAGCTCAGGGAGGTCGTGGGTATGTCTTGGTCAGGTAGGGATGAGCCTTGAATGGGTGTGCTTTGTTGTGAATGTGTCAGGTCCCCGATTTCAGCTGGATCTTACTTAATCTTGTCATAACTCACACAAATATATGTGTCGGCAAGGGAGTTAATGACGGGTTGCTATATTTAGAAAGATGACCGTTTGTTAAAGGCGGAATCAATACGGTTGCTTAATCAATATTCAAATGTAACCAACAAGTACAAGATTCACTCAAAAGATTTCCATTTATATATTGTCAATCATACAAAGTGGATAATCGATTTAGGGTTTCTTGAAGGAAGGTTTTTCCATACTAAGACCGCCGTCACACACACAATATTCTTTCTTAATTAATGTGTCTGTCTGCCTTAGGCGGCATGCCCTAAAACATTCTATTTATAGGCCTGCTACCTTAGCTGTCATTCCTTCTAGAAACCCCAAACGTAAATACATATTCAAATTACATAGTCACAAAATATTCTAAGTGTAAAACAAGTCTTCCGGGTAGGCTTTGTATCAATCTTCATTTCCCGAGTAAGCTATGTACTCTGCCATCCTTCACAACTTGGTAACATAGAAGTGTGCCCGGGATCAGTTTCCGGGTAGACTTTACTTGAAGAGTATTTTACCAAGTAAAATACTCACCGGGTAGACTTCAGTCTTCTTGACTTTGCCAGACTTTGCCAGACAAACCTTTACGAGCAACCTTGTTCTTCAATGGTCCATTCAACTTTTTGCTAAAAAATAACTTATTAGCAAAGTGTACTTGGCAGTACAGTTCCTTGCTTGAGTTGAACCTTGCCCGATATTACTTAAAGATATTCCATTAAATCATCAAGCTTTCTTGGACCTCAATTATTAATGAATACCTTGCTCGGTCTTCCAATCACTTAGCTTCATGGACTTGGTTAGCCAAAAAGCTTAATCGGGAGTGAACTTTACTTGGCTCTGAAGAACAGACTTGCTTGATAAAGTGAACCTTTCCCGGATTTACATAAACTAGTGAACCTTGCCCGACAATGCACTAATTTGCAAACCCTGCTCGGATATCCACTAAAGAAGAATTCTTGAAGATAACCTTGCCCGATAGATAAAATATCGTACCCGGCTAAGTAAAAGCTTGCTCGGAGGTCTAAGGTGTGCCTGGATCCATACTTAGCGAATTCTGAGGAGGTTTAGAAGATTCCAATCTTCCATATACTTCATTTTGGTCAAATCTTTGACTCAACAATCTCCTCCTAGATTGGAACACCTCAGCTGACCCAAAACATATCTATGGTTACTTACACTTAGTCAAAATACACATCAAATCAAAAGTCAAACTACATATTCAAATATCATAAACAAATTACATAATCAAAAGCTGTCCGAAGACATTACATCACAAATCCTATTCTATTGATCTTGTCTCTTCCTTGCATTATGAACGGCTTGTCTTCGATTGACTATTTCTGATGCAGTTTTCATTTTTAAAAATATTAAGGATTCGGTAGTGAGTATGACTTTCTGGTATAACCAAATCCCTTATATCCATTAGATCCTCAACATGCAAATAGGTCAAGTCTTCATCTTTCTTGATAATCCCTAGTACTTTTCCATCAGAGTTTCTCAGTAAGTAATGGTCATTATTTTCTTTGTACTCCACTTCAGTTATAATGCCATTTCTTTGTACTGTGTAGTTGGGGCGTATCATTCTTCTTACTAAACGTGTGCATGTGTTCATATTTGACAATGGATTCATTCATTTGATATTCATCATATAGTCTCTTTCAGCAATGTCCATTCTTTTCAATTTTTCTGTCCTTTTTGACCTGTGAAGTTGAATCATTCTCCAACTTCTCTTTTCCTTTAAGAACTTGAATCATTTGTCAGCTTCGTCTCTCAAAAACTTTGACAGATCATTCATCTGCCTTCCAGCCATCTTGTTTCTATTTCTGTAGTCATACAAATTAAGATTGGCCATCCTTTCCAGTTGTTCTTCAGTATATTCACGAAAGTCACTTCTTACAACAATTTCTCTCAATTTCCTACTTTCCGTAATCACCTTCAAGGACTCAGTAACAGAATCAAAGTAGATTTCTCTTGGAAGATCCACATCAGATTATGGTCTTATTGTTCTTTGTTGTGCAGAACTATTTGATTCACCTCTTCCCCCTTGTGGATATCTTCTTGAAATTGGAGGCCTAAAAGGAATAGACTTCATTGGTTTTCTAGGGGCCTTAAATTGAAAACTTTAATGTAGATTGCCTCTACCATTTCTGGTGGAAGGTTGGCAAGTTCAACAATGTCTTGTCCCGCTAGTTCTTTAAGATCAAGCAACATTTTTGCCATACCAGGTCTGTCTGACAATCCAGCAGGTACAAATTTTCCATCCACTAAGCTTCTAGTGTTTTTTCCTTCTCTTAGAGCTTTCTCCCACTCTGCCTTTTGAATATAGAAAAGGTTTTTTTAAATCCTCCTTTTCCAAGACATTAAAATCTGCTTCACTCATTCCCCTTTGTTTGATCATTATGTTCCTCAGAATTTTGATCATCTCTTCATTCTCCCAAGGAACAATGGGTTCATCTTCAGGTTCAGGCTTTACTTCTTGTGGGGTAGGAGTTTCACTTAATTTGACTTGTTCCTTTAATTTCTCCCTCATAGTTTGAATTCTTCTCTTATTTGCTTGAGGTTCATCAGTTGGTTCAGACTGTTTAGCGGAGCTTTCAGTTTGGACCCTCTTAAGTTTTTCTTTTCTTTTCAGTTTATTGTACTGGTCCACCACTGATTCTCTAGATAGATTCTCAACAATTTCAGGCTTCAAACCTTTCTCAAGTAGGTATCCACACATGCCTCCATACTTTCTCTTCAAAGTTTCCATCTTCTCAAGTTTCTCATTTTCTTTTACACACTTTTCAATCACTTTTTCTCTTTCACTGTTATATAGATCTTGGAGTTGGTGGAAGTTGAAATGAGACAGATCTTTCTCTGAATAATTATGCCATCTGAGATATTCTCTGAACTTCTGACTATCCCTGTTCTTTTCTTCCATCTTTTTCTTGAGGCCATCTCTCTCCTTATCAAGTCTCTTTTGCAACTGATCATCATCAAGATCAGCCAATGTTTCAAAACTTATGCCATACCTCCTCAACTTTACAACCAATGGATGATCCTTTTTAGCTTCTCTCATACTCAACTCAATGTTGGCTCTCTGCTCATCAGTCATTTCAACTTGTGGAGATTCAACATTGACAGCTTCACCTCCTTTCCCTTGATCATCATTGTTTTCATCAGAATCATCAGTTTCATCATCCTCTTCGGTTGATACATTAACTGCATCTATCTTTGGTTTATCAGAGGGTGGATGATCTAGATTTTGTTCAGTTCTAACAGGTACATCAGGAACACCTTGAACCCTTTCACCTGGTTGCAAGGTTTGTAATGGGACTGCCCTAATAGGACTAGCATCATCATCATCTGGAGTTTCAACAAAGTATTTATTCTTGTCATCCCACTTTTCTCTCTTAGAAGATCTTTCATGCTCAGTCTGCTCCGATGCCCTCTTTCTTCTCATGTAGGTCTTGGCAAACCTATTGACTTTCTCAGCAAATTCATCATGTAGTTTTGAAAGTCTTTCTCTTTTCTGTTTAAGTGTTTCATGAGGTTGAGTTATATTCACCCTATCAGACCAGCTGTCAGTTAGGTTCTTCTTCAAATCTTCTTTCACTTGCTCAGCCCATTTCTTGGCAGCCATAGAAGCAATGGACTCGCCAATTTCTTCTTCAATCATTATATCAGTATTCAAATTGGCAGGTTCAGCAGTTTCTGAGGACTTTCTTTCTTGTTGATTCTGGGATTGAAACATGCTGACCACCATAGCTAAGGAATTGTCAGCTTCCTCAGCTCTGTTCATCATAATCAGTGTTTCAATTGCTTCTTGATCAGCCACATCATCAATGATTTCTTTTGCAATATTGGCTTGTTTGATCAAGATTTCCTGCTCTGCCAGTTTTTCTGGAGTCAAGGATTGGGCCAATTTCTCCCTTTCCATTGTCTCTCTAATAATATTTTCTTGTTATCTTAAGGCAGCAGCAGCAATAGCATCATCTCTAAACAATACATCCTTTTCTGGATATGCCTTAACAGGATCTTCTTCTGTAACCTTTTCTTTGCCTTTATCCATCCTTTTAGGCCTTTCTTCCTCATCTTCATCAGATTGTCTATAGTCATCTATCTTCTTCTCAAGTGCTTCTAATTCAGGGTTATACTCTACCCTCATGGAGCTTTCAGGTTGCTCAATTTCAGTAGTAATTGGCTCCTCAGTAGCAGTAATCCCTTGAATAATTTCATCAGTTTGAGTTTCAGTTAGCACATCAGTGACCATCTCAATGGTAGTCACTATCTCTTCATCATTAGTCTTATCAATTCCATCCTCTGTCTCAACATTCTCTTCATCCCTTTCCACACTTACTATTTCATCATTGTAATCATAGTCCTGTTCTCCAACATCTGATCTATCACCTTCATACTCATCATCATCATCATCAATTCTCCTTTCCTCACTACTCTCCTCTCCATCATCATAAACATTCATAATCAATTTCAAACTGTCTGCAGTCTCTACAGCTATTACAGTTTCAGTTTCAATATTTACATCAGAGACAGTTGGCATACTTTCATTCTCCCCCTGTTTTGGGGCAGCTGAGGTCTTCTCAACCTCCTGCTCCAGGGCTTGAATTTTTAAATTTGCTTGTAAACCAACTTCTCTATCAACATCACATTCTCCTCTGTCACCTCCTCATTCCTTCTCTTCAGTTCAGCATTTTCTTTTAACAGGGTCAACAAGTCAATGTCAGTGGGTGGTTGATGTGTGAAAATATATATATATATATAAATAAAACACAAGTCGCAACTAAGCTTTAAAAACCAAACAATCTATCCTAGTTCACACAAACGGCAAGTGTACCAGTCGCGTATAGCACAGATGAAGAAAGTTCGGATATCGAACTCGAAGACACGTGAAAACGTTTATAATTACTAAACTCTAACCAAGACTCACCAAAATATTTAATTGATTTATTTTAGAATTTAATTTAACTACTTAACTTAACTGAATGAAAACTTTTAACAAAACTTCGAAAACTTTGGTTAAAATTCAATATATAAAGACGTCTACCTAGGAATGAATCATGTTGACAGAAATAACAAGACAACAGATTGAAAATATTCATGACGCCGGTTATAAAAGATGACACAACTAAAACTTGTTTAAGAAAGTCAAATTACCTCTCAGTCTCTCTAACAATCTCTAACTTATCTTAGTTGATTTTAAAAAATAAACCGGAAAAAACAATTATTAACGTGTTCAAATGTCGACTCTCCTCTCGGTCTCATCGACACACTATCCTAATGGAGACAAATACTATGTCACCAAGGATAGAGGAACAATTTAACTTAACCCAAACTAAACCAACTAATTTCACATAAACACTCAAACTCGACAAGTCAAAAACCCGCTCTCGCGCGGTCTTAATTCTAACAAGTAAAAGCAACGAGACAATATTACTTCTAATCACCTCTCGGTCTCAAAGAAGGTGTATTTTAACTGATTTTAGATGATTTATATTACCCACTTATCCCTACGGTTGTACACCCCGCAAATAAACCCTAAACATCAAGTCAAGAGTCTAACAAGCAATCAATTAATCAAAACTAATTCAATTAACTAATGCAAGAGGATTATAAGTAATAACACATAAAACACAGCCATCACACACAATCTAATTTATGGTTTAGTTAAACTTTACATCAATAATTCAAGTCTTGAACATTAACAATCCATTATACAAGTCTAAACTACTCAACAATCATCTATCCTAGGCAGAACAAGCAAGTTTAGCTACTCATAGATTTTGGACAGCCATGTATACTTAAGAAAAACATCACAAACATCAACTTAAACATGATCAAATTCATTCAAGATTCAAACACAATCAATCACAAGTCAAACTATCAATCACTTGCAAAACAATCCAAAGCAAAAGACCGATTCAACAAAGTTAGGGTTCTTGAACAATAAACAAAGTTTAAAGATAATTACTTAGGGTTTATGGCTGAATTTATGGATGTTATTGATGCCTAGCAGCTGTGCCAAGATGCCCCTTGATGTTCTTCTTCCTCTCCAGCCGCCACAGCCTCCACAGCCGCCGCCTTTTCTCTTTTTTTCTTCCTTTTTCTGCTGTTCCGATCGCAAGGAGTTAGGGTTTAGGGTTTTTATTTTTATTTCGGGTTCTTTGCTGGATAATGGCTGATTTCTCAATTAATTATCTTCATATAATATTATACAAGGCTTCTAACTTATGGGCTTGGGTTGGGCCTTGAGTTGTAGCTTCAAAACTTGACCAACAAGGCCTCTAGAATCTTCCAAATTAACTCTTTTCTCACCATATTTCATAAACCTACAATTAACATTTAAACTTTGTAAATTATTGCACTTAGCCCCCAATACTTTCATAAAATAAACAAATAAGCATAAAAACCATGATAAATTCATAAGGAAAGTAAGTGTGTTTTACTACACATCAGTGGTGTTGTAGGTGGTGAAGTAGAGAATTGTTCATATTCAGGCTGTTCTGGGTTTGTGGTGTGAGTTTGAAATATGGATAGTGATGGTGATTGTGTATGAGGTGGGCTTGGAATGAATGGATCTGAATGAGTTGGGCTATATGTTGGTGGTGTTTGTGGTGTTGGGGATATATGTGTTGATGTTTCAGGTTGGCATATGGTTAGGGTTTTGGGTGGGGATTGAGTGGTTTGATGTGGTGGAGTTTGTGGTGGTGAGGGTATAATGGGTTGTTCTTGTTGCTCTGGTTGCTCCCCCTGATCATATGCACCAACAATCATGGCTCCTACAGCCCCTCCTTCATCTCCATCAATATCATCATCAGAACCATCATCATCACCCTCTGCATCATCTTCCCCTCCTTCCTCCTCTGAGCTAAACTCAGGCATAGGCATAACATTCAAGTCATGGTCCAACAACCATGGTAAGATCTCAAATGGGACATTTGAATTATACATATTAGTAACACCCGGATTTCTGATTCTTCTGTATGTGTCAAGATTTTGCAGTATGTGTGTAATGCCAACAGTAGGTAGATCTTGTAATTCACTATTGCAGATTATCTATAGGAACCGTGGATATTGTAAGAATCTGTTCTTCTCGGCCTTCTTCAAGTTTCCTACTAATCCTTCAAATATCATCTTTGAAAAATTGAAGGGTAGATCATACATAATTCCACAGTGGCATTTGCCAAATCATGATTCATCAAGGTCCATGATCCTTTCCTTGGGGAAAATCCATGTATCACATGATGGATAAGGAACCTATACAACGTAGGTAACATCCCCTTTTGAAACTGTCTATCATGTATAGTTCCTTGATAACCCATCGTTTGCTCAAATATTCTCATCAAGTGAGGTGTGCTGAAGTTTATTGAATTATGATCATCATCATCAACCGCAAGCATCTTCTTATCATCCTTTCAGTTATGTGTATTTCTTGTCTTGCAACAGTTGCTTCAATTCTCTTTCCATTGATGTCCTTAACGAGTTCTGCAGACCTCCAGAAATCCAATGAATGATTTCTGTAGATGACAGGACATTTAGTAAACGCAAAGCTGACATTAGATCGAGCCATCCATGTAATCATCCTCGCCATCGGCTCGTTGTCAGGTGTGACTTGTAACAGTGCACACATGTTATGTTTTGGTTCGAAGACATATTTGGGTTGATCTTCTGCCATATCTGAATCACATAAATAAACATATTCAAAGTGAAATTAGTCATAAAGTTCACAACTTTAGGTAATTTCAAGTTATAAAAATGAAGAAGAAAGAGAGAGAAAATCATCAAGAACCTGTTCTTCGACAAGTTTATAACCTAAACACATAAACATAGTATTAGTAATCAAATACATAATCAAAGCCCATTATAGTCTAATCATGATCGGAAAACACATTATTATTGCTTACCGAGTCAGAATTAGAGGGCTTATTCAAGTTAGGGTTTGGATTAAAAATGAATGCGATAAGTCGGTTTAGGTTTCTTTGCGAGTAAGCAGTTGCAGTGGAAGGAGAGAGAGGGAAAAGTAATGTTGAAAATTTGCCTAACTCCCTCTTATATACCTTTTGAAAGTGGGTTTTAAATGATTTTTGTCGTTTAGTGAGTTATTAGCTGTCACACATTAACATTATCCACTTGATATATTTAAACATTTTTACCTTTTTAGCAAATCTTACTCGGAAAAGTTTAATATATCCAAAGTCTAATCGGTTTACTTCCACTTACACAAAGCTTACCCGAAAAACATCAAACCTTGCTTGGTCAAGCTAAGTAATTTAAAGTCAAGACACTATGAAGAAAGCTTGCCCGAAACACTAGATTTCTTGAGAAATTAATCACAAGGCAAATAATCAAGTATAGAATATCAAATAAACATTCTTGCTAGGAATCAATTAAGACACTGTTGGTGCATAAATGTCAGTAGTTCATAGTCTAGTGTCTGTAATCGAGTCTGTAATGTTATTTATGTTTTTGTTTAAGCGAAGTTGTTAACAAGTTCGCCTAGGCGAACTTGTTGAACAATCGAAGTTATGGACAACTTCGCCTGAACATATCAGGCGAAGTTGTCGTGTATTTATATTAGATGTTACGGCTTAATAGTGTTGGTTAATCGAGTTGATAGTGGTTAGGAGTTTTGGTTAACGAGTTTGTTCGGTAACGTGAGTCTGTAATAGTGATATCGTATCACGTGTTCGGTTATCAATATAACGTGTTCGTTTATCGTATCGTGTTTGTTTGATTTGCTTTCTACACTCGTAACGATCTACGCAGGGATTCCGCACCTGAGTAGACCGCGATATCTCGTGTGATCCGTCCAGGGAACCTACATGTGGTATCAGAGCCTTAGGCTCTTATGCTATGGTTCGAGATCTGCGTTTTGGTGTTTCTGGCACGTTTCTGGCCGAACAGCGCCGCAGGCGAAGTTATTGTTCATCAGGCAAAGTTGCCGTCACTGTTCGTAGGGTTTAGGCGAAGATATAAGGTTAAGCGAAGTTATCCACAACTTCGCCTACCTCACAAGTTCGCTTATCAGCCAGGCGAAGTTATGGACAGGCGAAGTTAAGGAGGAGCGATGTTAACTTTAAGCGAAGTTAACAAGTTTAAAAAAAAAAAAAAAAAAAAAAAAAGAGTATTTTGGTGTTTTCGTCTGTATGGCCAGGTGTACACGATTATTGTGAGACCGGAGATGTTGTTCCGTCAACGAGTGAAACTTGTTATCTCTGGGTCTTACGTGTGAACAAATACGTGTCAACTCTGGATATGGAGTTGAGTTTGTGAATGGGATATTGATTGAAACTGGATATTGACACATATTTGGGTGTTTGTGGGCAATGAAATTGTTGTTGTTCGAGGTTGACCAACTGAAGAAAGTCAAATTGAACTGAAGGTTTTTGTCATTACTGGATTGCGGTCAGAGCATATTATTTATGTTATTTTCAAGGCGTTCGAGAATTGGATCCTGAAACGTGATGCTTATTTATTAGAGTGAAAATTCTAGAACAAGTTGGATTTAATCGGGAACTAAAGTGTTTATGTTCTTGGTCGTTATCCCTGGTGATTGAAGATGCTTCGGATTAATTAATGGTCATGTGTTAGATTATGTCAAGGTGGTTTTGTGATGAAATTGATCACTTGATGTTGAGTAGTTGAAGATTAAACCTTATCGTATGCCGACGAGTTGATGAAGTTGTGGAGGAAGCCCAACTTCACGTGTTGGTGAAGTCAGATGGACTCACGTGATTAGTTGAGATGATCTATTGGCACGAGGATGCATGCATTTCAAAGACCTCAATCGTTATAGTCGAAGAAGCTTACACTGAAGGGGAGATCTGATATGGAAGACGCTGGGTGATTGGTAGATTTGTGAAGCTACATGACAGTTTCAGACACGGCTGGTTGAAGGGCAAACAGAAGATCATCAGTTAAGAGGGAGTTTGTTGGTGCATGTTTTTGTAACAGATGATCTTTCGTGTTTGTTAGAATTGAGAGCAACGGTCAAAGGGGAGTCTGTTGGTGCATTTTGTGACCGTCGCTATGCAATTCTGACCAGCGGAACGCCACAGGCGAAGTTAGAAAAACTTCGCCATAGGCGAAGTTATAACAACTTCGCCATAGGCGAAGTTAGCACAACTTCTGCCATAGGCGAAGTTATATCAACTTCGCCATAGGCGAAGTTGTAACAACTTCGCCTACAGGCCCAAGCCCGTGAAGTTTATATATATATGTGTGTCGTGTTTAGGGTTAGTGATCCAGAAATTAGAGTATTGTATGATAAGTTTAATTAGCTAGAGAGAAACCGAGAGAGTGAGCCGTGTGGGATAGCCCGAGGTAGAGCTCACCTCGGGTCGGCCGTGTCATTTGTTTTCATGTTTGGTATGTAAGTGTTTTGATTATTATATAAGAATCTGCAGATTTGATTATCCCGTTCTTGTAGGAATCCGTGCTTCAAAGATAAAATTGCTCAAAACCCAGTTCTCAGTCTTCAAGTATTTGAAGAATGAATCCTTAGATGATATTATCACTCGATACTACCATCTGATGACTGAATTGAGCAACTATTCAATTTCCTACCGAGAAGAAGAAATAGTTGAGAAGCTTCTAGATGCTCTCCCACCAAAATGGGAGATGTACACTGTGCTGATGAGGGAAGACAAGGACTTTCCCACATATGATCTTGAAACGGCAGTCAACAAGCTCAGAACCTTTAAGCTTAACATGGTCAGAAAAGAGACACCTATGGATCAGGTTCAAGATCCAGGTATGTATGGAGCTAAAGTCAACACTAGCTCAGGATCGAAGACTGAATCGGCTGCCTACTACACAAAGGGAGAGTCGGGCCCCAACTCATCACATGAGGGGCATGTGTCAGTTAACACAAATGGGGATGTTTGCTATGTAGCAGCTGGATCGAGTGGTTCTCAACCCCAGGTAAGCAAGAGTAGTTGCTCTTCAAGTTATTCCAGCAACAACTACTCCAAGATGCCTATGAGTGTCAAGTCTGCTGAAGAGCAGTTTGGTCTCTATGCGTCTTTCATTGCTTCCTATGAGAACTACATTCAAGGGAAGATTGTTGATCCAGCTATGTTGGATGAAGATTACGATCAGATTGATGCTGACGATATGGAAGAAATGGATTTACAATGGCAAATGGCCATGATCGTGAGAAGAGTAAAGAGGTTTATGAGAAAGACGGGAAGGAAGTTTGTCGGTGGAAAGCCGGGGTTTGACAAGGCAAAGGTGAGATGCTACAATTGTCAACAAAACGGTCACTTTGCAAAAGAATGCAGGAATGAGCGTGTGGAATGAAGTCAGGGTAGGTCTCCACAGCAAAGTGAGGGTAGAAAAGATTACAGTGCCATGATGTCTAGAGCAGATGGTGAATACAACTGGAACCTGCTTTCTAAAGAAACTTTTGAGCAGGCAAATTTGGCAAAGGTAGAAACTGAAGAAAGTGAGAAGGTTACCGGAGAAGAAAAAGCTCTAATGGCAGACGTTAATGACCAGCTCTCCAGGTATGTTCTAAACCAACTTGTTCAAAATGTGCGAACTTGTCTGAGCAACTAGCAACCATAACCGATCAGTATGTTAGGTTGGATGCTGAATTTAAAACCTTAAAAGAAGATCATCACTTTATTAAATCAAGAGAAAATAATTATAAAATTAAAATAAAAGCTTGTGAAAAAGATGTGAAAAGTTTAAAAACAAAACTTGCTGAAAAAATTGAAGTGATTGATTTGAGCTATGAAGTTTTGGAAGAAAAGACCAAACTAATTGCTGAGAGAGAAAAACAGATTGCTGACCACCAGGTGAAAGTGGTGGAACTGAATCGAAAACTGGAGCAGTTCAGAAATTCTTCTGTTATTCTTGATCACCTTGTTAGTGATCAAGGTTCCTCTGCTAAGAGAGGAGGAATCGGTTATCATGAGGTTCCACCACCGTACAATCACAATTACACTTTTAACCCTAGTGTTCAGAAATCTGTTGACTTTGAGGTTGCTCAGACAATGCCAATTAAGGTAACTGTTAAAGAACCAAATGTTAGTAGAGGCGAAACAAGTTCGCCTGTTTCAAGTGTTGAAATTTCTGATCAAAGTCCAGTCTCGTCAGATTCGGATAAGTCATCCGAGTCTGGTAAGGCAAAAGAGGAGGTTGTGTTACCCAAGAGTGGAGAAAAAGATAAAACAAATAAAAAGAGTACTCCACTAAACCCGTACGTCCCACCATATGTGAGACGAATGGGCGGTAATATAGCCTCGACATCTAAAACACCTGTTGATAAAAAGGTTGAACATAGGTGTTGTTTTAGATGTAATCAATTAGGACATCTTGTTGCAAATTGCCCTCTGAAGCAGCGATTCAGAGGTGTAAGGCCTACTAAAGCTGAGAATAAGCCTAATAGTAATTTTCGTGCTGCTAAAAATGAAAACCACTTAAAATTTAAAAATGTGACTAATTCAGGTTTTCATAGAAACAAATCTCAGTTTTACACTTCTAATAATCAAACCACAAGCTATAATTCTTTCAATTCTCAAAGGTTTGGAAGGCCTCACAATCAATCTTCAATGAGATATCCTAATGGGACTTACAGGTATTACCGAGATACTAACTTTGGAAAGCCAAAGTTTGGGATGTATAGATCCAAGACCAATTGGTCTTGGGTCACTAAATTCTAATCTTTTGCTTTATTGTGCAGGAACAGTTGAACAGGGCTGCCAACAATCTTTGGGTTGTAGATAGCGGCTGTTCCCGGCACATGACGGGTAACAAATACTTGTTACACGATTTGAAACCTGTTCAAGGAGGGAGAGTTAGCTTTGCCGGTGAAAGTGGTGGCAAGATTACTGGAATGGGAACAGTGTCAAACGGAAAGATGACTTTGGAGAAGGTTAACTTTGTAGAAGAGTTGAAGCACAATCTGCTGAGTGTGTCGCAGATCTGTGATAAGGAGTACACCGTTCACTTTACGAAGAATGAAGCGATTGTGTTGAAACCTGGTTTTCAGATACCAGAGGAGTGGATTGTGATGAAGGCTCCACGTGAAAGAAATACATACATTATGGATATGAGATCAACTGAAATGGCCACGGCAGAATCATGCCTTATGACAAAAGCGAGTGAATCAGAGTCCGAATGTGGCATAGGAGAATGGGGCACATTCATCTTCGGAAGATGAACCACATTGTCAGGAATGGACTTGTGCTGGGCGTTCCCTTGAAGAATTTCAATTTTGAAGATAAATGTATAGCGTGCAAGAAGGGAAAGCAGCACAAGAAATCCCATCTCACCAAGAAAGTCAATTCAATTGCCAGTACTCTAGAGTTGCTTCACATGGATCTCTTCAGTCCCGTGAATGCAAAAAGTCTAGGAGGAACTTCTTATTGCTTGGTGATCACTGATGACTACTCACGATATTCGTGGGTGTATTTCCTGAAATCAAAAGACGAAACGGCTCGGATGGTGAAGAATTTGATTACCAAAGTTGAGAACGTTATGGATAAAAGGGTCAAGTTCATCAGGAGTGACAATGGGACGGAGTTCAAGAATTTTGAGATGGAGATCTTCTGCCTTCAGAGAGGGATTGAACACCAATACAGCGCTCCGTATACACCGCAACAGAATGGAGTGGCTATAAGGAAGAATAGAACATTAATTGAAGAAGCCAGAACTATGCTGGCTGATTCGAAGCTTCCTGTGGTGTTTTGGGCTGAAGCTGTTGCTATAGCCTGTTGTGTTCTGAATAGAGTCTTAACTGTTAAAAGACTTGGTAAAACGTGTTATGAGCTTATGCATGGGAGAAAGCCCAACTTGAGTGGTCTTGAACCATTCGGGTCCCCTTGTTCGATTTTGAAGAAAAATTCTAAATTTGGTGAAGTAGCCGATGAAGGAATCTTAGTCGGTTATGTTGTTGGGACTCCCAACAGACGTGTCTTCAATACATCGACCAGCAAGGTTGAGGTGGTGTGTAACACCGATATCACAAGTTACCAACCGCCAAAACCAAGCAACGGACCTGCTGAGTTTTTAGACTATGTTAAACTTTTTATGTCTTTTAACATACCATATTTGGATATTGCTGAAGAAGAAGAGAGAGTTGCTACGAAGATGATCCTTGATGAGGAAGAAAACCTATTGCAAAGACAGCTGATCGATAAATGTCAACCTTCCTCATCAAATGCTGTCGATACCCCTGCTACCTCGACTGAAGAAGAATTTTTCAATCCATTTCACTCTCAGCATGAAACAACCATTGACGAGCTCTCTTCTAACTTGGAAGACAATTTGCATGTCGGTTCTGTTCCGACCACGAGAATTCATAAAGATCACCCTTTGGAGAATGTGATTGGTGATGTGTCCTCAGGTGTACAAACAAGACGTAGCTTGAATGAGCACACCTGTGTTTACACAAGCATCAAGGAGACAGGGATAATCAACGAATGCTTGTACACCTGCTTTATCAGCCAGATTGAGCCGAAGAATTATCAAATGGCTTTAAAGGACAGCTCGTGGGTCGAAGCCATGCAAGAAGAGTTGGCTCAGTTCAAGAAAATGGAAGTATGGGATTTGGTTGAAAAACCGAAGAATGTGCATGCGATAGGCACAAAATGGGTGTTTAAGTGCAAGAGAGATGAGAAAGGGATTATCATAAGAAACAAGGCGAGGCTAGTTGTGAAAGGATTTAATCAACAAGAGGGTATTGATTATAATGAAGTGTTCGCTCCTGTCGCAAGGTTGGAAGCCATTAGATTGTTTTTGGCGTTCGCTGCTTATTAAAAGATGAAGGTATTTCAGTTGGATGTGAAGAGTGCGTTTCTGAATGGGAAAGTTGATCAGGTAGTGTATGTTGAGCAACCTCCGGGTTTTCCTGACCCAGACTTTCCTGATCACGTGTACAAGTTATGCAAGGCATTATATGGACTACATCAGGCACCTCGTGCCTGGTATTCAACTTTATCAGATTACTTGCTTGAAAATGGGTTTGAAAGAGGGAAGATTGATAGCACGTTGTTCGTTAAGAGAGAAGGAACCGACTTCCTGCTGGTGCAAGTCTACGTGGATGACATTATCTTTGCTGCATCTAAAGTCTCCATGTGTCAGGAGTTTGAGGACGTCATGAAGAAAAGGTTTGAAATGAGTGCTATGGGTGAACTAACTTTCTTTTTAGGATTGCAGGTTGATCAGAAGAAGGATGGGATGTTCATTCATCAGACCAAGTATGTCCATGATGTGCTCAAACGCTTCAAGATGGAGGACAGCACTCCATTCGACACTCCAATCTGCGTCAATCACAAATTGGGTGCTGAGTCAGACGGTGATGCAGATGTGGACCCAACTCAGTATCGGGCTATTATAGGTTCTTTAATGTACTTAACTGCTTCTAGGCCTGATATAATGTTTGCTGTTTGTCTTTGTGCTCGTTTTCAGGCAAACCCAAAGGAATCTCACATGAAGGGTGTGAAGAGGATCTTGCGGTATCTCAAGGGCAAACCGAAGCTGGGGTTGTGGTACCCGAGAGGAGGAGACTTGGAACTAGTTGCTTACACAGATTCTGATTATGGAGGGTGCAATCAGAGTCGGAAGTCAACAACTGGAGGATGTCAGTTTCTTGGTGGCAGATTGGTGTCGTGGCAATGCAAGAAATAGACTTCGGTCGCAATTTCAACCTGTGAAGTAGAATACATGGCAGCATCCAACTGCTGCTCCCAGGTTCTTTGGATTCAACAACAGTTGCGCGACTATGGTCTGAATTTCTTACTTACACCTATTTGCATTGATAACACAGCTGCTATCTCAGTAACTAACAATCCCGTGAAGCACAGTAAAACTAAACATATTGACATACGTCATCATTTTATACGGGATTGTGCTGAGAAGAAACTGATTGTGCTTGAAAAGGTGGATACGCTTGATAATTTCGCTGATCTATATACTAAAGCGTTTGACAAAACGAGATTTCAAAACCTTATTGAGTTGAATGGGATGATCAATCCCGAGTAACCATGCTTTTCAAGTTATATTAAAAAAAAAAAAATCACTATCGCTTAAAAGTATGTCGGTTACCACAGTTTGAAGGACATGTCTTCGGATATGTTTTGGTCCTCATTTTCTACTTGTAGATTTTGAGGATAGCCATTAACCAGATGACTGAAAGTGACCGGGGCGGTTTATGATGAGTTTTCATTTTTTCGCTTAAACTTAGTCGATCATATTAATTAGTTAGAAGGACACATACTAGTATGTGGTCGGTCCAGCTGATCCATTGGATCTTCGGGATAGCCGTTAACCTGACGAGATGCGTTGATCGGGGCGATTGAAGTCAAAATTTTTTTTAAAGGGAAATGAAATTATTTTTCAAGTCTACTACTTCGTAAGAAGTTCGTTTGCTATGTTTAACAGAAAATTGATCCATCCTTGGAAAATGATAGATATACTGATTCTGTGTGCTTAACTAGTGAAGTTATTAGGCTTAAAAGGCTTTAGGACAGTCATTGTATGTCATGGTAACTTTTTATGGTGCGTAAAAGTAGATGTGATACAAACTAAAACTACTTGATTTTACGTGGAAACTCCTTACGAGTTCTGCATGTCTTCATATATATCTTTCCGAATGATAGGCAGAAAAGCGATTACCCAGTCATACACGAGCCCGTAAGTGTTCTGATTCCTGTGAAGATAGCGTTTCAAGAAACTGCAGTGATCCAGATTCGGGACTTGCAGTTGGTTACTACTCTGAAGTCTATGTAAATGTTTATCATAAAAAAAAAAAAAAATCTTATGAGTTATTGAAACATTCTAGAGTTCAACATATCAAGACTTCTTAATCATGGAGTAAGAAAGAGAACGGGAACGACATGAAGAGTAATTACAAACTTAATCAGACACTAAGGGTCGAAGTCAATTCGGGGTGACTTGGGGATAGCCAAATACGCTTTGAGAATAGATAGGAGGCATCATAATCTCTGAGTTGTTGCCCACTTAAATTTTGAGGCTTAATTGAACCTAACTTATATCACAGAAACGATGAAAACCATCTTAAGTTATTTACCTGCTTACAACCTGTCTCTATATGTCATAATACAGCTAAACACGGATCTATGTGACAGTCACGCAGTTAGTATGATTCCTGTTAGGGTCTTTTCTAAAACGTAGTAGTCCCTATCGAGACTGAAATTTGATCCCTTATACTTAAATTGTTAAAAGTTTTCTTTTTATGTAGTTGTATGCTTTTATAAAAGGTTACTTGGACTTGATCATGTTAGTTAATTCTTAAAGGGAAGTTTTAAACGTTAATTGCAAAATGTTCAAATTATAAGGGTTGATTTTGTAAATATAGGCGATGTTGTTAAACAGGCGAACTTGTGAATAACTTCGCCTAGGCGAAGTTAACCGTAACTTCGTCTGTATAACTTCGCCCCTATATAAGGATTTTCAAGAGTCAAACTGTTCATTATTTGAAACA
This sequence comes from Bidens hawaiensis, assembly GCF_021521415.1. Classification (NCBI taxonomy): domain Eukaryota; kingdom Viridiplantae; phylum Streptophyta; class Magnoliopsida; order Asterales; family Asteraceae; genus Bidens; species Bidens hawaiensis. The sequence goes on from NW_027491042.1 coordinate 587,964, forward strand.
TCAGCGAACTTATCCTCGTAAACCACAGCGAACTTATCTCCGATTTTCATCCGATTATCTTTTTTCCGATTTCAATCAGTATTCAAGGTGTGTTTGGGTTCTATATCTTATACTCGATGTTCGATGTTGTTAATCCTAGGTTGTTTCGACACCCGGTTAACAACCTCGGACGTTCGAAACCTATACCCGATTTCAAAACTTGTTTTACGTGTTCATGACCAAACTGATCGTCAAAATATCCTTAAAAGCTTGAGTTTAAGTGTCCTAAATCGTCAAAATACCAAGAACACCTCAGATTTTCGAGTTTGAATCAAACTCACTGTCGCCGATTCAGATTCAGGCGAACTTAAGGTTTAGGCGAAGTTATCCGTAACTTCGCCTGAGTCTAAACTTCGCCTGAGGCGATGTTGTGGTGAGGCGAAGTTATCATTAACTTCGCCTGGACCTTTGAATTTTTTAATTATTAGACGAACTTAAAGATGAAGCGAAGTTGTTCCCAACTTCGCCTCAACTTTAACTTCGCCTATACAGAAGTTATCACAACTTCGCTCATAGTGATAAGCGAACTTGTGTTAAACCTTAACATATATCTAACTTGGTTCGTTTGTTGTAGATATGGCTGCAGTAGCAGGTGCCGGAGGTGCTGGAGGTGATGACGGAGATAATCAGAGACAATTCTTTCCGGGTCACAACATGTTCATCACCTTAGACCCGGAAATGAGCGGTGTTGAAGACTACCGTGAGATCATCACATTCCTCATTCGCTCGAGGATATTCCACGCTATCACGACGACTCTGCCGATATCCTTACCTAATATCGAGGACTTCTGGCAGACGGTGGAGTACGATTGCCGTGTTGAGCCCCCGGTTATGCGAGCAACCGTCAACAATCAGGAGGTTCAGTTCTCATCTGAACAAATACGGGTGGTTTACGATTCGGTGAAGAGACTAGGGATGACCCTACGGAGTTTGTGGCTCCGTTCCGTGATGGAGCGTTTCTCCGAATGGGCTACTCTGGTCCATTAGGTGATACCCAGAGGAGGAAGGGTTTCCTTCTAGATCAGTGGCGCTTCCTCATGCACGTCATGATTGTGTGTATGTCTGGGAGGAAGGCGGGTACTGACGGAATGGGTGCGACCATGCAGTCTGCAATGACTGCTCTGACTTATAACAAACGTTATAGCTTTAGTCAGATGGTCTTTTACGAGATCGACAGACAGAGGGGGCGATGGCTCGTGAGCGGTTCATAATGTATCCAAGATTCATCCAGATGATCTTGAACCATGTGGCTCCGAATTTGCCACAACGACGCCCAATAAGATACGTGGAAAGTGTGAGCAAACGTATCTTTGCTCAATGCCGTACTTCGAGTGCGAGGAGCAAGCCTGAACGTCGTCCAAGGCATACTCCACTCTTTGGGTTCTTAATAAACCCGGGTTATGTGCCAGCTAGGGGGGATGAGTTCAGAGACCCTCAACCACAACAGGCAGGAGCAACTCGAGATGTACGTACTGTGCCTGTGGTGTCGGCTGAGGAGGATGTAGACCTTGATGCTGCATTTGGCGGCCAAGGATTCTTCGACATGGACCGTTTTGATCCACAAGAAGAAGTGCAGGTTTCTGCTGCACAGGTTCGGGATGTGAGTGTTACTAGAGCAGCTACGACGGTGGCTGACTCAGATCTTGACGACGTTATGGATGAGGCGAGGAGGATGTTGGTGACTAGAGAGGGGACGTTAGGGAAGAGAAAGAGGACAGTTGATGATAGTGAGTCAGAAGAAGAGGAAGAAGATATCCACAAGTTGATTAGACGTTCAAGACGGGAAATGACAGGTGCAGGGATGGGAGCTGGAGAGACTTCAAGGGTTGTACGTTTCGCTCCATCCGCACTGTCAGGTATGTCGATTGTTCCTACTTCTGTACAGGTTACAAGCGCCGCGGATGTTCCCGTGGTGGCTACATCAGCTGTCGGCATCCCATCCATCACACTACAGACGACGACTCCGGAGATTGTGTCGTTACCACCTCCAACGCTTACTCCTTCAGAGGTGGTGGCACGATTTGTAGAGTCTACCGTTGTTGCAACTGCAGGGTTGTCGGTCACGATACCACCTGCGGTTACGTCCACAACTGCTTCTGATGTCCCGGTTACATTCGAGATCCCTGCTGAGTATACTCCAGATACATCTAACATGAGGTTTGATTTCGATGCAACCCTCTCAGACTCGGAGAGAATAGCTGCACTTGAACGGGTCGTGGCAGAGCAATCGAGGATAAACTTTATCCAGACCCAGGCTATTCAGCGCCTTGTAGCAGAGAATCAACTACAGTCGTCCCTCCTGGTTGAACATGGGCGAATTATAGATGCTATGAAGGAGTTCTTGGCATCTCAGGGGGAGACAGGCTGTAGAGGCGACGAGTTAAGGACGAAGAAGAGAAATGACAGAGACGATGATCCCAATGCACCGAAAGGTGCAGGTGGTGAGTTGCCAAGAACTACTCAAGCTCTTGGAACTTCCACAGCTCAGGGGGAGTCTGCGGGTGCAGTTGGTGGTGATGAGGTGGTGACGGTTGATGATGATGATGATGTGATCGATGCGTTGAAAGAATTGGATGATGATTTGCTAGAGGATGATGTGATGTTTGATGATGATGTGCTGCCGATTGAGGAGATTGAGAAGATTGGCGCACAAATTGTGATTGAAGATGAGATTGAAGAGGGTGAGATAGTAGAAGAAAATGTTGAACACGAGATCCCAGATGTTGAGAAAGCCGATATTGGTACTGAGATGGAGAATGATGAGACAGAGTGGGAGGAGCAGCCTAGGTGGAAAGAAGGATATGCTCATTGGTTTATTAAGACTAAAAAGCCTGCTGTTCCAACCATGTTCAAGAAGAATTATAATATCAAAGGCTATGCTGAAGCGAAGAAAGGGATTATTTGCTGGATCTATGATGAGCAGTTGAAGCTCTTTGTGCTCAAACGGTATGACGGCGTTCAGTATTTTAAAAGAATGGTAAGGTCGTTGAATACACTGCCGGAATGTGAAGTGAAAGACTTAGCCAGATTGGGGTTAATCAATCGAAGTGACGATAATATGGCTAGAGTCATTGAGAAAATTGTTTGGAGAGAGAGTATAAAAGAGAAGAAGTTTGAGCAGTTGAAGCCACAAAAGGGAAAACTTGTTGAGGACAAGGATAGAGGTCTAAGAACTGATGGAAAACCTTGGATGGTAATGAAGTATAAACCGATCCGGTGCCTGAAAGAAGTACCGATGAAGCTAATGCCCAAGGATGTGCTTAAAGACCTAAAGTGGTGGTACGTGGATTGTGAGACAGCAGAGGCGGTGATGGAAGACGAGGATGAACAAGAGCTCCTTAGAGTTTACGATCCGATGCATTTGGTAAACTTATCGCAAGCTGATCTGAAGGTGCTTAATGAGAAGAAAATCTTTTATATTCCTGCTTGGAAGGATGAAGCGAGGAAGTATCAAAGAGTCGTGTCAGTTTGTGTTAGAGAAGGAGTGCATGCGTGAAGATACAGGATTACAAGAAAAGAGCTTAAAGATCAAGATATGAAGCTACTGCCAAGGGGGAGTCTGTTGGTGCATAAATGTCAGTAGTTCATAGTCTAGTGTTTGTAATCGAGTCTGTAATGTTATTTATGTTTTTGTTTAAGCGAAGTTGTTAACAAGTTCGCCTAGGCGAACTTGTTGAACAAGCGAAGTTATGGACAACTTCGCTTGAACATATCAGGCGAAGTTGCCGTGTATTTATATTAGATGTTACGGCTTAATAGTGTTGGTTAATCGAGTTGATAGTGGTTAGCAGTTTTGGTTAACGAGTTTGTTCGGTAACGTGAGTCTGTAATAGTGATATCGTATCACGTGTTCGGTTATCAATATAACGTGTTTGTTTATCGTATCGTGTTTGTTTGATTTGCTTTCTACACTCGTAATGATCTACGCAGGGATTCCGCACCTGAGTAGACCGCGATATCTCGTGTGATCCGTCCAGGGAACCTACAGACACCCGTATAAATTTCTTGAATTCAAATTAATTGACTTAATCTAGCATAAACCCTATCATATTTGAACAAACATACTAAGAAACATATTCAATCAAGTATACTTGGAAGCATAGTGTGCCCGAGCAACCTTCACAATGTTTTATCGTGCCCGAACAACCTTCTTATGCAAAGTATACCCGAATAACCTTCCTATAGTACAAAGTGTGCCCTGAAAAGGACTTCTAGTAGACAGTGTACTTGGAAAGTCAAGTTTTTGAAATTTACCAAGTATATTGAGGGAACAAAAGTGTACCCGGAATATAAAGTGTGCCCGGAAAACAAGGTTTGCCCGAAAACACTTGTAATTTCAAAGAAATCATAAACACAAATATCACAGAGCATGCTAGGAATGAAATTAAAAACACATAAACAGTTAATTGTGCTATAGTCTGAAATTTCAAAGAGCTTGCCCGAAACACCTAAGTCAGCAATAAGCTTACTAGGATACTCATATTCAATTATCAGATATGCCTGAGAACTAGACTAAATAGTTTAGTCTACTCTAGAAACTTCAATCATGTCAGACCATACTCGAAAACGACAAACTTAAATAGTAACATCTAAGTGTGCCCGAAAATATTAACAAACCTTTCCTAACAACATATTCATACAAATCACAAAGCTTACTCGGTGTACTAATCCTAAGTTCACAAAGTTTGCTTGGATTAACAATCAGCAATCAGCATATAACATGAAAAGCTTGTCCTAAACAAGAATTTCTTGTTAAAAACTAACTGTAACACATAATCATCTCAAGACTTCAAGCTTGCTCGGGAAATGAGTACAATAGTGTACTCTACCCGGAAAGTGCAAACACTTCAAAGCATGCCCGAAAATCATAAACATAGCTAAAAACGACTAAGCTTGCCCGGAAAGGTCATAAAGCATCAAATCTTACCCGAAAATACTTATTCAAACATATTCAACTGTTTTGTGCCCGGAAAGATTATAAAGCATCAAACCTCACCCGAACTTACATATTCAACCTATTAAAGGCAAAATGCAACACTTTTTGTCTTAAACTCCTTGTCAAAATATATTTTTCATTAAAGATCATAGTTTAAGAGCAAATGGTGCATTTAGAGATCAAATTTCTGTTGTATTTCTCTTCAAAACAGTTTCTTCTATTTTCTAAAAAGATCTCAAGAATGGGATCATATTGACTAAGTAGCTTTCTCAATACTTCATTCTCAGCATTATTATGACAACATAGATAGGTTAACAACAGGTATTAACTTAGCATGAATTTCATCTCTTTGGTGATATGATTAAGGTTCATTTAGAAGCATAATGCATTAATGGTCAACATTGTGCTATGATGCCTCATATCTCTTCTCAAAGCTTATTTGGCTTTCCCCAGATCACCCCAATTTGGCTCCAACCTCCTGTATTTGTCAAAAATTGTTTTTGTATGACAGAACTTATTGAATATTTTTGTAATAATTTTTTTTTTGATATTCAAACATATATAGAGGTTGAAAGTTGGACTTACTGTTAAATAACGGGCCTTTCATTCAAGATGAGACAAATTTCGTCAACATCTTTGTAGTTCTTGTTGTAACCCTCTTATTTGATAAAATATTTAATTACATATCAACTTTTGGTTTATTTATTCATTCTTCCCCTTGTTTTTGATATTTTCTCAAATTTTCTAACACATGTTCTTTTTCATATTTAAAGATGTTTCATTTTTGGTTAACCAAATAACAACAGGCTTGTGTATGACTGGGTAATCACTTTTCTGCCTATCATTTGGAGAGATTTATCTTGAGACATGCAAAGACAACTATGTATCTCCACATAAAGATTAGCATATTCATTATGTTTATATCACCTTAGATTTTACATCATCATGGGAAAGCAACCATACATGTTAATGACTATACTATGGTCCTTTTGGCCTATTAAATCCATATGATTGGCTAAGCAGTCAATGTACTATCATTTCCCATATAAGTTCAGTTTAGTATTCAATCACCCCAATGTCTCTTAACTAGCAGGTAAATGGCTATCCTGTTTGACCACAAGTGGTCAACAGGACCAAACATACATATGAATATATGTCCTTTTAAAGTCAGAGCTATTGACATAGTTTTAAGTGTAGGAATAAGAAACAAGTTATAATTTCCCCAAATGTATTCAGTTTTCAGGTCAATGGATATCCTTTGAATCTGTAGAGATTTAAGGACCAAACATACATAAGTGCATGTCCTTCCAACTGGGCAAATGACATAATTTTCTGCAAAAACAACTACTTGAGACTTTTCTTTAAAAATCCTTCTTTTAAGCTTCTATAAAGCTTGAACTGAATAATCTTATCATATCTCAGCACCATTAATCAACTTGCTCATGTTTTGATCAAAATAAAGTATTTATGCAAAATTCATTAGAAAATTCATTTTATCACTTAACTTTGACATAAGACTCATTTTGACACAAACAGTTGTAACATAATCAATCTTGATCACACACAACATTATCAGGACTAGCAAACAATGACAATATTCAAGTTCAAGCCTATCCTAACAGCATAAAGTGATCAGATAAAGCACATATTCAAGCAATTAAGCAATGATGTCAGATAAGCTTACTCTAACAATTAAATCATAACAGAAACACTTATCCTAACATCACAAATGCTCATCAACTGATAAACATGTAAGCATATTAATCAGATCAAACATGTCAAAGCTTTGCAATCATAATCAGTTAAAGCATATAACAGTTAACACATTTAGTAGCATAATCAGTATCATACTCAAGCATATTCAAGTAACATTCACTTTTGTTGGTGCATAAATGTCAGTAGTTCATATGTCTAATGTCTGTAATCGAGTCTGTAATATTGTTTATGTATTTGTTTGTTTAAAGCGAAGTTGTTGACAAGTTCGCTTAGGCGAACTTGTTAATCAAGCGAAGTTGTTGACAAGTTCGCTTAGGCGAACTTGTTAACCAAGCGAAGTTATGGACAACTTCGCCTGAGGCGAAGTTGTTGTGTATTTATTTAGGTTACGGCTAGTTGTTCGAGGTTGGTTTAAGTCAGTTATTGTTCGTGAGTCAAGTGACGTGAGGTCGAGAGTCTGTAACTGTGATTATATCACGTGTTGAGTTATTAATATAACGTGTGTTTGTTCGTATCGTATTCGTGTGTTCGTGTGTTTGTGTTCTACGTCCGTAACGATCTACACAGGGATTCCGCACCTGTGTATATCGGGATATCTCGTGTGATCCGTCCAGGGAACCTACAATTGGTATCAGAGAATTTGCTCGATTGTGTGGTTCGGGATATTCACGCGGGTGTAGATTTCGTCCCGTTTCGACTTTTCGCGGGACGTGTTTTCGGTGTTTTTGCTCATTCTAACCTCCTACCAGTGTGTTCAAGCCTTTAAACCGTCAAAAACCTCGTTAAAATCCGTTTTACAGATCTGCAGAAACTGTGTTGTTCGTCAGGCAAAGTTGTTGTTCATCAGGCGAAGTTGCCGTCAGGATACGTAGGGTTTCGGCGAAGATATAAGGAGAGGCGAAGTTATTCACAACTTCGCCTACTTTTTCAAGTTCGCCTAACTCAGCGAAGTTCTCTTCAAGTTCGCCTACTTCCTAAGTTCGCTCACCCTAAGGGAAGTTATTCTCAACTTCGCCCAGTCACGCGAATTTAAGAAAGCTCCAGCGAAGTTATTACTTAAGCGAAGTTATTCTTAACTTCGCCTACAGTACTTTATTAAAATTTTTTTTTTTTATTTTATTTTTCAGGTTTCTGCTCTTCAAGAAGGATGTCTTCGATCAACATCTCGGAGCTTGTAAAGATGGAAGTTGAAGCGGGGTCAGCTACAAAGGCCCCAAGGTTGCTGAAGGGAACCGATTTTGTCGCATGGAAGGATCGGTTCATCCAATATGTAAAGTACAGGATGCGAAAATGTGGGTGTGCATCCAAGATGGCTATATTCCACCTGTAATGGAGTACGAAGGTAGGGACCAGATCAAAAAGTACAGTAAGATGGAAGAGGAAGAGAAGAAGATGTATGAGGCCGAGAGCAAGGCCCATGCTGCAATCACAATGGCTCTTCCACAGGAGATCCTCCATACATTCAGAAAATACACATCAGCTAGAGAGCTTTGGGAAGCTCTTGAGAACAGATTTGAAGGGAATGTAGGAATTCGAGCTTCAAAAATCAAATTGCTCAAAACTCAGTTTTCCGTCTTCAAATTTTTGAAGAACGAATCTCTAGATGATATTATCACCCGATATTATCATCTAATGACTGAGCTGAGCAACTATTCTATTTCCTACCGAGAAGAAGAAATAGTTGAGAAGCTTCTCGATGCCCTCCCACCAAAATGGGAGATGTATACTGTACTGATGAGGGAAGACAAGGACTTCCCTACTTATGATCTTGAAACCACTGTCAACAAGCTCAGAACTTTTGAGCTTAATATGATAAGAAAAGAAACATCTATGGATCAGGTTCAAGATCCGGTGCTAAAGTAAACTCCAATTCAAGTTCAAAGACTGATTCTGCCGCCTACTACACGAAGGGCGAGTCGGGTGCCAAGTCTTCACAGGAGGGGCATGTGTCAGTAAACTCAAATGGGGATGTTTGCTTTGTAGCCGGTGGATCAAATGGTACTAAACAGACAGCAAGCCAGAGTAGTGGCTCTTCAAGTTCTTCAAGCAATAACTACTCTAAGATGCCAATGAGTGTCAAATCTGCTGAAGAGCAGTTTGGCCTCTATGCTTCGTTTATTGCTTCATATGAGAACTATATCCAAGGGAAGGTTGTTGATCCAGCGATGCTGGATGAAGACTATGACCAAATAGATGCTGATGATATGGAAGAGATGGATCTACAATGGCAGATGGCCATGATTGTGAGGAGGGTGAAGAGGTTTATGAGGAAGACAGGGAGAAAGTTTGTTGGTGGCAGGCCTGGGTTCGACAAGACTAAGGTGAGGTGCTATAACTGTCAACAAAACGGCCACTTTGCTAAAGAGTGCAGAAACGAGAGAGTTGAACGTGGTCAAGGCAGGTCTGCACAGTACAATGGGAGTAGTAAAGATTTCAGTGCCATGATGTCTAGAGAAGCAAGTGAATACAACTGGAACCTGCATTCGGATGAAACTTTTGAGCAGGCAAATATGGCTAAGGTTGAGAATGAAGAATGTGAGAAGGTCACCGGAGAAGTGAAAGCTACTGGAAAGGAAAAAGCTTTCATGGCAGATCTCAAGGACCAGTCCTCCGAGGTATGTTCTAAACCTATATGTACTAAATGTGAGAACTTGTCTGAGCAACTTGCTACCATAACTGATCAGTATGTTCGTTTAGATGCTGAATTTAAAACTCTTAAAGAAGATCATCACTTTATGAAAGCAAGAGAGAACAGTTACAAAATTAAAATAAAAGCGTGTGAAAAAGATGTTAAAAGCTTAAAAACAAAACTTGCTGAAAAAATTGAAGTCATAGATCTAAGTTATGAGGTTTTGGAAGAAAAGACCAAACTTATTGCTGAACGAGAAAAACAGATTGCTGACCACCAGGTGAAAGTGGTGGAACTGAACCGAAAACTTGAGCAGTTCAGAAATTCCTCAGCTATTCTTGATCACCTTGTTAGTGATCAAGGTACCTCTGCGAAGAGGGGAGGAATTGGTTATCACGAGGTTCCACCACCTTATAACCACAATTACACTTTTAACCCTAGTGTTCAGAAATCTGTTGATTTTGAAGTTCCTCAGACAGTTCCAATCAAGGTTACGAGTAAAGAACCAAGTGTTAGTAGTGGCAAAACGAGTTCGCCTGTTTCAAGTGTGAAAATTTCTGTTACGAGTCCAGTCTCATCAGATTCGGATAAGTTGTCCGAATCGGGTAAGACAAAAGAGAAGGTAGTGTTACCCACTGGTGGAGAAAAAGATAAAACTTATAAAAAGAGTACTCCACTCAACCCGTACGTCCCACCTTATATGAGGCGAACGGCCGGTAACACAGCCTCGACATCCAAAACAACCTTTGAAAAGAAAATGGAGCATAGGTGTTGTTTTAGGTGTAATAAGTTAGGACATCTTGTTGCAGATTGCCCTCTGACGCAGAGATTCAGAGATGTGAGGCCTATTAAAACTGAGCATAAGCCTAATAGTATTTTTAATACTGCTAAAAATGAAAACCCTTCAAAGTTCCGAAATGTAACAAATTCAGGTTTTCACAGAAACAAACCTCAGTTTAACAATGCTAATAACCAAACCGCAAGATATAATACTTTCAATACACATAGGTTTGGAAGGCCTCACACTCAATTTCCAAGGAGATATCCTAATGGGACTTACAGGAGTTACCGAGATACTAACTTTGGAAAGCCAAAGTTTGGGATGTATAGATCCAAGACCAATTGGTCTTGGGTCCCTAGATTCTAATCCTTTGCTTTATTGTGCAGGAACAGTTGAACAGGGCTGCCCACAGTCTTTGGATTGTAGATAGCGGCTGTTCCCAGCACATGACGGGTAACAAATACTTGTTGCACGACTTAAAACCTGTTCAAGGAGCGAGAGTTAGCTTTGCCGGTGAAAGTGGAGGCAAAGTTACTGGAAGAGGAACGGTGTCCAATGGAAAAATGACTCTTGAGAATGTGAACTTTGTGGAAGAGTTGAAGCACAATCTGCTGAGTGTGTCGCAGATTTGTGATAAGGAGTACACTGTTCATTTCACGAAGAATGAGGCGATCGTGTTGAAGCCTGGTTTTCAGATACCAGACGAGTGGATAGTGATGAAAGCTCCACGTGATACAAATACTTATGTGATGGATATGAGGTCTACTGAAATGGCCACGGAAGAATCATGTTTAATGACGAAAGCAAGCGAATCGGAATCCGAACTGTGGCACAGGAGGATGGGGCACATTCATCTTCGGAAGATGAACCACATTGTCAGGAATGGACTTGTGATGGGCGTTCCCTTGAAAAGTTTTAACTTTAAAGACAAATGTATAGCATGCAAGAAGGGAAAGCAACACAAGAAATCCCATCTCACCAAGAAGGTCAACTCTGTTGCCAGTACTCTAGAACTGCTTCACATGGATCTCTTCGGTCCCGTGAATGCAAAAAGTCTAGGAGGTACTTCTTACTGCTTGGTGATCACTGATAACTACTCGCGATATTCGTGGGTATATTTTCTGAAATCGAAAGATGAGACGGCTCAAATGGTGAAGAATTTGTTTACCAAAGTTGAGAACGTCATGGGTAAAACAGTTAAGTTCATCAGAAGTGACAATGGAACGGAGTTCAAGAATTTTGAGATGGAGATCTTCTGCCTTCAGAGAGGGATTGAACACCAATACAGCGCTCCGTATACACCGCAACAGAATGGAGTGGCTGAAAGGAAGAATAGAACGTTAATAGAAGGAACCAGAACAATGCTGGCTGACTCGAGGCTTCCTGTGGTGTTCTGGGCTGAAGCTGTTGCTACAGCCTGTTATGTCCTGAACAGAGTCTTAACGGTTAAGAGGCTTAATAAAACGTGTTACGAGCTTATGCATGGGAGAAAGCCCAATTTGAGTGGTCTTGAACCATTCGGGTCCCCTTGTTCGATTTTGAAGACAAATTCTAAATTTGGTGAAGTAGCCGATGAAGGAATCTTAGTCGGTTATGTTGTTGGGACTCCTAACAGACGTGTCTTCAATACATCGACCAGCAAGGTTGAGGTGGTGTGTAACACCGACATCACAAGTTACAAACCGCCAAAACCAAGCAACGGACCTGCTGAGTTTTTCGACTTTGTTAAACTCTTCAAGTCTTTTAACGTACCGTTTTTGGATATTGCTGAAGAAGAAGAGAGAGTTGCAACGAAGATGATCCTTGATGAGGAAGACATTTGTAACATCCTAAAATTTATAATGTTGAATAAAGAAAGTTATGTTAGTGATTTCGCGTTTTAATTATTAATATCGAGTAGGAGCGGGTCATGGACTTGGATTAATTGAGATAGGAT